>NW_024704742.1:42018730-42618730 GCF_018977255.1 Callorhinchus milii
TATGTTAAGTCACTCATTGCATTTTGCTTCACTTGTTAGCAGTGAACGAACTGTAGGATTCATCAGAGAATTTGTACAGGGCAGAACTGTACAACCTGATCTGAGTAGCCTCATTTGCAGAACATCTCAAGGGAGACTGCAGAAAAATCATGACATTATCGCTTTGTGGGGATAAATATATGTGATTATGTAAATTATCCTTTTTTGGGGGGGAAAAAAAACTTTGCAAAGTATGTTTCATTCTTGTTAATTTTCCCCAAAAACATTCAAACATAGTTCTGGTTACAATTGAATATAGTGCAATAGATTACATCTTCGTGAAATAAAATAAATAAATAATGGAAATGCAAAACAGGTGATATCAGCATCAAGAAGAGAAAGATTGTTTTGGGTTATAATAATGAAACTGGTGGTAAAGCAACTTATAGGAAGTGCATCAAACTGCCTTCTGGTTTAGACTTTTTTTTTAATTAACGTCTCTTTACTTCCTATCCTCTTGCTTGTTTAAAGCCTGTCCCCTGCCCCCCGTTTAAATTCTGACACTGGTCATATCCAACTTTAGCCTTTCACCTGTTGTCAGTTTCCAGTATTCTCAGCGCCTTGGGACATCCTCCCGATGTGAAAGGTGCTATACAAACGTCATTTTGTTGTTGTTCATATTCTTTATTTGTCTATTTACGCACATACTAGTGGAGTTGCCATTCTGTAGCAACAAATATGCTTATTCAAACAGCAAATCTCAATTCATTGGCCTTTTGCCTTTCTGCCACTAGCACATAAAATCCTCTGGTATTAATATTCATTTTATTCACCTCCTAACTGCCCAACACCTGCCTCTCCTGGTGGGCTAGAAACCGAGTTTAAACACAGGACCCAACATTCCTTTTAGATTTTACACATTTCTGCTTTTATTTTATACTCTCTTCCCTACCCACCCCTCCCCTCCCCTATGGTGTTAGGTTTTAAGGTGTCAGTACACAGGCAGAGCAAATTGGCTGTGAAATCTCTGGGAAACACTAGGATAAAATGTGCTGTGAATAAAGGCAGGCCGGCCCCCTTGGTCTGGGTTATGTTTGAAATGCAGTAATTTGAGGTGTTAATGGCTGCCTGATTGTTGATTGTATTAAGATGCCATTGCTTCACTCCTTGTCATCTGCTTCACAGGCAGCTCATGGAGAACCAAATCACCACTATTGAGAGAGGAGCTTTTCAGGATCTGAAGGAGCTGGAGAGACTGTAAGTTTTGTCAATAACATAACTGGGCACGGCAATGTCCAGTAAACCAAAATTTCTAAACTGTCTAGGTTGGGAATGGATAAAATACAGATAGGGGGAAAAAAAATCTTTCACTGGATAATCTCCCAAGTCAAAGGGTCTTTTCCTCTGTCCATTTTCAGTTTGTTGCTTGAGAAAAACATCTGATCTGAAAACCGTTCGATCTGCAACACGGCTTGATAGATAAATGTGAAGCATATCTTCAGGGTTTTAAAAAATGTATTTGCAGATCCTTAGTAAAATGTTAGTTTGAGCTAGTTGTACAGTCAGTCATTGAGTTTTGATTTTTCTGCTGAAATGTTCAAAACTGTTTGTAAGGACATGTGTACACAGTTTGGCTCTGGGTATATTTGTAGTGCTTAACATTTAGAAGTGAAATCTAGAGAACATTTCTGAATTTGCAGTATGATGTGAAACATCAGCTGGTTGTGCTTTATTATTGCCAGTGCTGCTGGTTATTTTGCAGCAACGTAAAGGTTAGAGTTCTCTTTCTATGCCTCTGTATTGTATAACTAGTGTAAAGAATCTTGGTGTAAGAGGCTTCTGGATTTGCGCTGCCTGCTTATTTGAAACTGCAGTTTTTAAAATGTCTAAATAGCCTCTACCAGTGAAAAACGCCATTCAATCCAGGTTACATGATGCATATCCAATGTCTTGCTTTTGCTGATTACCTAAAAGCATGTGATTGCTCACCAATATTAGCCTTATTTAGGAACTGCCTTTGCTCTTTGGAAAGTCTACATCGATGCAATGTAAGTGAAGTACAAAAGCAAACTGTACGAACTCAATAAAATATTTTAACTGGTTTCCTCTGCAAACGATGTCTGTTATTTGTGACAGACAAGTTGTAGAACAAAAAGGTGAAATGCTTTGAATCTTGCTCTGTAAAGCAAGTGGTTATCTTGTTGCTTTCTCGGTGATTTCTTAGACACGAGCATTGTTCCACACTTACTAAAGAATATTTAATTAAGGTGCGATTGACAGGACTGCTGCACAGCACATAATAAAGCCTTAAAACTAAGAACTCATTTTATTTCCCTGCTACAAATTGGGTGATTGCTGGGGCAGGCTGCAGCAGGTGGTCGTGAGGTTTAATTTTCTAAGATGGCTTTTGCTGAGCTTAGTCTTCCTTTTAACACTGCATGGCACGGAAGCTGAAACGACTTGTTGTTCAAATATTTCAGCTCGAGTTTGAGCCAGAGTTTTGACAGGAACAAACGCAATGCAGATTTGATTTGATGCATGGACGCTTCTGGCAACAATACTGTGAGGAAACTTTCCTTAGCATTTCGGGGAAGTGTACACAAACCGTCTCTCCTAAACCCAGAAGGCTTTCATCGCATTCAGATGTGCTGAGATATTAGTGCAGAATGCAGTTACGACAATTTTTTTTATGGTGGCTTGTCCATTCTTCAGCTTGCTCCACTATAGTTGCCTCAGCTGCTGAAAGCGATCTACAACACTCGAGGCCTGACTGATGTGTGTGGGGGATTGAGTTCACCTTTAGCCGTGGAACATGATTTACTGTACAGCCCCTCTGGGCAGCCACAGCTGTCGGTTGCAGAGCAAATATTTTATTTTTGTTGAGAATAAGCTGTGGAAATTCCCTTTGTTAGCGGCTGTCAGATCAGCCCGATGAGATAAGACATTGTTATCCGACAACCAATTCATTCTCTAAGTGGCCTTGGAACTAGAGGAATGGTCTCCTAAAATTTGTATCAACCTGTCATGAATTTCCTACATATTCTTCTTCTATGTTCAATAAAGAATTAAACTATGGATTCTTTGGGAATTCATGGAATTTATCCCATTTTGATTCTGACGTGTTACAATATCCATCCCTGCCAAGTGCTGCGAGATGTTATTCCATGTGAAGGGTGCTTGTATAAATACAAGTTGTTGTTGTTGTAGCATGTTCTCAGATTACAGTGCTGTTGCAGCTCATTTTCGACTTAAGACATGTTCGCATGATTCTCTTACACAATAAGTCCCTTGGCTCCCGCTGTGGTTTAGGGGAGGCACAATGTACAGCAGAATTGATGCTATCCCTCAATGAAGGAAACTCAAAACAATGCAACTCACCTTCTTCTTGCGGTTGGCTCAAATAGGCTTAGTTTATTTGCTACGTGCTTTTGCACAAGCCTAGTCCAAAGCCCTGGTTGATTTTTTTTCTGCAGGATTGGCTTAGGAAAAGAGAATGTGAGATGAATTTGTTTGTTTTATGTATTATACTGGTAATGATTCAAAACCTAAGGCCTGAAACCTCTCACTGTCGTAGTGTTCAAATTATAATCCTGAAACTTTAAATTGTGCAGAATTTGGGAAATTTTTATTTGGAAGCAAGTTTTCCAAGAGTTCGCTTTAAGAATTGCAGGAAAACCATCATCTAAATCAAGACTCAATTAGGAATTATACAAACTCTTACATTTCAAAGCAGTGGTTTTAAGGCTAAACCATGAGACATTTTAGGCTTCTGGTGCAGTCCAGAAGTAGATAGACATCATACCCTACAAACTGGAAGGTTTCAGATTCAAATCCTCTTCTGTGTTAGCTGATTTCAGCTGAGGCAACAGTTAAGACTTTACAGTTAACTTCAACTCCGCTGGAAAGGTGACTAATTGTAGGCGAACATGGCAGCTAATTTTCTTACAGAACACAGAGGCCATGGGAACTTAGAACCAGAGTTCTTGTTCTAGCCAGAGACTCCTGCTGGAAGCTGTATATGTGCGCTAATTGGGTTAGGACAAGAATAAATCTGAAACAAAAACAGAAATCACTGGGAACACTCAACAGGTCAGGCAGCATCTATGGAGAAAGGAAAGTCGGTCAACAAAATTGTTGCTGGGTTTCCCCTTAGGGTATGGAGATCATAGCAGTCACTGTACTGTAGTGCTAGGAGAGCTTCTTGCTTTGCAGAGGTACCACCTTTGGATGAGGTGTCAAATTGAGGTGCTGTCTGCCTGTTCAGGTGAATAATAATAATCTCATGGCATTATTCACAAAGAGAAGAGAGTTTCTCTCAGTATCCTGCCAACAATCCTCCAGATAAAATTGGTCGTTCACTTCATGGTTGTCTATGGGACATTGCTGTGAGCAAATTGACTGTCGTGTTTGCTTACAAATCGGTAATCACTACACTTTGCAGAAAACTCTGAAGTGTTTTGAGGCATTTCAATGTTCAGCGCCTTGTGACTGCCTCCTGACGTGAAAGGCGCTTTATAAATGTAATTTTGTTGTTGTTGTTATTGTTGTTCTATGTCCTACATCAAATGTCAGGATTCTTCTTATAAAATGAGGGCAGGAATATGAAGTCTTTGTTTATACACAGAAATGTACAAGCTTAGGAAAAAAAAATCAGTCTGTCTATTCATTTTCATTCTCTATAATCTTGCTTTCTCACTTTCAGCCACCCTCCAATTTAACATCCTTCCTTTTCTTCCCTGGTTCTGTGGTTCTCTCGGCACCGGCCCCCTTCTGGTTACTGGCCCAAGTGGCCATTCTTCATATGTTAGTCTAGACAGTGAGTGTCGGCAGGTTATTTGACTGCGGGAGGCATCACAGCCGAGCGTGATTCTGTCCCCATCCCACATCCATAACCCCTTACTTTCCAGCTGGGGGTCACTAGATAGTGATCAGGAGCGAGAAGCCTGACTAATTAAAATTGAGACTGTATAAGGGGGGTGGGGGGGGTAATAATTGCTCAGATTGATAGAAATAGTAGGCGAGAGGAAGCTCTCTTGGGCTTTGGGGAGCAGCTTCTCCCCTGAGGCTTTATTGTGGCTCAGTGAGCTGGTGCAATTGTCTATTCTTTAACTTCGAACAAAAATACTGAGGACGTGCAGCCCGGGAACTCCAGGGGTAGTGAGTTGAAATTTAAGCAAATGGACCTGAGAGCTTGAATCCAGTTTTGACCATCTCACTTTGCCAGTTCATAGTTGAGCTGCTTGCGTTACACAGCAGCTGGGTGTACGTTCGAGCAGGAAGCCTGGAACAAACTGGCCAGCTCAGTCTTCCCTTCACAGTAGTTAGTCTCCTGCAAGCTAATCGTGATGGAGCCTTGACAGCAGGCGTGAAGGAATCAATCGTGGTGAAGGAGGAGGCCTGGAGCAGAAAGGCTGCAATAGGGACCATAACGAGGAAAAAAAAGTAGGGAGGATAGAAATAAATAACAACACAGTACATGTCCTGGAAAAGCAGGAATTAATTTGACCTGGCGTCAAATTCAAAAGCATTCGGCAGTGTCTGCCTGCTAATCTGCTGCATGTTCTGCTTGTTTCTGGTCATAATAGACCTTGAACTACTTTCTTTCAGCCCTTTAATTACTTTCTTTTTGTAGTTCAGAAGTGTCAGACAGTCAATGGCAGTGAAAAAATCCAATTTTTTTTCCAAGCCATTGCCTGAAACCACAACAAATGCTGATGAGAAGATTAAACAAGACCTTGTTGAATGCAGACAGCTAATGGAAAGTGACAAATAGGGCACCTTCAATGAAAAGAATAGAATCCAATCCTTTTGTAATTTGCTTGCTATTTGCTTGCCAGTAGCTCACATCAGGCAGGTGAATGCTGTGGTACTGCTCCCTGCAAACAATTCCATAATGGAAATAATAATAATAATCCTTGCATTTGATATAGCGCTTTTCACGTCGGGAGGACGTCCCAAAGCGCTTCACAGAACACACTGTAAAGTGAATTGACTGTATATTTGTGGGCGAACGCGGCAGCCAATTGCGCACAGCAATGTCCCACAAACAGTCGTAGATTGAAAATGACCAATTTATTATTGTTTTTAGTTTTGGAGGGATTATTATTAGGCGTGTGGAGTAAGGAAACTTGCCCAAGGTTTCGCCCTCTGCCTGGAATTGAACTCAGGTCTCTCACTTGCAAAGCGAGTGCTCTAACCACTGAGCTACAGGACTCCACCTGTAATGTGGCTTTGGCGTCTGTGGTTGAAAATTGCATAACATACCAGAGTAGAGATAGATACTGTTCATTATGATAATAATCCTTGCATTTGATATAGCACCTTATAATACTGAAACATCTCAAAAGTTTTACCAGGGATTTTTGTGAAGTGCAATGACTATGTATTTTCAGGGACAACTAGCATGAGCACAGTAGCGTCTCTCAAGCAGCCACAAAGTGTATAACCAATTTTTTTTATCTGCGGGATTGTTGGCCAGTATGCCGGGAGAAACTGCCTTCTCCTTTTGAATAGTGTCATGTGTTACCATCCACCTGAGCAAGCAGATGAGACCTCAGCCTCATTCAAAAGACTCCACGTTTGACAATGTAGTGAACCCCCAGCACAGCACTATACAAATGTAGTTTGTTGTTGTTGTTGCATTGGGCTGTTAGCCTAGACTACGAGCTCAAAGTGCCGACGTGTGACTTGAACACACACAATCTTCAGAGACCAGAGTGCTATCGGTTGAGTCAAACTGACAATATAGATGCCAAACCTCAATGCGCATGTGACAAGAGGACTTAAGTGGGGAATAGAAGTCAGTGCTGGCATGTTTCATTGTAACTGAACATCAATGAGAGCTAATCTCTGTTTTTCTGACAATCTGTGTAGAGTTGTGAGTAAAATAAGGCAGTGGAAGCAATCAAGCTAAAATTCTAAGGCGTTGAATGAACTGGGCAGAAGACAACAAAAGAAATGGAAGAGGAGGAATCAAGCAGAGTCACCCCCTCACCATGGGGAGTCCTGTAGCGTATTGATTAGTGCATTTGTCTCGCAAGTGAGAATACCTGGGTTCGATTCCCAGCAGGGCGAAAGTTTAGGCAAGTTTCTTTACTCCACGCACCTCTGTTTACCTAACAGTAAGTAGGAACCCAGTTGTTAGTCAATTGGCAGATTGTTTTTCTGGGGGTAATAATCCCTTCAAATTTTTTAAAAATCTAATAATAATTTGGTCTCTCGATCCACGACTGTTTGTCACACTGCTTGGGACACTGCTGTGCGCAATTGGCTACGGAGTTTTGCCCACAAAATGTACAGTCAATTCACTTTACAGTATATTCTGTGAAGCTCTTTGAGACATCTCGAAGGCATGTTAAGGTGCTATATCAAATGCAAGGATTACTATTATTATGGGATTGAACTGGCTCCAAAGGAAGAGTAGATTGGTAATGGGTGTAAGTGCATCCTGTACAGAGCTGATTTTAAAGACTTATACCTAGCAAAGTCAGGTAGGGCTGCATTAATCCATTGCAGACTTGGAGGTGTAGTCCAGTCTGCATGTTAAACCCCTAACAGGAACTACGATTCTAACTGGAAAAGTACATGGTTATCCTGTTTTATTAGTTCCATTGCACTGAGATGAAACATTTAGTTGAACCAGCAACAAGAACTCATAATGCGGTGTTCATTCTGCATTGAAGGGAGCCGTCAATGTAAGTTGTTGAATTGGGGGGGGAAGAACTGAAGGAAAATGACACATTCATCAGCAATTAATGAAAAATGTAGGTCTCTGCTGACCGGACAGCTGACTGCATTATTTTAAGGAGAGATGTTGTGGGTGCTGCAGATGCACCAATTGCAATAAAAGAATGAATATTTGATCTTTTGGGACAATTCTACATTTCAAAAATGTCTTTTTCTGTCTCTTATTTTACAGAAGCCATTCATTGCTTGTCAATCTTACCTTTTATTAAAAATCGTTAGACTTTCAGAAAGGTTGATGCGGATGTGTTGCAGTGAGAAGCTCTTAGAAACTCATTTGTTGGTGGGAAAAGGAGAGCTCTATGTCTATAATTGGATCCAATTAACAAAGACAGTACAATAGGCTTATATAGTCTGCTTGAGACAGAGTTGTAAGTGATATTTCCACCTGACATTCGTGCGTAAGCTGCCTTTGAGGTAATGGGGTTAGTAGCATTTAGTTTCCTAATAAGAATGCAAAGAATGTATGACAGGCAAGAATAGGGTTGTTTCCCCCTTCAATGTGGATACAAAATTAGTTCTGAATACTGCACAACACCCAATGGAAAGCTGCTGGTCCTCCTAATGTTGCACAGAACTTTCAGCTGTATCTAAAATAAAGTTTGTCCCCAAAAGTTTTCTCCCCATCTCCTGAATGTGTTGAATAGTGTCACTGTCAACCTTTCTCAAATTCACAATTTTGTACGTGTGAGCTTAGGCAGTAGAGCTCTAACTCTAGTGATCTTTTTGTTCCTCTTTTATAACTAGATTTCTGCCTGCTGCACCCCACTGAATATCAGTGGCTTATTGAACTGTGAGGGGAATGATTGCTAAACTCAATCCACCCTCATGACTTCAGAGGCAGTACTTCAAACTGAAGATGTGGTTATTGTGTAGGTGATCACCGTAGAGATGGCTACTGTGTAGGTGATCACTGTAGAGATGGCTACTGTGTAGGTCATCACTGCAGAGATGACTACTGTGTAGGTGATCACTGTAGAGACGGCTACTGTGTAGGTGATCACTGTAGAGACGGCTACTGTGTAGGTGATCACTGTAGAGACGACTACTGTGTAGGTGATCACTGTAGAGATGACTACTGTGTAGGTGATCACTGTAGAGATGACTACTGTGTAGGTGATCACTGTAGAGATGACTACTGTGTAGGTGATCACTGTAGAGATGACTACTGTGTAAGTGATCACTGTAGAGATGACTACTGTGTAGGTGATCACTGTAGAGATGACTACTGTGTAGGTGATCACTGTAGAGATAGCTACTGTGTAGGCGATCACCGTAGAGATACGTGGGTCTTACATCAGAAATGGGAAAGGTGTAGTTGGTTAGTGTGACCGTGGCTGCTGCACAGGTGTTATGGTACAGGAGGTAAAGTAGAAATGGTTACTGTCACCTGCCTCACTGAGTCTTCAGTCTTATCTTGCCTCTAGAGACATCAGTATGCAATACATTTTTGAAAGCCAAAAGCGGGAACTTCATAAAGAATGATGCCCCATTTTCAGTGACAGTGCTTTATGTGTCAGACAGCATTGCCAAAAAATAGTGTTGCTTAGTGAGTCACTGGTTTTTGCTTTCAGCTCATCCTGCAGATGCTTGTTTGCACATGGTTCATTTTGTCAGTTAATAATAGTAATAATCTTTGGATTTAGAAGAGTGTCTAATGTCAAAATCTCTCAAAACGCTTTAAAGGGATTTGCTGTCAACTATGGTGAATAAATGTGGCAGCCAATGTGCACACATCAATGTCCCACAAACAGCTATGCAGTGAATGACCAATTTATCTGGAGGATTTGTCGGCCAAGACGCTGGGAGAAACAACTTTCTCTTTTCAAGCAGTTTTGTAACATCTTTTACATCCTCTTGAACAGGCAGCTGTATCTTGGATTAACATTTCATTTGAAGGATGGCACATCTGACAGTACTCCTTTAGCATGGCAATGAAGTGCTGAGACAGTGATCTTAAGATCTGATTTGGGCTTCAACCCACAAACTTCCATGGTAGTTATTCTACATGCCTATAACATTGATTTCCTTGGACATCCTGTATACTTGATATCAGTGAAATAATTCAGAATTATTTGTTGGCGTTCTGTTAAAGAACTTGATATTGAATTATGTGTAGGTGGGTTGCTGATGTAGTTGCATTGTTTCCACACGAACTTGAACAGCAACAACTTGCGCAGTTTGTTAAGATAATGTGGCAGAGCACTTTTGGATACCAAAGAGGGGAGGAAAAAGAATTCGGAATAAGTAAACTTTTTTTTCTTGAAGTGTCTTTTTAAAAAAAAAAACTGCCACTGATTTGTGTACTGCATCCCCATTGGGATGGGAATAAAATTTCATCAATTGAAATATTGTTGAATAACTGTCCTGCTCCACCATGTTCCTTCTAGTTCCTAACAACTTTGCATTAGAGAAGGTTTAATAATACTAGATGGTCTAATAATAAGCAGTGCTTCCCTGAGCATGATCAGTTTTTAGCTTTTTAATTGTCTATATATTTTAAATGTTATGGTGAAAAGTTTCCTTTTTTTTATTGCTAACATGGCTTCTTCCTGCTTGGAAAGAAAACGTTACTATTGCGAAGTTCTCAATATCTTTCCTCTTTCTCAAGGTTGGGTTTTACGTGACCTTTTTATGGCTATTGATGTTGAAGTGAGGAATGGAGCCTATTTGCACTGAGCAGACCTTTTTACCAATTCAGATGGCAGGCTGCTGTTTGTTTTTCCCACATCTGTTTTGCACAGGTCCTTTGTGACAGTGTTTGCTGGATGCCGGCCCTTCCACTTTCTCCTGAAATGAGAAGCCCAGTTCTAACGGATGTTTCAAAATGTTAAAGGCAAACTCTGTTGCTTTCCACCCCCCTCCTCCTCTTTTATTATTATCTGCCCACAATGCGTGGACTGTATTTCACAAAACCAGTAGCTGTCATCTAGTCTGAAGTACCAAGCTGCAGGGCCCCACAGCTCTTAAACCTTGGTCTGAACGGACATGCTTTGTACACTGATTCCCCTTTGCAAAAGAAAAGATCCCCCCCACTCCCTTTTTAACTCGAAAATTATTTTGTGAATGTTTTTGTGAGTGTCATAAAGTTCTGTAAATTCAGAGCACTGGTGTTCACAGAGCCAATGTAGTTTGTGCCGAGGCTCCCTAAGCAACAGGGTCAGTCATGCTGTGGAGGTTTGCTAGGGTGGGCAGAAGATCTTTACAAACGGCTTGACCAACCCGTGAGAGACGTCTTTAACTTTAAAACCTTTTTAATTTAAAAGCCAGGTGCACTGATTTTTTAAAAAATATTAATAATTTTGGCAGATGGATGTATTGAGTTAAAAACCCACAAATCTGTTTAAATTGTTTAAATTGGATGAGTGGGGGGGAAGAAGCTCCAGGGACTGAACTTTTTTTTCTCTCTTCTAACAATTATTTTTAAACTGGCGAGTAAGTGAAATGGTTGTGTAATTATTCAACTTGCCATAAATATGTAAAAGTTATAGTCGGTAAAAAACAATAAAGTGCAATTCACGAGAGGCAACGAGCAAAATAGTTGCTCAGGCTTGACTTTCTCATTACTCCACATCTCAGCACTTCCTGGTGGCTTTCCTGTGTTGCTGACTTGAGCTGTATATCTATAGGGAACACTCTTTACGTTCTGTAATGTCTTGGGTAAACTTTGCAGGACCACCTTGTGGAATTGGCAAACTGTTATCATACCCCGGCCAAATAAGTAACACGTTTTTCATTGGATACATGTGTAACACCTGTATCCATCAGAGCCGATACCCCTAATAAACACGTGAAGCAAACATTTGACAGGCCCCATCTGAAGAATATTAAACATCGGCACAATACTTTTATTATATAAAAACAGGGTAGTGGATTGCCTGGCTTTTCTCTGACTACTCAGCAAGATCTTTTAAGGGACGGTATCTTTTTACATTTTGTGCAGCATCATATTTATTACTGCTTTCCCTCTCTTCTACAGTCGCCTGAACAGGAATAACCTACAGGTCTTGCCAGAGCTGCTTTTCCTGGGAACCCCAAAACTCTACAGACTGTGAGTAGTCCTGTCTTTTTTTAAACCACTCTGATATGAGAAACCACTTGGCTGTTTGCAATGATTGAGCGGACACTCCCAAACCGATTGCACCACATCAGCACAGCTTGACTCTTGATACTTTTGCTCTTCAATCCAGCCAACAGTTGCAAATAACCATATAATTAGAGAGTTTTGTTATTCTGCTGTCTAGAGAGGGTATTTATTTTCACCTAATTGCTGCAATTTTTCAAAAGCCCTTACAGCTATCCTTTTTTTCTCGAACTTGTAGGATACAGTTGTAATTTGCGTTGTGTTTTCTTTCAAATCATAAATCAAAGTCAAAGCTCAAGTTCTCAGATAGCCTTGGGCACTTTGAATCAGCCAGATACAATCCGATGATAAGAAGCAAAGCGTTTCTTTCTTAAGCCGATGAAAGGAGCGGGAAGGTGGCTCTGCTTGGTTTGGTTTCAAACTGTTTATTCAGGATTTTCATGCATATTGGGAAGTCGTTGCACAAACTACTAGTTGGTCATAACTAATCTATGGTTAATTAATTATCATATTTTGTCTTTTATTAAAAATTACCAAATAATGCAGTTTTTTTAAAACAAAGTTGAGATTTGAAACCTGTTGAAATGAATGATTGATGAGCAGTAAATATTTCCAGATTCATGTATTTATGACTTGAGCCACACATAGGTGACAATTCTTCGAGCGTGATATTTAATATTAAAATAAGGGAAGTGCTTGAAGTGACTGACCTCTTGGTAACTGGAGATGGATTGGGCACACACTGGCTTTCAGTCTTCCAGATGTAACTACTCATCGTCTGTACTGTCACTCAGAGTGAAATTGAAAAAAGTAGATAATTTTTACATTGCTCCAAATACTATTTCTGCTTTTGCTTGGGAGGGGAGAAAGACATGTTTCCTTGTATAGTTTTTTTTTAATGCGCATACAATATTTTTTTGTAAGCACTGCTGCCACTATTCTTGTGAAGTCTTTCAGAGAGGCTTGTTTACACAGGCGTAAACGGCAATTCCTTCAGACATTTCTAAATTGATGTAAGTCAGTGTAAATATCAAACTGATGTAAATTGGTTCAATGCGCGTTCAGCCTTAGGCACGCATCATAACGTTGGAATATCATTTGGGAAATGGTTTTAAAAGGCTCCTTTTAGCCATCAGTAAAATAATTGGGTTCTAACTGTAGACTAGTGAGACTGAATAACGGGTTTTATGCCATACTCAAGATGAATATGAATAAGGGCTGAATAAGCAGCAGACCTCATAACACACCACAGAGAGCTCGATATCCTTCATGGGTCATAGGTCATCTATACAGCCACTTACTTGCACTATACAGATTCAACACATAAGAAATCTTATGTAGACCTTTATTAGTTGCTTTTATGAAATGGTTGAAAAATTGGATTTGAAATGAAAAATATGTTTTTTTACTGAAAATAAAAAAAAGTTTGCAGTTGATTCAATGAGCTGCGATGTATTTCTACTGCTGGTTAAAATGGATTTCTATTAGTGTAAGTCTTTTTCTGGTGGGAGGGTGATCATTTCAGTAACATAAGCAGATAATGTTCAGGGAGCCCTATTAACGACGCTGTTTGCTTCAGTCGAATTATCAGGATTATTCACAGATTCTTTCTGCATACTTTGCCTACATAGACAACAGTTTGCTTGCTCACTGGGTTCTACCCATAAGAATTTATTCAGTTTTATGTTTTATTATTGGTTCAGGATCAGCCACACTGGATTTGAAAATGCAGTACAGTAGAGCACGTACATCCACACTATCCACATGTCCACTTATCCTTTAAGGGAACTCAGGTGTATAGTATGGGAAAAAAAACTTCCAGTTGCTAACAAAGTGACAGGGTTTGTGATTTAACTGTGCAGCGATTATGAACCAATCTGTGAACAATGGTAAGTGCTTATCCCTTCTTGATACAGTGTAGGTAAGAAACAGAGAAGATGTTAGAGAAAGAGTCTGAGAAAAGTCTTTAAGAGGAAGAGTAAGAGACAGACTGAAAAGGAGAGAAGGGTACGCACAATGCATAGTGTAGTGACAGTATAACACCTGACAGAAGCTTTTAGTTGGCTTTGTTGCCAGTTTGTATTTTACTTGATGACATGTAATCATCACTGTTTCGTATCTACAATGTGTGCCAATGAGTTCAGAAACTCAGCTCTGTACTGTACTCACAAATTAGAAGTAGCTGCACTAATAACGATTTATGCTTTGTGAATGGTATTTTGGAAATTGGTAGGAAAATTGACTGGGTGGGGATGGAGTAAAACTCTGATCCCAAATGTCAGCAAAAACTAATTATTTTCCGCCCTTTTGTTGGAATTATTGACCTTTCTTTTTCAGCAAAGAAACATCCCAAAAGCAAAGGCTAACCATGATCCCAGACTGGATGCAATTGAGACTGTTTATTTTTGTTGGTGACTTTTGGAATCAGAATTTTTCCAGATCCCACTGCCCCCCCAACAATTATTTAATAAAATTTTATGACACTGAAGTTTTCTATTGGCGCAGTGACTTTGTTTAGCAGATATCACATTTTCATCTCCCATTGTTGCAGCTTTTCACATTCCAGTGGTTTTTTAGCAACTAGAAATTTGTGCTTTGTGGAGCTGCAATATTATTACTGTGATAGAAAAATGTTAGCAGTCAGCAGCCTCACTATATACTTGGCCAGTCAATAACTAGTTATTGGAATTATTTTCACAGTTGTAGTGCTTAGCTTTACAATGTTTACATATATCACATTTCTGACACTTTTCGCACGCTCACGTCACGGAAAAAGTTATTGCCAAGATTGATATTAGTCTTGGAAATCCTGGTAAGTAAATTGTAAACTTGACTGAACAGAGTGTCACAAGGTAACCAAACTGCTAAGATAAAGCTAGGCTGATGAGTGACACTGCAAACATTCTTTGAGCACAAGCCAGAACTTGGGCTGACCAGAATCCTTAGATGCTTTCTCCATTCAACTTGTTCAGGTCTTTCAACCATCAGCATTGGTCGGTCTCTCCCACTGGTTTCTACTAGCAGTGGCCCAGAGGAGTTCACTGAATGAAAGTGATAAACCATCTCGGCTTCTAAAAAAGATTACTGTTTGCACTCTGCTTTCAACAGTTTGAATAAAATTAACATGATTTAATTTGAGAAATTTCCCTCTTTAAACAACAGCGTCAAAATGTCTATGGTACTCACTTTGCTCTTCTGGTCCTTAATATTCCTCCTCGATATAGGACAGTTGAGGGGCTCTTATCTGCCTAATCCAGTAGTTGACTCCAGGATTACTCACATTTTAATATTATTTTACAATTGCCAAATAAGAAGGTGGCAGATGACCATTTTCCAGGGATCTGCCAGTACTGCTTGGTAAGTGCTCCCTTGAGGTGATTCTGAAAGCCCTTGTATTAGTGCTCTGCAGCTCGAGTGGTACAGTACAAACCCAAGGGCAGTGAATGTTTGTCACACCTCATTTATACTGTCCTAACTGGGGACAATGGTTGGAGTGTTACATAACGTCGCAGAGGAAAAAGAGACTGGCAGAAATCTCTTTGCAGTCAACACAGGAAGAATATCAACAGCCAAAATTACATTTGTACAGGCCTTTCACATCAGGAAGACATCCCAAAGTGCTAGACAGTCAAGGATGTACACCCAAAGATGAGGAGGAGTGGAGGGGTAGAAGGATGATTGATTAATGTGTGTAAGTAATAGTCTATCTGGATGTATCAACAGCAAATTTAGAGGAATGTGTGTAGTGAGTGAGTGTGTGTGTGGGGTATGTAAGATAGATTTTAGTACTGTGTGTGTGTTTGTATATGTAATAGTCTATCTGGATATGTGATCAGTAGCCATGAGTCTGGACGTGTATGTAGGACTCTGTGTCTATAGGATATAGGTGTGTAAGAAGTGCAGTCAATATGGATATTTATAATAAGAATTTAATAATGAACCTTGCATTTCACATAGCACTTTTCAGGTTGGGAGGACGTCACAGGATTTACTGTGAAGTGGAATGAGTATTTTGTAGGTGAATGCGGCAGTCAGTTTGCACGTAGCAAAGTCCCACAAATAGCCACAAAATGAGCAACCAATTTGGTTGTGTTTAATCTGCTGTGATGAAAAAAAATCTGCCATTGTCTTGAAGAACAAATACAGCACATTAAATTAAAAGGCTTTGCAGGCACAAACATTGTAATTTATTTGTGTGTATTTGAGTCTCGGGGAGTGTAGAGAGTAAAAGTAGTTCTTACCTAGTTCACTGTTCACTAGATGCTCTGATCTGTGACTCACGAACATAGTAAATTCCTCTACTGTAATTGGAGATCAGCAGGGTTAGTGTTTGTTAATCTGTCCAAAACTAACTAACACAGAAGTGATAACTGCTCTGTGTTTGTACATCTGTAGGATATTCACCAAATGTTTCATTTGAAACAGTCAAAGGAAAGATAATGAAGCTCAGAATTAGAATTATTTATATAAGTATAAGAATTTAGCCTCCAATACCAAATTTGCTTCCTCAAGCAAACTGGTGAAGAGCTTAGCCTTTCATGAGTGAGGCAGAGAGCAGAGTGGAGATGGATAACATGGTGCTTTACGCTCAGCTGCGATGACAACTGAGCAGGATAATAAAATCACATCTCACACATTAAATAAACTCCATTGATTAGTTTCCCAGACCTGTTTTCATTCCTCCTCAGCTGGTTTGAAATTGATGTAGGCTTGAATACAAAGTGGTGAAAATTATGGTATTCCTCAATATATTCAACTATTTAAGAAGTGTGTCAAAATGTGTTTAGGAACTCAGCTCATCCACATAACTCTTCCCTCCCACCTCCCCCCCCCCCCCCCCCCCCCCCCCTCCTCCTCACACCACACACACACACACACACACATTGTATTGGATGCCATGGTTACTTGTTTGGGCTCAAAATCTATGGGTTCAAAGAAGAAGCATTTTGCCCACAAAATATTCAGTCAATTCACTTTACGGTATATTCTATGAAGCGCTTTGAGATCTCTCAAAGATGTGATCAAATGCAAGGATTATTATTATCTCTGGGCATTACAAGGTGAGAAAGCCATTGTAGGCAGGACAGAGCAGATGCTTGAAACCATTTTATTCTGAACAGAAGCACGACAAATACAATAACCATGTTGAGTAACGCAGACTTAATAGAAATTATAGAAATGTGGAATTTATTCCCAAATAACATTTCAAAACTTTCGAGCAATTACAGAATCCTTCAGGATGACATTTTATGACCAGAGGTCTAAAATTCCAAATAGTCTTAGTTCGTAAGTCCCTTTTCCCCCCCAGACTTTAAACCGAATATTCCACATTAAACTTGGGAGCTGTTTTTCTGCATTTGTCAAAAAGAATGATTTCCAAATTAAGAGTAAATTCATGACATTTGTGCAGTTCTGCTCATTCTTAAATTTGGAGCCAGAATGGTCTTACAAACTATCAATAAATAGAATTTCAGCTTTAAATCATAAAGAAATTATGTTCTCTGACTGTTTAACCTGAAATACCCTTGAGGGGATGATTTCCAATAATTTAGCTCAAAGAACAAAAGCATTTTTTAAGCACAAAATATTGTATGAATCATTTTTTCCCCACTAAGAACAGTTCAATTTTTACAACAAATTAACCAGGAGTAGGTCATGCAGACCAGAATGTCGCAGATTCCAATCCTAATCTGTTGTGAGTTAGCTGATCTCAGGCAGGGAAGCAGTTATAATTGGTCTCAGCACCCCCAGGTTAGACAGAGGAAGATCAGGCAGGGTTACTTTGTGTAGATGCCTGAGGACAGGAATGGTATTGGGTATGACACCCCCACAATTGAATAGCCTGCCATTGCACAACGCTCATTGTAGATGCTCACACGTGAATAATGTCTACTTGGGCAAAGTGTAAGAAGGTGACAAAGGTACATCACTCCATTGGAAGAAAAAGTAGTTAAATGGCTACAAGGGAAGAGAAGAAGAGGGGAAGAAAATTGGAAAAAATCCAAAATCTGGCACGGAGAGAAAAATATATATTTTGTTTCGATTTTTACCATTATTTTAGCAATTAATCAAGACATTGGACAGCAAGGTTGTAGTTTGGTCATTCCAGGGCACTGTTTGGCCATACAGGGTGTGCAGCCTGTGTGGCAGGATGTGTATTCGCAGCGTATTCAGTTGCCGTCTGTCCTATGCGGTAATGCGTTGCAGTGACAATGGTTCTGTTAATAAGTAAATAGTCCCGGTTCCTGCTGCTCCTCTTTCACTAGCCCCGTTTCCATGGGTAGGGCTCAATTGTATTCAGGCTGAATTAATAACTGGACTGAGGACTGTGCAAACCAGATGGTTCAGAGGAGCTCAGACTATATTGAAACCCTAAAAGCAGATCTTGGTTTGTGTTTGTCGAAGGCTTGGTTTTTAACTTAGTCAATGGAGGCAGGTGGTGGTGGGGGGGAAAGAATCTTCATGGAAAATTGGTTGCATTTCCCACCCTTGCAGAATGCTCTAAGGAAGAGGGGAAGGGGTCACTTTGCACAGCGCTCAGTGGTACACGAATGTACATTTGCAGCTTGTCAGCGAGGGAGCCAGTTGAAACAAAGCTGCTTGATTCAGATTGACTCAAACTGAATCGAATTCCGTTTTTTCCATGATAATGGGGCCCAGTTTAGCCCACTCTCAGAGCACGTCAGTACGGCATTCACTCTGTCTGCTGTTTGTTTGGCTTACTAACCTGCTGTCAGTAGCCCAAAAAACAATTAATTAAATCGACCCCCACGAGAACCCCCCTCCCCCCATCCTCTAAAAGCCTGCCTTTCAGCTGAATTTAATTCACTTGTTTTGACAGTAAGATAAATTGTGGATATTGTTCTGCCTCAGCAAACATGAAATTCAGGACTTGAATGAGCGGAAGTTCAATCTCTATGGGATTACTTTACATGTCCCTAAATTCAGGTGCACAAGCTCATCGATTCAGGGACTTTGCTGCTGTGAGGAAATGGAAGAATTAACGTGTATGAGAAGAGAAGGAAATTGTAATATTAAACTTGTCTTGCCTAGGGGTCATTGCTGAGCAGGCCTGGACATCTGTGTGTGGGTGGGGGGTGGGTGTGTGTGTTGTGTGTGTGTGTGTGTTACTGAATAGGTGTTTCTTCTGAAGTGCACACTGCCTCTTCTAAGCTTGGGCAAAACGGATTCAATTTCCCGTCTTTGATTGTATTAAAAATTATAATTAAAATGAGCAATTTGAGCAAGTTAGCACAAATTGTTCAGTGTAGCGTGAAATGCTGCTGAAAATAAAGCTGTTCGCCAATAACGGTAATGCTTTGCAGTATTTTATTGCCAGTGCCAAAGGAAACTAATGCATTTGCAATGTATGTTCTTTGGGGGAAAGAAAATGTCTATCAAATCTGTTTGTACAGGTTGCACTCCACATGCCAAAAATGATTAGCATTTTGGGGCACTCTGTGTTGTCCTCCAGTGAGTTACTTAATTTCTTCAGTGAAGATGGGCCTGAAGCACAACGTTGGTTCTCCACCACCAGGCTGAAGCCTTCATGAACATGATGTGTTGAGACTAAATGGAGTCGAGCCCTTTTTGTGTATCTAAATGTTTAATGCAATGTTGTGAGGAGCCTTATTGACTCTGGGTGAGAATTCACTTCTGCATGTAGTGCAGATGGAAAACATCAGATAAATGAGGAACTTTGGGCATATGAGTTATGATTAGCCATGGCTGGTTGCCGATGGCGACCAACAACTTTCTCTCTGCAACCGCCCCCCCCCCCCCCCCACACACACACACAAACACACACACACTTTGCTGTGTACTGCAGTTTCATTTTCATGGAACTGCAAGGCTGTGAGAGTCACATGTTTACGTCAAGATATTTGCACTGTAACATTAGTATAGTCACAGCTGTGTTTGCCAGGCCTGGAAACCAGTTCAAATATTAGCACCTTTTATACTACTGACCGGATCCCACGCCAGTTCTATCGTTACAGGTAGTGAAGCTCTTTGGTTGGAGCTGCGCCTGGTCTTCTCTCTTCACTGACATTAAAGCACTGAGTCCTGATTTCAAGTACTCTGCTGTATTCTGGGGGGATTCTGCTAGGTCAAAGCTTGTGTAACTCTGTGTGGTCAAGTTGCTGGTATCTTGAGATTCTTTGACTCCTGGTCAATCCTGCAGTAAGCCTCAATGGAAGCATTTAGATGGTTGTGGTTTGAACATTAGGAAACATGTTTGATACTGCTTGTCTCACCATGACCTTGTTTTTTTCTTTTATATTGCCAAAGTCTGGATATTGCTAGTCTCTGCACTTCATTATCAGTAATTGGACAAATCATACCTGCAAACATTCTAATGAATTTGACAGCAGTGATCAAAGGGAGAAAGCTAGTGAATTGTTCCAGCATCCCAAATCTTTTTAAAGGAGTTGTCTGTATACGTACTTACCAATGTCACAGGCGTTCGTCACCTTTTTTGATGCTGCAGAACTAATGATTAGAGATAGACTTAATGAATGCACCTAACAGCACATATTTTGAATGTTTGATCATTTCAGTTGGTATCTATCGTTGAACCCTCCAGCACTGTTCCTTAGCAGGCATTTATCTGGTTCTACTTGAAAGGATTCATTATCGCAGAACCAAATGGTTTTGAGAGCATCTGTTCCGTGTATCCACCACTGCGTGTCAGTTGTAGGAAGAATGAAGAGCAAGGTGTTTCTTTTGGGGATAGTTGATCATTGCTGATCTCAACCACAGAAGCTAGTGGAACGTCCTGCTGTGTATTGTTACTTCATTCTCAGAGTATGTTTATTCTGAAAACCAACTATTTGATTCTGATCAGCCTCGTCACAGCAAAAGTATCAACTGGAGCCGCTTTTCTGTTTTACTGAATAATTGAAAGATTTAGCAGGATTATGATTTGGAAATTGTGGGGGGAGAAAAATTAAGAAGTACATGGTACATGCATGGCTGCTGCATCGTGCTTGAGCCTCGCCTCTTGGTTGAATCAGTGTCATGTGGCTATTGTGAGGAGTGGTTGTATAAATTTTCTTCATTGGTAAGTGATTCATCAGAACCCAGTGCTGATGAGAGCTACTTCATTGACATTTACAACTAACTGAGCACTGTATTGGAGACCTGGAAACTCATTTATCAGTATGATTATTTGTTCCAATAGTCATTTCATTAAGTTAATATTTCCAAAGCTCTGAGCCTAACTGCACACAATCTTGATTTTAAATGGAAACCAAAAGGCTCTGGAGACCGTTTTTGTTTTCGTGCCAGCGTTGTATGCAGGTGGGGTGGGGGGAGGAGGGGAACCCAATGGAAAACTCAGGCAAATGTATTTGAGCTTTGCATCTGGGTTTCAATTTATGTTCTTAAATTTAAATTATATTCTTGTGCCATTATGGGTTGCAGCTGAGCGCTTTGAGACGTTCTTTTAAACATAACTTTCTGGGATTAAGTTACATCCCAAGTGACGTAACAGATGCAAAATGTACTGTGACCATGAAGTCACAGGTGCGAATCCTGCTTAGTGACAAGTTAGTTGATAGCCAAGGCAGCTGCTGGGCATGACAATGTGCCTCAACGCCCTTGGTTCAGGAATGATAAAGTATCCAGGGTGCCTTCACCTGAGACCAAAATTCCACCAAGTCTTAGCCTACACCTGAACATTTTGTCTTAAAATTTGCAGAATTCTGGAAACTTCTTAAATTCAGCCTAAATTGGAAACTTGATATTTTTAAGAACTGGAAAACTGGCCTCCACATGAATTGAAGAATCATTCCACAATTCTGCACAATCTTAAACTTGATGAACCTCTTGTCCAGCACTCCGAGATGCTACCCGACATGAACTTGTTTTAGATTGTTTAACCAAACTCGTTTAAGCTTTAAATTGTGACGTCCTGGTTGGATCCAGGTAAATTGTAATGTGTTAATTTGGAAGCCCGTTATTTTAAAAATTGTGGAAAACTAGCTTTTATGTTAAGACTGAATTGAGGAATTTGTGCACATTTCTGCACATCTTAGCCCGGAGGACCATTTTGTCTTCAAGTTTAAGGCCAGGTAAAATTTCTGGCCCTGATTACTCTCTCGAGTTGTTCGCTGGTTGCTGGATGTCGAGCGAGGATATGATCTGACTTTGTATTGATCAAAGATACTGTTACAGCCTTTGAAAGGGATGATGTGCTACAGGGTTCAAAGACCCAAATTATCTGGTTAGAGTTCAGGAGCAGAAGAGGAGCTGTTACGCTACTGGGTGTTTACTGTAGACTACCAAATAGGGAAAGAGATAGAGGAGCAAATCTGCAAGCAGATTTCAGAAAAATGTAAAAACAATGGAATAGTGATAATGGGGGGCTTCAATTATCCTAATTAGGAAAGTCTTCATTCAAGGCTTCTGACAAAGCTTGTAGAAGACTATGAACCTCTTGTCCTGCACTCAGAAGCTACCCCACATGAAGGATGCCACATAAATGCAAATTATTGTTGTTGGAGTGAAACATTAAGTTTAAAGGTTGCCTTAAGGTGGCATTCCACCAAGCGACTGAAATCCAGGGTCAGAAGGTGATAACACCTACAAGTATCTTTAGGCCCAAACATTTTCAAAAATTGTAGGGAGTGTGGGAAGTCGAAGAGAGTTATCGACAGAGACATCACCTGGAGTGGAATGTCTAATGATAATTATCGTCTATGATAATCCTGACACCGAATGCCATGTTTTGCAGTCTCAGGTGGCATGGATTAGGCTCTACTCTACATTGTTCTCTGAGATGATTACCACGTTGCACATTGATCCCTTTCTGTGGCACTGTGTTCATGCACCAGTGCCCAGCCCTGTGCCACATTAATATTGGGTCTATAACTACCTTGATGCTTATCGCATGCCTCTGAGTGCAATCTACTCTTGCTGTATTCACAGTGACCTGAATTCCCATTCACAGCAAACGCTACCCTGCCCGATTTTGGTACCTCTTGCAAAGCACATTGTTAACAGCCTGCTGAGTGCTCTTCTGAAGCAAATGGATTTTGACTGTTTAATTCTGCTTGTTGGATCACAGTTCAGTGATTGTGGTTTGCTGCTCAGCTTTGTTGCCTCGTTCCAAGTGTTGGACGTGAATCACTAGAGACTCTTCCTCCTGGGATTCCAGTGAAACATTCACTTTCTATCATACACGCATTACTACAGAGCTGACCTTGCCCAGAAGGGTAGCAGGTGGAGCTAGGCAGGTGCTGTCATATGCAGGTTGGGGACCAGCAGAGTTAGCGTAGTGTAGTGGGGTGGCTGATAGAAGAGAGAACATTCAATTTCTGGGGGAAAAAACATGAGAGTTCTAAAAGGCAAATGTAGAAAGGCACTTGCCATTATAATATGAGATGCAAACAAGGAGAAGTGCACACCACTAATTTTATATTGAACATCCCTACTCCTCCATGTCTTTGAACTACACAGAACAGAGTGAGGCAGCTCTTTCCATGTTCACCTCACACTCTTCCTTTCTCTTTGTGGTCAGTGGCAGCTGAAAGTGGAGACAATCATGTGCCTTCATTGTGGTATTGGTTCCTTCTGCTGTATGTCTCTCTGGTTGTCCAATGTAATGGTTGTACTGAAGCTACAGTCGGTATATTTTGCCCTACATCATGTACTATCAGGAAGGTGAGGTCTAGCTGGAAGGATACGGGAACAAATTGGGCTGAGTCCAGGATTCAGCTTCAAATAAAGGTAGGCGAGTGGATAAGCCCATTTTTGGACTCCTTGTCGGGAATGACTTTGAATTTGGTGCAACCAGTTTGGAGTGGGGGAAATAAAACTAACCTAAATCAACAAAAGTTCTTGGGGAAATTTGAGTTTGGTTATGGAAGAAAAGGTGGACATTGGAGAGTGACAGATAATTTACTTCTTAAAGACCTCATGTAGAAAGGTGGTGTTTCTACAAATGACCTTGTTATCCTAGGAAGGAGAAAAAGTTAACCAGAGTCTCCAATCTTGTTTGCTATACGGGGATTGGTGGAAGAAAGTAGTTATATGGAGATCAGGTGAGGATTGCAGAAGTTTCTGATCCACTGTCCCCTCCCTATGGCTGTATTGTCCGCTCACTGTGTAGGGTCACACACAGATCAGCCAGTTGGACAAGATACCAGATAATTCCTGTACAATTGTGCCTCCAATGAGGCAGTGCCTTTGGGAGCGAAGGGGAGGAAGAAAAGGGGACAAAGGTGAAGAAAAAAAAGTTTAGAAGTGTTCAGTTTTAATAATCTGAGTCCGTGTCATGAGAATAACAATCGAGAGACTGACATGGCTACGTGATACATAAGAGGAAACAGACCAATGAAAGATGTCGTGCCAATAAAGCGTGTCCTGAAATGAAAATATTTCCTCGAGTCTGGCAGTTGGCAGGATTGGGGAGTGCGTAGTTTATAACAAAAGCAGAACCTGCACAGGGAACTATCCCTAAACTCCTCTGGAATGAATTTCTGCCAGCGATGATTAAAGCGCGGGACACCAGACGTGTCACATGCCATAGTTACTGTGCTTCGTTTTCTTCGTGGCCTTTCCAGCCCTGCCTGCCACATTGAATCCAACAATGACTACACAGGCTTCACAGGTTACTGTTGCTACGGTTACTGTTGTCTCGTCAAATCAATATCATTACTCATCCTGTGAGCTGCCATGATAGCTACCGCTGGGTTTCCAGCACTGGGGAGATTTTTTTGAGGATCGTTTAAGGCAAAAGACAACAAAGTTGCTCAACTGTTTCTGCTAGGTCAATTTTAATCTTTGGCTCTTTTTGGTCAAACCTGCAACTGAATCCTCATGAACCACCCGTCTTTGCCGAGGGTATTCAAGGCATAATTGCCATAACAGCCGGACAACAGGCATTATTTGCTTCCAGAATAATTCTTTTAATTTTCCTTTTCCTTTTGGATCAGTGCTTCTATATGCGTTTAGCCTGACAATTCTGTTTCATGCAATATCGTGAATGCCTTCAAAGCCTCATGATCCTTTGAAGTGATGAGGCTGGCGCCCAGTAACAAACTGTAAGGAAGGGGTAAAAGGTTCAGTCTTCTGTATTCAGAACTGCTAGTGGGTCATGGAGATGGCAATAAGTTGGGAGCCTGACTTAACAATTTAAAAAGTGAACAGCAATTTGGTATCTTGAATCTTCAGAGCCGCCAGAGACATTGTGAGACATCAGACAAAGGATATGCATTGAGTAACCTATCCTTGCAGAGTAAAGGCACTCTGTTTAAGTCGGTCTCAATGTTATGTTATCAGGGTTTGCCTTTTAAACTTGCTTGCCTCATTCTCTTCTTCTCCAACAGATGTTAAGGTAGAAGAGGAAGTGAGGAGAAAGTCAGTGTTAATTTCAAAGCTGGTTTATTTTTAAGAACTGCAGAAAGCAGGCTTCCAAATTCTGAGTGAATTTGAGAATTGTCCACATTATTATAATAATCCTTATAATAATAAATGATAATCCTTGCATTTGATATAGCGCCTTATCATGTCATTGAGACATCTCAAAGCGCTTCACAGAATAGATTGTAAAGTGAATTGACTGTATATTTGTAGGCAAAACACGGCAGGCAATTGCGCACAGCAGCGTCCCACAAACCATTGTGATTGAATGAACAATTATTTATTTAGATGGATTATTACTCCCAGAAAGTGATTCACCAATCAACTGTCTACTTGCTGCTAGGAAAACAGAGGTGTGTGGAATAAGGAAACTTGCCCCACATTTTGGCCTGCTGGGAATCGAACCCAGAAGGCTAAGGCTGGGTGGAATTTTGAAGCTTATCTGGACTTGGGTATGAAGAGTGGAAACTGGGCAGGTAGCAGTGGGCTGCCAGGAACACCATCTGTAAACCAGCATGTGTCACTGCCTCGAGAAAGGGAGAAAAATTCTGCTTGTTCTCTCAAATCTGATTAGTATGAAGCTTTTTTTTACAAATTGGTGCTTACGCACATTATTAATTTAATATCCGGGACTAGTCAGAATATTCTCTGCTAAACACTCTCACCAAGAGCCTCTTTTTAAAACCTTCATGAAGGAATGAAATAAAGCATCCACTATGCAGGGGCTGTTTGCAGATGGAATCAGTGAGTGGCTGGAAGCCTGACACCCAAGTGTAACCTTGACAAGTGCAGTGTCTGTAGAAAGATTCAAAGGAAATGCTTTCTGAATGGTGTAAACAGCCAGAACAAGCTAGAGTGGTCTCTCCTTATTTGGTGTGAATAATAAAAGTCCTTAACCATGTGGTGCTCTTATGTTACAATGCATGAAAACAGATGTGGCTGAATTTACACTGTTAACTTTTTTTTGAGCTACTTACGATGCCACCAGCATAAACCTTCACCGACAAAGCACTAAAAAAAATCATTTAAAATATCAGTGCTGCTGTAACTGTCACAGGTAGGATTTGACTTGGATACCAAAGTGAAGGAGACTTGATGTGGGGATAGAGAAGAAACATTTGCCATGCTTAAGTGGACTATGCTTTCATAAATTATACACTACACGTGGTATACAATTACATGCTGGGTAAAACGTGTATAAACATTAGGTGGACATGATAGGCGGATTCATTGCTTGGGGCTGAGCTGGTAAAGGAGGCTAATCCCTTCATGTGTGCATTGCGGGTGGCAGAGTCATCCTCTGTAAGTGAGACGTTGCATTTTGTAAACCAGTGTAGAGAAACCCAGAGAATGCTGAAACATCCACTCTAACTGTAAAACATACAGTATTTGAATAGGAGAGTGAAAATTGTGATGTGGCATTTTATAACATCTGTGCTGCAAATTAACTGCCCTCCAGAACTCTGCTGCTCATGTCCTCTCCTGCACCAAGCTCTGCAAGCCCATTAGCCTCATTCCTGCTCCAGTCACTTGGCGCCCCATCCCCCAGGGTATTGAATTAAAAATTCTCGTTCTCATTTTCAAATACCTTCATTGGCTTTGCCCTACCTTACCTCTGCCTCCTCCTACACCCTTCTATCCAGCCTGCATCATGTCTCCCAAGATCCCAACAGTGAATGAAAAGCTATTCAGCCCTCATTCTCTGGAATTCGATTCTGGAGTCTCTCCGCCTCATCCTTTCCCTCTCTTCCATCGAAACCCAAGACAAATCTCTCTGACCAAGCTTTTGGTCACCTTCCTCCCTGCCCCCCCCCCCCCCAGCTCTTTCTTACCCTCCGCTCACCCTCAGCTCTCTCTCCGCCCCACTGCTCAGGTGCTGTGTGAAGCGCTTTGAGACATCCTCTGACATGAAAGGTGCTAAATAAATAGAAATTGTTCTTGTTGATGATGCCAGTCTGCACAGAGTTGGCTGATCTTAGGCAGTACAGCACTAAAGCCCTTATATAAATGGCCTTGGCATCCCTTGGCTGGAGAGAGGAATGCCAGCATTCCTGTTCCTGATCTCTATCCAATTATCCTGCTGGAAGATGCATGTGGGTGGATGGTGAGTGAGGACAGGATAAGGCTTGGGTATGTTACTCCCGTTGGTCCCTATCCCTGATGTCTGGGCTCACATTAACCTGGGCAAGGTAGTTCTGACACTGTCTATAAACCTGTATACCCCTGAGTGAGGAGAGGAGAAATGGAGTGGGGGTCAATTGTACCCCAGAGTTAGGAGAGGGGAAATGGCGAAAAAGATGAAAATAAACTTTAAGAAAGCTAAATATATTTTGCGTCTTTGAGCGAAGGGATTGTAACTATAAATATAGTTGGGAAAATACTAATAAGGCTGTAGTCCCTGAGGTTTATTACAACTCAATGACTAACCACAGTGAGCTTTTGGTTAAATGTCCTATTATAAATACATGACAAACAATTCTGAAGTGTCAGTGATTGGAGAGGATGGGATCAGGATATGTGGAATGGCTACGGGAGGGTAATGGGGACTGCACTTGCTGGTGGGAGGAAAGGGGTTGGAGTGGCTGAACACGGTGGATGGGATGATGCCTGAGATGTGTTTACTGTCTCCTTCGAAGGATAGGAACTCCAAAAATGTGTCACATCCCCAGCACTTTGTTCTGTCTAGGTTCCAGACCTCTGCCTGTTCATGTGGGTTTTAAAGGCACAATTTGAAAAGAGAAGTGAGCTGTTGTGACCAACAGATAAAATGAATCAATAACTTCATGGCTGTTGTGGGACATTGCTGAAATGATAATTAGCTGCAGCATTCGCCTGCAAATATACAGTCAGTATACTCTGCAGAAGAATGTTGTGAAGCGCTTTGAGACATGTGGACAACATGATAAGGTGCTATATCAAATGCAAGGATCATTATTATTATAAAATGCATGTCTGAATAACACAGTTTTGACTTCTCTGTTATAGAACAGCCATATTAGCCACTTGGAAGTTCGTGTTACAAGAACAGCCATATTAGCCACTTGGAAGTTCGTGCACAAAGAGTTACAAGACGGGTTATTCTGCTCCATGCACTTACAGTAGCAAAAATTCCCTATTCATCTACATTCTTTAAGTTTAGCAAATTGGTCATTCTGTACAATTACAGTTATTTCTAAGGAAATGCACAAGAACAAATACTTTGCACTGAGTTCATGCAGTAGAATCCCCAATATTTTTTTGACCAGGAGGTTTTAACTCCCAAGCATTAACTTACAGTTTCCATGCACTCAACACATTCACCTCCGGAGTTTACATGGAAGACAGGGCCATGGTTACCACAACACAGGAGATCGCCTAAGAGGTTGAGTGTGATTCTTGGTTCAGATTTCTATAGGAGACAGGGGAGGAAGAAGTTTAAGTAAAGCATCAATTTATAGCTCACTCCAGTAGTCTGTAATAAGTGTATTTGGTGAAGTGGCATGTGGCTCCAGCCTAGAGGCTAATTCATGTGCTATTGTGCAAAATGCTAGAGAAATTGTGGTTATTTAGTGTTATCTTGTTCTGTTCTTATGCACATAAGAAAAGCTGGGGATGAGAAAAAAGCCACTCAGCCTATTAAAGCTCCTCCCAGCAGCACATTAACTGTCAATTATGGCATTGAACTGTAGTTTGAATAACCTCAGTACTTTTGCATCCATTGCACTGCTTGTTAGATTATTCCAAACATTTAATACCCTGTGAAATGGTTTTCCCGATGCCTCTTCTAAATGTACATTTATATCAAATAGAAGTATTTATTGTTGTAATAATGGAATAGTGATAAAGTATTTAATTATTTATCTTTTCTGTTCTGTGGTCTACTTTCTCAGCTTACTTTGAAGTAATTGCCTACCTCATCTTATCTATACAATTTGCTATTTTATGTACTATGTTTAATGAGGTTCCTTTTTCCTTAGCTGCCTTAATGTCAGACTGTGAAGCTCCATGTACCAATGTTCATTCTTTAATCACCACATTGATTGATTGATTGATTAGTTTAGTTAGTTAGTTAGTTAGTTAGTTAGTTAGTTAGCTAGTTAACGAGGTCATTGACATATTTGTAATTCCCATTTCCTTTTTAAGACACGTCTAGAGATTAATGCACGCTATCAGTGTGAAATGATAATAATCCTGCAATTGATGCAGCGCCTATCACGTCAGGAGGATGTCTCAAAGTGCTTCACAAGATTAAGTGTAAAGTGTAGTGTCTGTATTTTGTAGATGAGCACAGCAGCTAATTTGTGCATTGCAATGTCCAGATTTAAAATTAAAAAGTACAATGGGAGAATAGGGAAGAAGCGATGAAAATTGACAACACAGTGAGTGAACAGTTTAAGTTTGAATTTGAAATTGAAAATGTGGGTTGGGGTTTGTTGGCTTGTTCTGATGGTTCAGGTGAATGTTAAAGATCTCAAGACACTGTTTTGAAGAATATCAGGGAGTTTAATTAGTTAATCACATCGTTGCTGTTTGGGGGTATGTTGCTAGTGCAGATTTACTGCCAAGTTTACCAACATAACATTAATTCCTCCGCGTAGTAACTCACGTAGAATTCTTTGAGATCTTTTGATGTGAAAAAGCAGTCTATCAAATATAATTCTTGTTGGAATAATATTACAGAATTACGCTACCTTAGTGGTTGACTAGAACTATTTTTCGAGTGTTAATCATTCAGTACCAAAGTGGTTGATTTGTGATGCTCCTACTGTTAAATAACCTCACTGTTCAAGATGACAGATAAAGAATGGCCAATTTGGACAGGTTATCGGAAGTTGTCCAGTGGATGTGGAAATGGTCCCCGATGTCAGTCATCACCTTCGAGAGGAGGGGAGAAAGTTGTTAATGAGGAAAACCAAGTGAAACTAGACTGTGGGAACTTTATCCTCAGACCGGATGAAAAATTTACTCTCAGTGTAAGCGATAACCTGAGCCTCCTTGCTGTGACATGCTGTAGCTTTGTGAATGCCTTCCCTGGATGTAGTGAGCATAGCATCTTTGGTGATCGCTATCTCCTCCATATATGAGGTTGGAAGTGAACCTGGGGAATAAAGAGGCAGCAGCTTAGCTTGCATTACAGTATTATTCTTCCCCTAGCCCCAACACTACAAAAGGTGGTTTGTCCTCACAAGGCTTACTTCAAGTTTGTCATTAACTTTTGTGATTAAGTAATTTTTTTTCTCTCTCTGGACAAACTGTGGTCTCGGGTAGGAAGCCGCTTTACCATCGGCCTCCCAGATGCTAATGTAATGTATAACTGGGCTAATCCGTTGCATTAGCCTTTGTTTCTTTTCTCTCCATCAAACTAATTTCCTGTTCGTAAATGAACAAACAAGTCACGAGGAGAAGGTGGGACATGGGAGAAAGTTACTTTTTTTTCTAATTTCTTTCTGCCCCTTTTCTTCCTCAGTTTTTAGTTTAAATATATATATGTATATATGGAAAAAAACTTTGAACAAAGAGGCTAGTCACAGAGCGCTGCTTGGGAAAGGAGGGCTGGTCTCAGGAATGTGCTGCGCTGTTTGCACCTTCTATTCTTCTTTTCATTTGTGTCGAGCTACCACCCCAGCATGTGCGAATGTGCTCATCCTGCGTATATGTATGTGTATGTTTGGTGTGTTGTGTGTGCATTTTTGAGACATCCTCCTGATGTGAAATGTATATAATCGTAAGTTATATTAATACTAATCCTTGCATTTGATATAGCACCTTATCACGTCTTCGAGACGTCTCAAAGTGCTTCACAGAATATACTGTAAAGTGAATTGATTATATATTTTGTGGGTGAAACATGTTAAGCCCCGCCTCGGTATTGCGTGTGTATGTTTGTGGTGTGTTTGTGGTATGTTTGTGCGCGTGCGTGCATATGTGTGCAAGTGCATATGTGTGCAAGTGCATATGTGTCTCCTCAGCATTTCTATGGGCTTCAGGAATGCAAGGGAAAAAAAATGGGAGGTGGAAGAACAGGAGTATTGGAAGACACAAGGGACTGTTTTGTCCCCAGAAAAGTTGCTTTAATTTAAACCGATACCAACAAGCACAGAAAACCCATGCAAACCAAGCTTAGCCATTTCTATACTGTGTAAATGGCTGTAAAGATAATAATACAATAATTATTGCATTTGATATTGTTCCTTATTGCATCTTCGAGACATCACAAAGTATTTACTGTGAAGTGTAGTGATTGTGTATTTGTAGGCAATATATAATAATAATAATAATCCTTGCATTTGATATAGCGCTTTTCACGTCGGGAGGACGTCCCAAAGCGCTTCACAGAACACACTGTAAAGTGAATTGACTGTATATTTGTGGGCGAACGCGGCAGCCAATTGCGCACAGCAATGTCCCACAAACAGTCGTAGATTGAAAATGACCAATTTAATTATTGTTTTTTTTTTTGGAGGGATTATTATTAGGCTCTGTGTGGAGTAAGGAAACTTGCCCAAGGTTTCGCCCTCTGCCTGGAATTGAACTCAGGTCTCTCACTTGCAAAGCGAGTGCTCTAACCACTGAGCTACAGGACTCCACATTATTATTATAAAGGTCATGAGGTGAATGACCAATTTTATTTGGGGGATTATTGAAATACCGACATGGTTCGTAATACTAAAAATGACGACAAACATCCATTGTGAGAAATATTTTCTTCAATACATTAATGTCTTGGTTCTCTCGGTGAAATGCAAGCCTTTTTTTTAATAAATGGTAACAGGCTTGTGGAGTAGACTACTGACAAGATGGTGGAGCAAGTAATTACAAAAGCATTTTGAAGCATTTCACAGAAAATCATTGTCAAATGTGGTGACTTTTTATAAGCAAATGCGACAGCCAATTTGCACTCAGTCAGGTCCCACAACCACCTTGAAGTGGTCAACCAATTTATCTGGAGAATTGTTGTCCAAGTAGCTCCTTATGGCTGAGAATTTGGGTGATGACATGATGCTCTTGAGGCAGCCAGGCCTTCACTCTGAGATGATGAACTCAGTGGAGATTGAACCTGGAACTATTGTGCGGTATTGTAGGCTAGCACCTTAAAATAAAATGAAATAATCCTTACATTTAATATAGTGCCTTTCACGTCTCAAAGAACATCCTTCACAGGATATACTGTAAAGTGTAATGACAAGATATTTTGTAGGCAAACACGGCAGCCTATTTGCCAGGACACTGGGAGAAATTTCCTTCTCCTTTTCAAATAGTGCCATGGGCTGTTTATCATCCAGCATCACGCAGTGTTACTTATTTTTTGTGTGTTACTTATGAATATTAATTTGTTGAATGATTTCTTTGGACTATGTATGCTGTTAATGTATGTTAATGGTTGGTGTGACTGAACATTTACATCCCTGATTGTTAGCTGAGCAATTAAGTGTACAATTTTGACTTAAGTACAATACAATTTACATTTCGATAGTACCTTTCATGTCGGGAGGCCGTCTCAAAGCACTTAATGCTGCTGGCACGGCACCCGAGCTGGAGGTGGAAGCCGAAAGTGTGGAAAGGAAAAAGATGACCAAAAGCATGGTCAAAGAGGTCTTCACATTGACCTTGAACGAGATGAGAAAGGGAGCGGATCAGAGGGACTGTGGGGACAGAATGGCTGAAAATCTGCCTGCAGATGTTGGGGCAAATAGGGGGAGGATATGAATTCAAGCAGGTCAGCATTTGCTGAACAGAGGGAGAGACTTGATCAGTAGAGTTGAAAGAGCTTGCGTTGGTCAGGTAGGGTAAGGTGGTGGAGGGATTTGAGGTAGTGATGTAACAAGACTCTGAGTTGAGGTGGGAATTCCATTGAAGGAGGTAATGAAAGGCAAGAAGGCATGTTAGAGTAATACCAGCATTACAAAGTGGAAAGAAATGCAACCAAGACCCATGAAGGAAATATCTGTGAGTGACAAGAAAGTTCAGATGTTGAAATTGGGTGAAACCATCTTGATTAAAATCGAGAAGAAAAGAGGAATAAAAAAACCTAGCATAAAGGCTGGAAAGAAATAAATCTTTGCAGGAGCAGACAATGAAGATACGTTTTCCCCTCTAGCAGAAAAAGATTAAACCTAGAAGTAACTGAATAGCAGAGAAAAGCAGGCAGAAAGGTTGATTGCTTCCCCTCCCACAGTTCAAACTGATGAAAAAAACGCTCAATTCAAGTTATGTTTGTTCTGTGTCTTAAACCATCTGACTTCTCTCACTGGAGAGACAGAATACACTGCTAGGAAATGAGCCAGGCTAAAAAGTCATTGCCATTGACAATTGCTTCTAATCCTCACAAAATGCTGAAGAAATTTAATTTATTCTGTAAATTGGTCAGAATGTTACCTAGGTCACTCAGCGATGAGAACATTGAACTGAGAAGTCGAATTGGCCACATCTTTGTCCTGTGCCTGAATGTTGAACCCAACCCACAACAAAGGTTCCTGCCAAACTCGGTGGGAACGCCACACAAAGCGTTGGCCAGAGAGTTCTGTTGGTTGCCACAAAAAGCCTAGTAAAAAGGCAGCGAGAAGAGCGAACGACACTTCAACGAGAAGAGCAAAAGTCACTTCAGTCTGAAACAGTTCTTTTAATTAACGTTCACCGTAACTGGAAATAACTATGAAATAAATAATGCATCTAATTGGAATTCCCAGAGCTTTTAGTATCCTGCGGCGCTCTGCTGTACCTGCTTGTAATGGAGCTTTTTTATAAAAAGTGATTCCAGTGGATTGAAACCCATCTGGGTAATCTTTGTTAGTTCAGTAGTTTACAGGTGGGATCTTATCAGTTACCTAATCTATGCGTTAATGTTCTTTTTCTTCGTTCCTCAGTAATGTGATAGAATTAACTGCGGTAAACATTAGAAGCAGTTTCTGCAGGTAACTTTACATAGAGTAATCTGATTCAGGGTTATTACACTTCGAACAGATTGATCAACTCATTAAACCAATTATAAAACATTGCAGTTTCTAGAAGATAACTAAACTATGGCCAGGGATGCAGCCAATGGGGTAACATTTGCTGGTGTTTCTTAATTAAGAAACAACTGAAAATGTTACCCCATTGTTTCCAATGTAAAAATATCAAACGTGCCTTTCAAAATGGCAGCTTATTTGGCTGATAATTCTATCTTGCACAAGATCACAAGGTTGGTTTGGATGAAGAAAGCCTTCGGGCCATCCAATCTCATCTTTGCGGAGTATTCACCATACAGTTCATTCGTCACAACATCAAGCTGATTTTTAAATGAGTCCAGTGTCATTTGGCCTCAACCTATCTTTCCTGGCAACCTGTTGTAATCATTGAGTCTAAAGTTACTCTGAATTCTTAGCATTCAAAATTTGGCAAGTTCTTAAAATGCAGCCTTAATTTTGAAGCTAGTTTTCTTTCAATTCTTTGCACAAGTACAGAAAACCAACTTCAAAGCTGAATTTGACAATTACGTAATTCTGGACTCTCTAAAATGCAACATAAATAAAGTAAATCTGGAAGCATGTGGAATTTCTCCCCCGTATGTCTGAAATGCTTGGTTTGACTGGCTTTTTAGTACCAATATTTAATAAACTTAAGATTAATTAATGAACTTTTAAACATAATTATATAATTACATACTTAATCAATTAATTAAGAACATTACAGCACAGAATCAAACCAGTCAGCATAACCAGTCCATTCCAGTGTTTATACTGCACAGGGTCTCCAACCATTCTCATTTCTATTCTCCTCTACCACATGTATGTATCAATTTTCCTCTTAAATATGCTGATGCGTTTTGCTTTCAAGCAGTGAATTTCAAACTCTCACTACCCTCTGCGTAAAGAAGTGCCTCTTAAACTCCTTTTAGATAATAATAATCCTTACATTTCATATAATATCTTTTATGTCAGAGCACATCTCAAAACACTTCATGTGATTTACTGTGAAGTGTGGTGGCTGTGTAGTTTGTAGGCGAATGTGGCAGCCAATTTTTTGCATAGCAATATCCCATAAACAGCTCTAACGTGAACAACCAATTTATTTGGGGAATTGTTGTCCAGGACACTAGATGAAACACTTCTCTTTTACAAATTATGCCATGGGATCTTTAACTTCCATCTTTAACGTTTTCATGTGTTGAGGTGCTGCTCACTGTGCTGTGCGCAAAAGATGTGCCACACCATCATTTGCTCCCTCTTATCATAGGACAGATATATTATCCTGAGGAGCACAAGTTCTTATATTTCTTGTCAGCAGCTTTATTTTATGAGCTACGTATTGGGACAAATTCCATTTGGATCTAGATTTACTCTATTTTTCTAGCCTTGGAGAGTGTCCATTAGACTAATACCTGGGCTGAAAGAGCTTAGCTATGATGAGAGGGTGGGGAAACTGGAGTTCTATTCCTTAGAGCAGAGGTGGTTAAGGAGTGATTTGATAATGGTATTTAAAATGATGAACAGAATTAACACATTAAACAGATTGGACGACTTTTCCCTATGGCATTATAAGGAGGCATAGAGTTAAAATTAGACAGTTAGAGCTGAGATCAGGAAGCATTTTGTCACACCCGGGGTTGTGAAGGTGTAGAAAGCTTTGCCCCAGAAAGCTGTAGAAGTGGAATCAGTAATGGAGTTTGAAAGAGAGATAGATAGATACTTGGGTAGTAGAGGAATTAAAGGTTATACTAAAAGGGCAGGTCATTGGGATTAAAAGATCTGCCAAAATCTAATTAGCTGGTGGAACTAAAAGGGGGCTGAACGGCCTCTTCAGTTCCTATGTTCCTAAGTATCAGTTCCAGGAGGAGACTTCCTTTTGGAGACTTTCTTTACACTGGGGTCTCGTTTGTGGTATTATTTTTAACAGATTTCTTAATAGGAAATGTGTAATCATCGAAATTCTCAAACATCAAATCTGCTGAAGAATGTTTTAGAAATGTAATATTGCGCTCAGCTTGAAAATCTACAATCCTTCTGTCAGTGAGTTATGATATCTTGATTTCTTGACATGCGGTGTGGTTCATATTCCAGTACCAGTTTAGATAGAAGCTGCTTGCTGAACACAGAAACTGTTGCAAATTCTCCTGCCCCTACACCCATTCATGTTGCAGGAGCAGCAATGTGGAAAGAACTGCGCTGCACACCACAAACCTGTGCTTACACATTTGCTTCCAAAGTCACAAGTCCTTCATTAGCCATGTTCTTCATATAAGGGAAGATTTACACAGCTGGTGTGGAAACCACATCACTGGCATGTAGATGGTAAAAGAGGGTTGTCCATCAAAGAGTGATGCAGACAGCAACACCTCACCTCCTCCAGAATTGCTGCCTTTTCTCTATGCTGGGTGGGTTGTAAAAACACTGGTGATTAGTCAGCTTCTCAGTTAAAAAGGTTTGGGTTCAAACCCCATGCCCTTGACGTCAAACTCACAGTCCAGGCAGAGAGTTTAATATAATACTGCTGAGCCCTGTATTGTTGCAATAAACTCCCTTCTCTTTTTGAATAGCGTCCTGTCCGGCTGCTGAGGCAGATATTAAAGATCCCATGACACTATTCAGAAAGAGAAGAGAGTTTCTCCCAGGGGCCTGGCCAACAATCCCCCAGATAAAATGGGTCCTTTGCTTCATGGCTGTTTGTGGGATGTTGCTGTGCACAAATTGGCTATGTGTGTTGACAAAATACACAATCACTCAACTGTGAATTTGAGAGGTCCTCCTGAAGTGAAAGGTGCTATGTAAAAAATGTCAAAATGCAAATGTAAGGGAAACATTTAGAGGGTCTCAGTGGTAACAGTGAACAATGCCATTTCACTTTTATGGCAGTGAAGACATGGTTAACATTGATGGCAGCATCACAACATCCATATGATTTTATTTAGCATTCCTGCAGGCAGTCCAGCTGTTTGTATGTGATGGTTCTTTTTCTTTTGACCTGCCATATAGTTGTCTTCAGCATTTAATCTGTAAATCATTGTCATACATCAGGCTAGTAGCATCGTTATTCTGCTTACTTTGTGCAATGTGGTGCTTGTGCAATCTATTTCTAAAATTCCTGCCCTAACAACAGCAGAGCTGGTAGGGGACACTGTAGGTGAATTTGTGATGTGGAAATCTATGAATTTAGCATCTTCAAAGTGCAGAGTCCCTGTCATTAGATCAGTTGAAGGATTGTACTGAAGTACGTCATCAAAGTAACTGAACCATCAAATCCACTGTCGCATGACAATAGCTGCCCAATTGTGATTTTCCATTTGTTTCAATAGCATTTACAGCTCATTTTAATATGCATATGCAGATTCTACATAAAATGGAAAATGAAAGTATTAGTGTGTAATTACATTTCTATTGATCCATTCATCCACGGAGCTTTTTGGAACGTTGTGTTTTTGTTCGACCCTGAGTTCTCCTCTAAAACTTTCATCCAGACTCTGTCTTTATCTTCAAGTGCCTCCATGGTTTTCTTCTGTCATCTCGTTTGCCATCTGCCCTCTGCCTGCTCCACCCCACCATCGGCAGCCCAGACATTTTGCCCTACCATTTGGAAATCTGCTCTAAAATCCCTCGGCACCCAACCCCCCACCACCCCCTCTGTTCATTTTCATGATGTGACAATTAACATTTTCCATTATAAAACTTCACATCCTTTTCAATTGTGGGTAATGAAAAAGTAGAAATAGTATCAGAACTCATTCTGGAGTTGGTTTAAGAAATATAACCAAAGCAATCTAACTCTCAATGCTTTCAACTAGCAAACAAATTCTGTGGAAAGAAAAACCTATGAATTTTAAATGTTCTTACACTGTGATTTAATGGTCAGAGATTGTTGACATTGTTGACAGATGATTTTGTAGAATTAGTATTTAAATTGGTTATTTGCTTATCCAGGGATTGTATTGACCTGTCTGTCTCTGATTTTGAATTTAAAGGGACATTGTCATTATTTACCCTCCTTTATTTGTTTGCCTAATGCTGTGATGCAACTTTAAGGTTTCAGGAGTTCCTCCACAACCTTGGGGAGGAGATTTGTAATAATAATAATAATCCTTGCATTTGATATAGCGCTTTTCACGTCGGGAGGACGTCCCAAAGCGCTTCACAGAATATACTGTAAAGTGAATTGACTGTATATTTGTGGGCGAACGTGGCAGCCAATTGCGCACAGCAATGTCCCACAAACAGTCGTGGATTGAAAATGACCAATTTATTATTTTTAGGGAGGCATTATTATTAGGCGTGTGGAGTAAGGAAACTTGCCCAAGGTTTCGCCCTGCCTGGAATTGAACTCAGGTCTCTCACTTGCAAAGCGAGTGCTCTAACCACTGAGCTACAGGATTCCAACTTTGTGTTGTATGATGTGAAATTACCAGAAAGATTGAGGGCAGAACACTGGACTCAATTGAAAAAGCAGCTTGAAGTTGTGAAGGGAGGATGCTAGGGTTGGTGTTCTGGAAAGACACAGTCCAGAATTGCAGTTGTTGTTTATGTCCTGTATTGAATGACTGGTTTGGGGGCAGAATATCTCTTCAGCTTCTGGAGAATGTCCCGAAGACAGCTAAGAGATACAATGAAAGCAGCCAAGAGTTACACGCTGACTTGGAAAACATTGGCAGAAGAAACATTTGTTAATGACTAAGCATTGAATGTATTATCATTAACTGTGGATATTGCTTCAGGACAGAGTGCCTTGTAGAACATGAGGCCCAGTGGCTGGATGTGTGGTAATTTGGCAGCTTTGAAGCCGGCATGAATGCTTTGAGCAGTGACTTCTTTAAGATAAGCTTTTCTATGGGGAAACATTAACATTTCCAGTTAGCGCCTTATCAGATTAGTTAATCAGGATGAATCCCTCCAGAGAGAGAGAGAGTGTATTTCATTTCAATACATGGGAATTTTCATGTGTAGGTGGGATGCATGGAATTCTCAGTTTGGTTTGGATACTCTTTTTTGGTCAGCCAGATGTCTGACAAATGAGTCTCTGCATCTGTCAGACATCTGGCTGACCAAAAATAACCCAGATCAGATTCAAAATATATTGGATGTAATAGTTACACAAATGAGTCTGAGGAACAGGAAGATGGTCAAGTAAACTTATGCACCATTTGAAGCTGTACTGAATGTACTAGATGCTAAATGTATAATGATGGTACTCTTGAGAGACAGTGGCCAGCCACAAGCAGTGTTTGTAGAGCCTTGTGAAAATTGACAGATGATTGACAGGATAAACAGTTCCACTCTGTTCTGATAACACATGCTGTGAGCCCTCAAAGAAGCAGAATATCACATAAACCCAAGGAAGAAGCCAGAATTCAATTTTTATTAAACGTTATTTGGTGCAATGAGTGCAAACAGCACTTTAATTAGGAGCTGAGCATTGCCAAGGCTATTCAGTTAGTTTGCAGACAGCGGGCTGATTCTGTGAAGGAAACTGAAAGAATCTGTAAAAGGAAGAGTGCACTAAGGTGGCAAAACAAACTATGGGAGTTCTCATTAAAAGGGACTTAAAATAACCCTGCACTGGATCATTTCTGAATATGGTGGTTCATTCTTGAATGCTTTTGTCATTTTCAGCACAGAGAGCTCTAAATTGTTCTACAAATGATGTTCAGTGTGCAGTAATCTCCACAATGCAGCTAAGTCCTGATTTTTAAACTGGCGTCATTAACTTGAATGCGTTGAGGTTGAATGCTGCATATTTTACCAAGATCCTTTCGTCCATGTACTTAGGTATTGCCAGACTAGTGTTGCGTGCTCTGGTGCTTGCCCTCTTTGTAGTTTCTCAAGAGCTAAAATGTGACCTGTGTGTCGGTGGAAGCCTGCGAAGTGCATGATTATTAAGAGATTGTTTACTTCTAAATCTTCTAAATCTCTAATGTTTTGCCATCCAGTTCCCATTATTAACATTAGTAAATGCAAATAGGGTGCTTTATTTTTCTCGTTTCCAGCCTGGCAGTGTAAAATAGTAATGAACTGTTGTTATCATCCTAAATATTAAACACCATTTCAAATATAAGTGCATTTGTGTTCCACAGGAGAGGTTGTAGGTGATCCTCTTTAAGTATTTAAGCTCTAAGTGTATACAAATTATTGAGAATTGACTACAGATTGTACAATTCAACTGTTCATTTTATAAGCACATACATTTGGCTATGGTTGAAAATGTAGGAAAACTTTTACGTTATTTTTGACAAGGCTACTTTAAAATAATATAATAATCTTTGCATTTGATGTAGTGCCTGATCACGCACTTGTGCACAACAATGTCCCAAGAACAGTCGTGGATTGAGTGACAAAATGATGATTATTATTTTTTAACTACTGTATGGGGATGGGGGTGTGTGGGGGGAAATACATACATACCTCACGGGGCGGGGTGGAGGGGAAAGAGCACAAAAATTCAGTATCTTGGCTCCTGTAGCATTTTCCAGTAAATCACAGAGGCAGGGAGCGAGCTAGTTAGCTTTGTGTTAGTGTGGGAGCAACACTGTGTCAGTAGCAAATGTAAAATACAATTGTAATGATTTTCAAAGTGGATACAGTTCTTGATGATGCAGTCCTGACACTAGATAAAGAAACTAGGCTTCCCAAAAGGGGAGAGGGTGCTATCTCTCAGCTTTAGGGCTTTTGGCTGGAAACAGTATTCCCATGGCATGGGAAGTAATACCTTTTATCAAGTTCAAAGCACTGTGGTTTCATATATAGAGAATTGTATCTGTATAATTCATGATGCTTTCACATTTACTGCAACCAAAGATTGACTTATTTTCTAAGAACGTGGATTCTGCCAGAAGCCCACATCAGTAGACGTCTGTTCAAGTAGAATAGCAAGCTTTTCTGCACTAATGTTCTCTTTTGGATTAAAATAATTTGCAGAGCAGCACTTGATAGCATGGAGAACGATTTGGGGTTTTAATCCTTCTTTTCCACTGCCAAACGTGGTGCATTAAGAGAAGCAGACGATCTTACATGATCTCATTCACATTCCAAGCCAGAACAGACGTTATAGTGGGTCAGATACGATGGGCCCAGCGGCCTCCTTCTGTGCTGAAAGTTTTTTATGCTTCTAGGTCTGTGGGATTGCTGCATGAGTCCATTAAAAAGCACTGTATGTTGTCATTAGTATTTTAAAGTCTGTCAGTTCAATGCTACCATAGTTAAATTATACAGTTTAGAGACTTAAATAATTTGATGGTGTTTAAGTTTATTAACAACCCTTTATCATGCTAGAACAGTCAGGCAGTTCAATATCATGTTCAGTCTTTACTAAATGTATAGGAATTTGTTAGAGTGCCTTGTATAGCATACTTTTTTTTCCTTTTTGGCTAGTACTACAAAGCCTAATATATTAGAATAGACGCCTATAATTTAGTGACGAGAAATTCTTTCAGTTGCATGCACACAGATATGTCTTCCCATAAATTATCGTTAAAACACTCGCCTGCCTCATCTCTTTCCATTTCCCACCACTCGAATGTTCTCCTCTCTCTCCACCGTTCTGATGACCTTCAGCATAAATTAATAGGAACGCTAACGGAAAATAAATAGCAAACCCGCACAGTGAGCCCAATTTGATGTATTTGACTGGTGCTGTGGATGTATAGCTCAGCCAGAGCCCTGAATATGGACGCCTCAGTCTGTGACGATGGCTGCATTGAAGTTAAGCAAAAGCAATCGTTACGAGAGGCGGGGGTGGGGGTTGGGGAAAAAAAAGGTTTTATCTTTCATTAGTGCCAGTCGATTGAAAAAGGGAACTCTGATCTTCGGTCATTTATGAGAGATCACAGACAAACCGGGGTTGGCAATAAATGTGTCTTGTTGTTCTGTTTGAATGTGGCCTCAAAGGAAAGGATCAAAGGTCAGAGAAAGAAGTGTCAGGGAATCTATAGGTCTGAATAATGAAAATGTCAGGGGGAAGAGGGAAGATGATGGTAAAGAGTTTTGAATACGCCTGGCTTTTAAATGATGACAAGTACAACTCATTACTGTTACCAAAGGACAAAGACGAAAAGGAGACAGCAGCTAAATCTGGACTGATGGCTGCAAGCTGCTGCCATTTGAGATTTGTTGTCTGGGATTTGAGTTATATTCTTGTTTATTTGGTGGGAAAGGAAACCGAAGATAGCATGTTTGGATGAACCGACTTACATGCATAAATTTGTACGATACGTAGCGAACAGAAAAGTTTAAAGGCCTAGTTTCAGAATAAACTGCAGTACAACGGTTACATTATCAAGATCGGTGTGACGTCATCAGTTACAGGGGAGTCAAAATAAAGTATTAGGTACTGGTGGAAAATGCAAAAGAAGCAAGATTTTACCCTTCCTTCCTTTATTATACAGTAAACTTGCAAAAGTCTTATCTTTATGAATTGTATAATAATTTGTATGCCTACATTGTACATGCCTGAGTTTCTTTTACTCAGTTTTATTCAGTTTCCTATCAAAACCACTTTGATTTCTTTGCACTAGTCATATTAATCAACCTTTAAATTGTAACACCACTCCCCTGTTCAACAACACTCCCGCACTTACTGGGAAACTTAGAACTTAATTTCCCGTGAATCCATGCAATATCAATACTTTGTGGTAAGTGCCTGGTTGGTAACGGGTCAAAACTACATTTCCCGCCTTTCAATGAAGCAGCATGCGCGCTTACCGATTGCATTGAATAACACGTGTGCAGTGCAGATTGCTGATTAAATCGGTTACACGGTTTATACAAGTTTGCCTAAAACTCGAACTTTACGCTGGTCATATTAAATGTTATGGTCCCGACTGATGCGACTTATGTGAGTTTTACTGTATTAATAATATAATGAAGGCAGTAATTCACAATTGGGTAAGGGCTGTGGTCACTTGGTACCCTCCAATATTATGTATGCAGACAATTACTCAGAATTGAACAATATTAAAGCTGAACTTTCCTATTTTCATTTGATGCCTACACATGCACACGACACACACCAACACTATCCAGTAAGCGGAGCAATGTTGCTGACTTTGCTCTATAGTGGCACTTAAGGCAACTTTTCAGAGGTCCACTCTCTCAGTGCATACTTAGGGGGGGGCGTGGTTATCTGGGATCTTTGTCTACGGTCTAATTTGCGAGATTTGTAAAGGGATTGGTTTGTAACAAATCCTGGATATATGGCGGCTGACCCTTGCTACTCCATTTGGAAGCTGACTCCAAAAGGTCGAAGCTGAGATCAGTCACCGAGGGCAGTTTGAGTGAGGCAGCCACTGCATATCTGTTAGTTACAAATCCCCTGTGAGTCTCACAAATGAGACCGCTGTATGACTCAGTTTCACAGCCTGTGGGCAGCGACTTGCAAACTGAGCCATCAGAGGAGCTGGACCTTGAAGGTTAAAGAGACCATAAACATAGACGCCGTTGTTTTTTCAGCGTGCACACAATTCACCTCCTGATTCAGAGTGACCAGCAGCAGATCTTGGATGTGTCATTAAAAAGTGGTTTGGGAATTCTCCCAAACATAATAGGCAAATTGGACAGTCAGGCACCTTGGACGATTCACAACCTCCTCTTAGCACCTTGCCTGTGGGCTACATGCCCAGCAGTGTAGCAATAGGTCTCTCCTTTAATCTGAGGAACATTGTAGATGTCACTATACTTTAGAGTAAAATCATGTGAAGCGCTGTCAGAAATGTTGACTTTTTTTTATTATTGAGCAGGGAGGGAGAAGGAACATTCAACTTTTTGTTGAGATAGCGCATGCAGAAAAGTGCTTTTATCCATTTTGGAAAGAAACAAACGGAATGATCTACTCAGGACTAGCAAGGGAAATCCCATTGTTATTAGAAAATGTTTCACTTAACCTAGTTATGATGATATCCTTCTGATAATAGTATTACAAATTCCCAGTCTGGATTAGTGGGGTTAACTGCAATTTCTGGCTAACTCACTGGCCTTATTAGACTTTGCCAGTTTAGGATTCGCAAATCACCATTTGCCAATTTCTCAATCGCATATTTGTGAATTGGAAGTCCTAATTATCATGACAAATCCAGTTAGCAAATATCACTTTTTAAGACTCCAATAATGCTGGCAGAACCTAGCTACTAGCTTGTTTGGCTAAATTTATTAATGATTACAAATGAGCCTTGAGTGCTTGGCAAGGTTGGGAAAGATGAATGAGGAAAGGTCTGGTTTTGTGCAGAATATTTGTTTATATTGTAACGGATTCAGCAGGATGTGGTTCATGCACACCTCCAATGACCTGGCATGTGTATATTTTATTCAAAGCTCACAATATCAAGAAAATTAGTTTTGCATATTGTGACGAGGGCTTGGACAATTATCAGCGAATGCTAAGCAGATTAGCCAAGAGATAAATCAGAGGAGAATGAAATGTAATCTCACAGTAATAATTAATATCTGATATTAACAGAAACATTCATTATCCAAATACAGTTAGCACTGAAATTGTAATTTACAGTCCACTATTTGCCTAAAAAATTGCATACTTGAATGGAAGCATAATAAGTAGAGCACAGTGGTAGATATCAATAGGTGATGGAGCTCAGTCTTATATAAAGTATTAGAAAGCCATCATTTCGAAACCAAAGTAGAGCCCTATTATAACATGGCAGTTGCGGGATCATAAAATCCCAACCAGTGTTGAATCCACTTTATAATATATTCTGTGAAGTGCTTTGACATGTCTCAATGACATGATAAAGCGCTATATCAAATGCAATGATTATTATTATTCTAATAGGGGCCCATTGGCGTTCAATGTTCCCACATGCACTGCCCTTACTGAAAAATGTCCAACCTTTGGGTCATCAGGTCAACCCAGAAAATGGCTGTTTTTTACTATGTAAGAAGCTGGGTGGCATTTTGAAGTGATTTGACCGGCTTTGGATTCACATTTTGGATTTTCTGGTTTGTAAATGTTAATGTCCACAACTGTGTCAGAGAACCTGTGATACACTGAGCATGTTATAACAGGTTACTGCTCTATGTAGTTCCAGCTAATACCCTTTCGAAAGAATTTATGGAGGCTGGTTTCACATTAAAGAATTCCACATTTCAATTACTGTGTCTGTTTGATGCATTTTTTTAAACCACCCTTTTAATTCTTATTGTTATTTGTACTCTAGCCTTTGCTGTTAATGTTTCTCCAACCACTCAACTCTACCTGGCAATTTTGGCCAGAAATTTTCTCTTTCATGCATTTAACTACATTCTTGCGGAGTGAGATTAGCCAGAGATGAGGTCTTGCCGTTCGATGTAATGTACAGGAGGTTCTCTCCAGAAACCTCTTTTGGTTTTGCTGTTTGAGTGCATTTTCAACCCCAGAGCTGGCCTTTGGATGAAACATGCAACCTACAAAATGCACAGTCACTACACTTTCCAGTAAATCCTGTGACGTGCCTTGAGACATTCTCCCAATGTCAAAGGCACTATTCAATTGCCATTATTGTTCTTATAATTAATAATAATCATTTAAAAAAAAGCTGCTGGCTGCCTGTTCAAGTGGACGTTAAAGATCCCATAGCACTATTTGAAAAGTGAAGGGAGTTTCTCCTGCTGTCAGGGCTAACAATCCCCATTAAAAAATTGGATTTTTAGGGATATTTCAGTGTGCAAATTGGCCACCATGTCCACCTACAAAATACAGTAAATCCTGTGAACTGCTTTGAGACATCCTAAATATTAAAAAAAAATTGATCACTCAATCCATGACTGTTTGTGGGACACTGCTGTGTGCATTGGCTGCCGTGTTTCACCCTCAAAGTATAGTCAATTTACTTTACAGTATATCCTGCGAAGCGCTTTGAGACATTTCGAAGACGTGATAAGACACTATGTCAAATGCAAAGATTATTATTATTAGAGCTCCGTTTCATCTAACTTGTATATTTCCAAGAACTGGCTGCAAGTTAGACATTTCTGCTTAGATTTTTGGTCATAAATTGGGGGCATATGGGGGTCTCTGCGGTTATTCTGCTCCACAAAGCCATGACATGTTGCAGAATCCCAGTGAGTGCAAGTGGAAAAATAAATCAGCTTAATGTTTCAGTTATAAATACATCTTCCACATGTATCTCTGGTTTTATAGTCAACTAACTATGTGGCTTGGGAAAATAACTTGCAAATAAAACTAACACATTGAATAACTGAAGTGGATCAATGTGGCTGTAATTAAGCAGAACAGCATTTATGAATTCTATATGTTGCATTAGTAAGTGACAAACTATATTTGTGCCTTTTGCTTTTATTTAAAAAAAGGCTGAACCACATAGAGAGTTTTTACTCTGCTCGTGCCATTTGGGAGTCTGGTTTCTGTTAATTTACTGCCTCTCCTGCCATAGCTCTGGGGCAGTCTAGGTTTATTATGCTTCTGTTATTTGAAGAGAACAATAGTATAGATATACACCACACATCCACACGCATTGTTTAACATGTAGCTTCTTGACTGAAGGCACTTCACAATGGACGTTGAAGGGTCTCTATGCTCTCTGCATGGCTTCACGTGACTTCACTGCATTGCCTCGCCTTTGACCAACTCTTCCCACATAAATGTGTTCCGGAAATCTTGACCACTGCTCACAATTTTGGGATTTGTTTTGTATCATGATATTACGTCTTTAAGGAACATATTGCTCAGTGGTTTGTAGGCTTCTTTTACTAATCCTAACCACTAAATACACATTTTTTCCCAAAGTGGTTTTGGTTTTCAAATGACCTCAAATCTAGTGTTAGTAAACAGCAGCAAATGACTTTACATATTCTAAGGGCTTTACCATGGGTTTCCCAGATGAAGAAATGCAGAACAAACACAATTTCCTTTATTACTGGCTTATTTTCTGCTTCAGGACATTTTTGGTTGTTGCCTTGGCTGCAGTGAGATATAACCTAGAGATGGAGGAGACGTGTATGTGGACATGGCTGGAGCAAATCCCAGTAAACAAGAGGATGGGCAAAAAATGGACTGTGCACATTTTTTGTCATCTCAATGACTTTCGGTTGCCAGTGGAAACCAAAAGAACTGTGAAAGTCTTTTTAAACTAGTATACTGTTTGTGAAGATAAATCAAATGTTTAAAAATGATTTACCTCAAGGTTAGTCACAAGTAATTCAACAAAAATCCCAGGACTATAAATTATAATCAGAGATTGAACAAACAGTTCAGCGGATTTATGTTTGAGACAAATCAGAAGAGTGTGTTTCCTTGGTTTCTATTTTCCATTTTTGTCTCTGAAAACAGAATCTGAAAAAAAACATTGAATTATGGTTTAGTGTTGTCTCCTGCATAATAATAGTCAAGCATGTGCTCTTGGAAATAAACATTATCGCAAACAGTTTCCTTACAGAACTCACTGCTCTTTATACCCACCCATCAGTGGCCAAGCTTTCCAAATCTACGTCCTAATCTCTGGAACGCCTTCCATCTTACCCCCACTATCCGTCTTCAAATCCCATTTTAAAACCTACCTCTTCGACAATGGCCAACAGCAACAACAACAACTTGCATTTATATAGCGTCCTTCATGCGGCGTAGCATCCCGGAGCACTTGACAGTGGTGGAGTCTGACCCCCATGGTCTATGGTCATCTCCTTCTCCCTTCTCCCCTTTCCCCGCTTGGTGAAGTTCCTTAATGGTTTGGTTTGTAAATTTACTGCCCAGAACAAGAACATCTTAGCTTCGATCCCAGGCCAGTGCTGTGTTACCTGATTTTAGTTAGGTTATAGGTAGGGGCCCTTTATTTGACCTTGGACAACCTTGGGGAAAATTAATGAAGGTTCCCAACTCCTCATTGTTTTCCAGTGACCTCTGTTGGAAAATGCATATGTGCAAATATTGGGGAAAAAATGTAAGGCTCTGATTTCCCCCCTCCTCCTTTCCTCCATGGCTTGTATAACTCATCAATGATCACCATCCAGACTGAGTCATGGAAGAATGGCCACAAAAACAGCAGGACCCATGTCATGGCATAGTCAGTGCATTTGGAAGAGGAAGGATAATAATAATAATAATAATAATCCTTGCATTTGATATAGCGCTTTTCACGTCGGGAGGACGTCCCAAAGCGCTTCACAGAAGACACTGTAAAGTGAATTTGACTGTATATTTGTGGGCGAACGCGGCAGCCAATTGCGCACAGCAGAATATAAGATTAATAGTGAGAAAAAGGAAGATATAATTAAACAGGTTAACAAGACAATGGATTGAAGAGAAGAGAGAAAGCTCAGAAGGAGGCAATTAACGAAGGGTTACAGCTCAGATTGAGAGCGAGAGTGCTCAGGAAGAGAACAAGCGGCTATCAGTAGCAGAAACATTCAAACAATGAGTCCTGCAGCAATGGTTCCATAGGCCTGTAAACCACTTCTGGTTACCCTGAAAATGGGAGTCAGTACACGAGTATCTGGTGGCAATGAGTTCTTCCTTTGGTAAGTCAGGTTAAAGACTAAACTACAACCTGAGAGCAAGACAACAGCAAACCTACACTGGGTGAAAAAGATGCTTAAGCCTCATAACATAACAGATCACAAATGGCAGTGCAGAGACTAGACACAAAGCATTTACAGAAATGGAGCAAAGCATAACATATTGTTGTGAAAACTCTACACTTGAGAAGTGCTGTCAGGCTTGTCAGTTTAACTGAACCCTGATTAATTTAGTTGATGCTAAAGCTCCCATGTCAAGTGTCTCCCAATCATTCATTTCAGACGTGTTAGAAAGGCTGACAGTTTTCTCATAGGCAACCTCGTTTGGTAGTCATGTGGTAGACTTTTCCTTACTTCCTCGCCAATGGGAAGGCGTGGATTCGCGAGGTTGTACCGTTGCTAACTGCAGGGCAGCCTTGGGCAATAGGCTTGGGTGATTTCCCGTGGTACTGTCTGGTTGCATTGGAACTGTCACCTAGCAACAGCCCAGCATCTAGGTTTGCACTGCATGTGTCCTTGACCTAATGAAGTTAGATAATACATGACACTCCAGTCAAATGTCTGCTCTGGCTCATGACAGAAATTCCACTTCAAGTGCCAAATTTAGTGGTAGTTAGTCAGAGAATAGTTGGCCACCTCCTCTATAGCATCCTCTTAGTTTTCAAGCACTCAATAAAGTCACAGTGTTGGTATATGCTACCTCTTTGGTTGGGGCACAACAGTTGATCTCAGATGGGTGGTGTCTTGCTAATGCATCTGCATTTGTTTTCTCTTTCCATTGTTACTTGCTCTCTCCCTGCTGTCCTGGGGGCTTTGACTCACAGCTTGGATTAGAGAGGACCAACCTTCTTCCTGTCCCTCATCCAAGTGATGAACCAGGCCACACAAACCAGGAGATTCCAGGTTCAAATCCTGTTCTGTGCTTTCAGCAGATCTCAGCCGAGGAATCAGGCGGGGCCTTGTAATCAATCTCAGCATTCCTCAGTGAGGGACTACTACTTTTTTAGTCTAGAAACTGGATATTGGATGAAATCAGGATTGGATTTGGGATGATGTCCCCCTCTATTCATAATCGTCTCCAGCATTCACTGTCAATGCTCACACATAAATAATGGCCACTTGGTGAGGTACTGGCGGATATCAGAAATCGTACTCTGGTGAAAGGTTTACAAAAGAGGAGTCGGATACATTCGGGAAGCGAGGAGGGAAGAGGAGAAAACAAAACCATCACACCCAAACACAATACTATCCTCATTCTGTGTCCCAAAGAGCAAATATTTCCAACAGGCATCACGGGATATTAATTAGTAGCAGGGATTCTCAGTTAATTTCTCTTCCCTTGCCCAGGGGACGTCCTCCTGACGTGAAAGGCGCTTTATAAATGGAATCTTGTTGTTGTTGTTGTTGCAGGGGTACTGAAGGCAGTTGTAATGTTCAGTGATCAGCGACTACAGCACAGATCTATATGTATTTACCATCTCAGCTATTAGGGCACTTCTAAGTAAATGTTTAACCCAGAATGACTGGATAATATAGCGGCTCAGATTTGACTAGTTTCCAGAGCAGTGAGCAGATCATTGTTAAATAGCCACTCCTTTCTGCTTCAACTTTTGGCCCTGAAGCCTTTTCCTGTCCCTTGATATATCCCGTTTTCAATCAAGTAGTTATATAAATGTATAGTACTACCTATACTTGTACATGATAGATAGTTTCTGTAGATAAGTGGCTATTCGTTGTTGAAGTCATAAGATTCTGGCCTACTCCCAACTTTGGGTGTTGTTTTTGATGCTTCTTTGTTGTGTTCGAACAATGGAAACATTTGTTATTAAAAAAAGCAGCTTCTGGAGAATCGCTTGAAGAATGTAAAAATCCCGGGAGAATAATAATAATAATATAATAATACTTGCATTTGGTATAACGCCATTGGGAGGATGCTTCAAAGCGCTTACATGATATGCTGTAACGTATAGTGACTGTATTTTCATAGGCCAAAATGGGAGTCAATTTGCGCATAGTAGGTCCCCAAAACAGATATGAAGTGAGTGACCAAGTTGATTTGGAGGATTGTAGCCCAGGACACTGGGAGACACTCCCTTCTCTTTTCAAATAGTGTCATGGGATCTTTAACATCCACCTGCACAGGTAGATGAAACATTGGTTTAAATATCTCATCTGATGGACAGCACCTCTGACAATGCAGTGCACTCCCAGCACTGCATCGGATTGTCAGTCTAGACTGTGATGTGGGGCTTGAGCCTACATCTTTCTGACTTTGAGGCGAGAATGCTACCAACTGAGCCAAGCTGGTAATCTTATCATTCTTGTCTGACTTTTCTGTCAAAATTTTTGAATAGGCCTCGTTGTAAATAACACTTGAATTGGAGTATGCGGTTTGTGGAAAAAAACAGGAATTTCTAACTGTGGAAACTGAGGTTGAAGTAGAAAGTAAACATGAATTAAGTTCTGTTGAACACTTGAAATGTTGAAATGTCGGCATTGCATAAAATTGGCTCGTGTCCAAAATTATTTGATCAAAACGCTTTTTGTCTGGAACTAAGAAGTCTGCTTTATTAAGAACGTTTTGTCTTCATTGTCTTTATTGAATGCGATAATCCTTGGATCTCTGAGGCCCGAGTATGGGAACATGGGACAGCCTGAATCCAGTCATTGACAGAGGCTGAGAGTGCAAGGAAATGATTCTTAAGGACAACCTTACATAATCTGTTTAATGCTTTTTGTTGTCTGCCCCTTTAATATGAAACCCAAGCTGTCATGGGTATTAGCTTAATGGGAGCAGAACACATGTTCCCGTTCTCTGCCTTTAAAAGGAAATGTTAGTATTACGTGGAGCTTCAGTGTGTGTTTTGTATTCTCCCTTATTTTTAAGCACAGCAAGGTAACTGATCACTGAGATAGTCACCTCAAACAGTGTTTAAGTTGTGGAAGCAGTTGAGCGTGAAGCAGGTAAGTATTATTGGAAAGCTCACACATTGCACAACCTACAAACAGCAGCAAAGTACATCCACACTTGATGGGCTGGTTTGGACACAGGGCAAACAGCACAGAAATGAAGGCTTTAACATCATCAGCTCACCACTAAACAGCACTTAATGTGCAATTGCTAGCATGAAATTGAGCACTTTGCCAGTGCCTGCTCTGCTTTAATGTCGAGAGTATAAAACATTCCAAATATTGCCTCATTACAGCTCTGTGTTAATTCTGTTCACTGTTAACTCTGTTCACTGTGACATAAAATAAAAAAAATTGATAACCAATCTCGATGTTGCCTTCTGAGACTGTAGCCACTCACACTTGGTGTTACAAGCAGTTTTAGCTGTCGCCTTGTGGTCTTAAACAAAATAGAGGGTTTCCCTGAATCTAAACTAAGTTTATTGGAATGCATTGTTAATTCCTTTAAATCATGCTACATGACTAAATTAATTGGAGTAACCTGAACCAGCTTAGATCATAAATAAGGGTGAGATTACGCTGATAGTTTCTGGCAAGAGGTATATTCCGTTTCTAAACCTTGGTTTGTGTGGTCAGGTACAGTTGTGTCAATTCTCTGGCCTGTGTATTTTATGCTTTTATGAGGTTTGATGTGAGATGCAGGACATTGCAAGGTGTGATTTACTCTTACACAGAGCTGATAACCTGAAGCAAGGTGGGTTCGTGTAACTCTTGGCCTGGTTCCCTTTCTCTTTTCAGCAGCATTTCACTGAGTCTTTTATCACACTAGAAAAGTCACTGTTTTGTGTTCGGATAGTCTGCTTCATACTTCATGAATAGGACTGTGACCCCTTCTGCAAAACAACCACTTTCCAGAGTCTATGCCTCTATCCTTTCTTCAAAGTGGCTGAGATGGAGACATTCCGGAGACAGCTTGAGGTCTGTCGTTGTGGAATGCCTCAGCACATGGAAGTTCTTTGCCTGGATACTGGAGTCTCGCTGAAAGGTACTCACAATGCTAATGGTGTGAGCGGAGTCATTACCTGGGGCCCACATTGGCTTGTCTCAGCATTTTCCCTGCCCTTTTACATCTCTCTGTCGCTTTGTCCTTTGCATTAGGCACAGCAAATCATATTTTGTCTTTTTTACCTCTTAATTTAATAGTAGACGCTTGCCACTAAATTGAGTTCCCTTTTCCAGCATTCTCAAAATAAGCAGATGGGAATGGCAGGCAATTTGATTCTGGTCAAGCTGCTAGAGACTTGAGAATCATTAAAAACTCTCTGTCCGTGAAACAAGCCTATTTTAAAGTGAATGTTGCAGCTCTCAATTTGTTTGAAATGTGCGTGTAAGTGGAGCTTCTCCACATTCATAGTAAAAATAATAATAAATTGGTTACCAATTGGTTAAATTGGTCACTTCAATCCACGGCTGTTTGTGAGACACTGCCTTGTGCAATTGGATGTTGCGTTTTGCCCATAAAATTCACTTTACAGTATATTCTGTGATATCTCAAAGATGTGATAGGGTGCTATATCAAATTCAAGGATTATTATTAATATTTTAACTGGTTGTCTGAGAATGCCCAGCCTGCATGGGTGGCTTGTTATTTTCCCAGAACGGACTGTGGAAGAAGCAGTGCATCTATGTGATGCCCTCTAAGTGACAAAACAGAGCCCTGAAATGTGCCATGGTCTTTACCTTGCATCATTGAGTTAAAATTTAACACCTTACAGAATTTTGCAAAGTTCTGACATTCAGTCTTAATTTGAAAACTGGTTTTCGGCAGATTTAAAAAAGACATGCGGAAAACCAGCTTCCAAATTAAGATTAAATTTAAGGATTTTCCAAAAATCCTGTTTACATATTCAGGCGACGGTTTACAGACTAAAAGCATGGGAATGTTGTGCCTCATTCCAGCTCTTACAGAATAACGATTTTCTTTAAAAATGTCTCAGTAACCATACAATGAAAGAATTCATTGAAGTGTATCATTGTGAATTGAATGTTTCGAGGTGTTTCAGCATCCTGTCATGAATCTCATGCAGATGATGAATTCTCCAAGACTAAGTGGTGACATTCACAATGTGTACCAAAATCAGAACGTTCAATATCAGAATATTGTGGTGTACCATGCATTCTGAAGTCTAACTAGATTGGAAAGGGATTATGAAAATAGCTCATCCTGTACGTAGCTGGATGGGCCTCGTTGTGTTTGCCTGGAACTCCGCTTAGTGTTCCACTCAGCCTTGACTTCCACATTACTTCAAAGCCAGGCAGGACATCAGCGTCTGATCAGTGCTCCGATTCATCGTTCACTAATCCTTTTGCAAATCCTGCAACTTAGACCTCATGCTTTTCTCATTTGTCCCAAAAACCAGCTTTGCCCCAGTGTCTTGCTGAAAGCTTTGCACCTGATGTGGCATAGTCAAGGTGCTCTTACTTCTGATTCTCATAATAGGGAAGAATACACAGCATTATTGCTGTGTTCCTTCTTATGTGCCATTCCAACAACAACCTCCATAACCTGATCACAAAATGGATGGGTTTCAGCATATGCTTCAAGACAATGGAGGTACTCTTTAATCAGCTGAACACAGGGCTGTCGCTAAGATGCTAAGAGGTAGCATGTCTGGACGAACTGGAATGAACTGCAGCTATTGACTTGTAGCGCCTTGTTGTTTATTCGCGAAAGCTAAAAAACATTCCGTGATGAGGGCTTTGACTGGGAAGAATCTCAGACCGATTTTCCTGGATGCCATCTGGCCCACTGGGTCAATTGCACCCTTTAAATCCAAGTTTGTATGAAAAGCATTTAGTGTTTGCCTTGTTCTCACATCAGAAGAATTTTTTCTTTTGTGCAATTTATTCTTGTTTCCAAAGGCTTAAAAATGAAAGCTTTGTTTCTGAAATAATGGCTTAGTGTAGGCTTACATTGTTGATCCTCTCAGTAGATGCAATGTAATCCGCTTTGGTAATGTGAATTTTTAAACAATCATCTCCCTTGGCATTAACTCTTGGATACTAATACAGTGCGCTCTACCAGCCAAATCACAATAACAGTAAGCGAGAGTGGGTTGCTTCTGTGTGCCACATAGACCTGCGTGTGAGTGAGCTGCCTTTGGTCTTCATGGACCTAACGCATCTGTATTCACTGAGCATACTTTCTTGGCCACTCTTTGTAGCAGGAGGCACTAGTGCTTTGACAAGGACAAGTAAGATGTGTGTTGTGGCCAGTTGGTGCATTGCGCACTATCACAGGGGATCTCACAGAAAGTAGTGACTGAGATGGTGCAGTGTTCAATGTCCTAATTACATTGCCTGTCTTTTTATTCACAGACTAGAGTTAAACTTGGCTGTGGTGGGACCTGTTTCCTATTATTTGCTTTCATGATCATTGGGTGTTTTATCATCTTTATTGCAGGATTTTAATTGTGTCCCTAATTTTTTTTTACCCGAAGATCAGAAATAAAACTAATACCTGCTTTGAAGGTGGAACAAACCAGCAATACTCCTCCTGATGTGAAATTTGTTGTTATCACATTTTCTTTTCTGATGTATTGGTAAGCAGTGTTTCAATGCTGAATAAAAGCACCTTACAACATAAAGTGTGGTTTCTGCAGGGAATCTGGCATGTTACTGCCTTTTTTTGGTTAGGTAGGTGTTTGATACATCTAGAACCCCATCAACATGCTTATGAGTATTTGAAGCAGACCTGTGAGTTCCACATAATTATACTGCCTACACATGGACATCTTTCTGTGTTTGGACCTTGTTTTGATCTTATATTACCTGGGAGCTGATGTCTTGTGAGTTGGTGTGAGCTACATAGAGTCCCTGTAGAAGCAAAGTCTATAACATGGAATGCTTTTGCCTGCAACACTGGCCCAGCAATGCTAATAGTGAATAACAGAATTGCACAGCACAGAAGGAGGCCATTTGGTCAATCATGCGTAGGCCAGCACTTTAAAAGAGCTGTCCAACTAGTTCCACTTCCCCGCTCTTTCCCCATAGCCTTGCATTTTTTTCTTTTGACGTAAATATTCAATTCCCTTTAGTGATTCCAATTTTCTAAGGGGTGCTCTGTAAAACCCAGTATAACGGTCATTGATTGCTTTCTCCTTCCCCCCAGTAAATGCTCTGTATGGAGTGATTCTAAGCAATACAGACTGGAAATCGCAGGTTCGGTCCCTGGTAGGTGCTGAGTTAGCTGATAACTATGAGAGATGTAGTTTAGTATGTGGGTGTATGGTGTGTCTATGTGAAATACAACCAACTTCAGTGTTGTGGGATCCAGAGGGAAGGGGTCTGTTAGAGATCCTCATCTTTATTACTTAGCTGCTGCTGGAAAGTTTCCATCTGTGAATCTTAATAATAATAATCTTTGCACTTGATATAGTGCTTTTCATGTCTTCTAGATGTCCCAAAGCGCTTCACAGAATACACTGTAAAGTGAATTGACTGTATGTTTGTGGGCGAACCCGGCAGCCAATTGCGCACAGCAGTGTCCCACAAACAGTCATGGATTGAAAATTTATTATTGTTTTGTTTTTTTGGAGAGATTATTATTAGGCATGTGGAGTAAGGAAACTTGCCCAAGGTTTCGCCCTGCCTGGAATTGAACTCAGGTCTCTCGCTTGCAAAGCGAGTGCTCTAACCACTGAGCTTGTGGAAATGACGAGGATAAGATCCCCCATCGGGCCCAGCAACACTAGTAACTCAGCTAATACATGAAGAATGGCCACTTCAACAAGGTGCTAAGTGCTGGCAGCCGCCATGAAACCACAACCCAACATGATTAACCGTCTTCAGAACGAAGGGGAGAAAATTAAATATATGTGTGAATTAGGCCAAGTCACCCATGGCAATCTCGACTTCTATGTATAACAGTTACCTGAGCACATCTAAATCCCACAAATTGAGGATTTGTCACTTGAGGAGAATTGACAGTGTGATGTGGAAGGAAGGTGAAATAAATGGGAGCCAGACAGGGTGGAGATTGATTAAAAGTGCTCGGCTAGTAGAATGCAATGGCTTTGGGGACTGTGATGTGTCATGGAAGGGAGGGGAGTGTGAAGGGTGGGAGGTGGGGGAAGAGTTGTGGTAGCAAGGTATGTGTTCAGAAAATGAGGGATGAGCAACTGCTGTCACCCAATTGGAAGTGAAAAACCAGTGCATTTCTGTGAAGAAAAGGAAGGCAGGCACACGGTCAAGGAGGATGTTTGAAGAGGAGGAAGAAATAACTTACGATGCACAGACATTAACATTTATGAACAATGGATGTAATTGGGAACGACTGGAAATGTGGACTGTTTGACAGTAGGCAGGAGCAGAGAATACACTAAGCTCTTTGAAGAATGTGGGGAAGTTGTTCGACTGGTTAGTGTCTGTCCAATTCCGCAGTGTCAGAGTTGAGTGAGCGAACAGCAGGAGTCCCTGTTGATTGTTTAGGAAATAGCTGGAAGCCCTTTTAAAGTTATGTTAATAACACGTTCCACTATTAGAAAGGGAGAACAGAGAGGTGATAATAACATGGTTAATCCAGCACAGCAGACTTTCTCAATTTGACTTATTTTCCCTTCCCCCCCAGGTCATAAGGGTGGGGGGGAGGAAACTTTAATTGTTTAATTGAGGGAAATTGACGAGGCGAAAAATGCAGCTGTTCTTTCGCTCGCGGTAAGTGGTTTAAAATCAAAGTCATCAGCTGAATACAACTCAGCGTCCATTAGAAAGAATACCCACTTGAATACTTAAATAAAGAAGAGGTTCTTTGCCATTTGTTGGTGTGCACCTATTTGAGGAAGACCTGTCTTTAACCTAGTAAGCTCAGTATTGGCAGCTTCCATTCATATGAAATCCTTTCCTCTGTCAGAGTTTAAATGGCAAATTGGCTGCTGTGCTTCTTCTGTACATCTTAACATCCATCTACTCTAAGCAGCATTCATTGCAGCACTCAGTGTTATTACCGGCAAGGGTGCACAGCTATACCATGCTTCAAAGGTTTGCAGCTCCAGAAGTCTGGTTTCCGCAGTGCAGAGAGGGGAATCGCCCTAAGGCAGCCGTGCCCTTCTGCTGAGGTGCCACTGACTGAGGGAAACTAAATGTTGCATCATATTTATCCACTGAAACTCTGCAACCCTCTCACCCAAGACCTTGCCACTCCACTGGCTCCCTATTGCAAAAAGGATTGATTTCAGAATCCTCATGCTCGCGTACAAATTACTTCATACCCTGGCACCTCACTACCTCGCCAATCTGCGCATTCCCATGTGCTTAGCTGACTCCAGCCTTCTAACACATCCCTCCTCCCCTCTGCTGCACCATTGGTTGCTGTGCTTCCAACTACTACACCCTGAGACTCTGGAACTCTCTGCCTCAATGATGGGTGACAGAGAAAGCTGAAGCAAAGCTGGGGGTGGAATTCTGCCCTATTCTAAGTCAATGCAACAACAAGCAACAAATTACATTTGTACAGAGCCTTTCATGTCGGGTGGGCATTCCAAGGCGCTGGACAGTCAGGGCCTTGGACGCAAGCAGGAGGTTGGGATCAGGAGGGGTGGAAGGCAGGGAGGGCAGGGGTAGGAGGGTGGCTGAAGGCCTGGATGAAGAAGAGAGTCTTGAGATGTGCCTTGAAGGGGGCAAGGGAGGGAGCGAGGCAAAGGGACTGGGGGATGGAATTCCAAAGGGTAGGGGCAGGGAGGCTGAAGGCCTGATCACCGATGCTGGGGCGAGCCAGGCAGGGGATGTGGAACAGGCTGTAGCTGGTAAAGTTCAATCAGCTTTGCTGGGTGATCCAGGCAATCCGAACTTAATTCAGCTTAATAGTTAAATAGTGCATTTATAAGCATGTAGCCAGAAATGACAGTAGCTACTAACAGGTTTGCTGTGTGACATGCTAATAGATCAAGTTGAAATCAACACAAGTCTGTTGTGATAGAAGTGTTAGTGAAGCCCTGTGACTAGAAGCTATTATTTCGGATATATTTTCTGTACATAATTTAAAGAACAGGACAATGATAAGTCCAGGAACCAAAAGGGACTGAGCGAAGGGCAGATAGCTTTGCAGGCTGTAATGGGCATGAATCACCATCTTTTGGAGATTAAAAAACTGAAATCTAGACAAGACACACATCGAATCAATATCCCTGCTATGAAAAGGAGACAGAAATCACCCTCAGGTTTGTTCTTTTACTTGGCTGAGCGAGATGCATTACACTTTTAATGCTCTCCTTCATTAAATGTAAGCACATTGGGGAGAGGGTGGTGGTGGGGAGGGGCGCGGTAAGGTTGAAAAGCTGCATTGCACTGATTCTCTTTATTCCGATGCCTCCCAGTGCAAAGCACCACTGGAGGAGCAGGATGCAGCTAATGATTATTTCTCAGTTAATGTCTGTTCAGTAATGCTGAGAGCCTGAAAGGTTTCAAATGCAAGCGGCCACTCTGCCAACATGCCTCCTCCTCCAAGCCTTTTCCTTATTGTTTAGAGAGGCCGGGCACTTCATCACTTACATAAGAATAAAGACTTCATTGCCCATTGCAGCTCAGAGACATAATAGCTGTTTTCAGAAAGTAGCACAGGTGCGCACTTGGAGCACAATAGCTGCTGTGTCGGGTTATAGAAAGGAGTTAAGTGCTGAGGGTATGGGGATCTTCAGGATGTGAGACACTTAGACCCTAACAAAACTAAGTTGGTAAGTGGGGAGCTGCAAGTGCAGGGTTCAACATGTTACTCCTTTCAGTAATGTGCTGCGTATTATTTCACATTATTGAACATTCAGCAGTTTCCTAATTTGTTTTTAAAAGTGAATTGCCTAAATTGCGCGAGGAAATAGAAAAGGCATTTCAACTGTCTCCAACGAAGCCTTGACATCAGAAAATAATATTGGGGGTAATAACAATTCTGATTTCCGGTTTAAAAGTTTAATTTATGGGATTTGGTGGTTCTTTATGACCATTTCTGGTTTTCGATTAATCCGGAGCTTTATTATTCTGGTGCTTTCATTAAAACAACAATGGTAAGAGTAACGATGGCAAGAGCAACAATGGCAAGAGCAACAATGGCAAGAGCAACAATGGCAAGAGCAACAATGGCAAGAGCAACAATGGCAAGAGCAACAATGGCAAGAGCAACAATGGCAAGAGCAACAACAATTTGCATTTGAATAGTTCCCCTCATGAAGGGTGAATAACTCAGAGCTCTTTACAACACAGGTTAACGAAACCAGCTAAAATTGGTGTAAAATCAGTTGAAGCAACCTGTGATCAACCAAAGTCCATCCTAGTACTGAATTTCAAAGGAAAAGGTAAACATTGTAAAAACGTAGATACCCAGTTTAAATAAATGTCCAGCATTTATCCTGATCAATATGAATGAAGGGCAAAGCTGTGTTGCAGAGCACACGCGCCCTTTTGTTTTTCATAAATTGAATTTGTTGTAGGTTCTCAGGCTATTCTCGGACATTCTTGCTCTCGCTGACAAGTAAAGATTTTCATCTTGGAGAATGACAGTTCAGCATTGGCACTTGACACCGTCAAGGCCAGAGAAGCACAAAATACATTGACAAGTCTGGTCAGATAAGGCAGGTGGGCTTTAAAGCACAGGATGAATTCAATCTTAAATTTCAGATTCTCAATGTCATTTTTCGGATTTCCAAACCCAAAGGTCAGGTCAGATTTCCTAATGGTGAGGTCAGTTTCTACCACAGCTTAAGCTCTTGTCTATCATAATGCTCATTTAACAGCAGGTTCTCAGCATGTGCTGGGGAAATCGCAGTAGGCAAGCGGTAATGGCGTCAAAGACTGGAAGAGCAGGATTGAATGGAATTTGCTACATCACATAACATTGATAAGGTTCAGCTATTTATCAACTTTATACATTAATCTTTCCTGCCCCCAAGAATAGGCTTGCTGTTATTCTAGCCAGTTTAAAGTAAGTAGCTGGCTTGAATCTTCAATACATATAAACAAGCCTGGGCGGTATGTCTCCAATCCTAGCCTCCAGCAGTTGACTCGCTGGCCTCTTGTGTAACAAGAACAGAGAAAAAAACAGGAGGACCATCAAGTACAACATTGAGGAAAAGGCTACTTGGGGCTTCTTATGACTGGCATGTGTTTGCATGTTGTCAGACTTATAGTTTGCAATCATATCACTATCGGGTATTGGTACATGATAATGCTTGTAAATTAGGTTTCTTGTGACAGAACCTGGATGATAATTTTCTGGAATTTCCATCTCCAGCATCTTTACTGGACAGACTGGGAACTTCACAGGTCTGTCGTTGGAGGGCCTGGGAGTGGGAACAGTGAGCACATAATTTACCTGGGAAAGGAATTGGACATTGACATCTGCGTCATCAGTTTACTCGTGGAGTTATCCACATCCTAGAAGTGTATTGACATCAAGACTATGTTAGAATGTCTTATATTATAGGAGCATCTCCGCTATGCTAAAGTATATCATCCACGTCCCAGTATGATACATGTTAGCAGGTCACAGGTAGGAAGGAGCAACGCACAAGAACACACTCTACATAAAGAACAGCAGGGAAAAGTAGAAGAGTAACAGAAAGGTTTACTTATGTGACAAGGCTACTGGGAAATGGAATGGTAAACTAGTGCTGAGCCAGGCACGTCTGCACTCATTGTTAAGAGAGAAGCCAGCCTGCCTCATTTGCAGAGCTTCGGGGTGCAGATCAGTCAATGGAGGCAGGGATTCTTCACACCCGGCTCTTGTTGAGCCACAGGAAGCTTGTGCAACATCGAAAAAGTCTCAAAGCGTTTTACAAGTAATTGCCCTCAAGTGTAGTGATACTCCTGCAAATAGATTATTTTGGGGTGTAACGCATCCCTGTGTTTTTTTCACACTGTCTTCTGTTTGAAACATTCACAGACGTTTTTTGACTGATGCAGAACCATTCTTGTACTGCAGAGACACAAGGCGCTCAGATCACAATTGCATCTCTTCTGTGCCCATCTGCCTTGAGCCCAGAAGTGCTCACGCATCCTTAAACACAGGACGCCTCGCATGGTAGTTTGCTTTCATGGCTGCACGTTCCAGACCAGCAGCCCAGTGCATTGAACAGATAGAAATCACAAGTGTTTAGCAGGTCAAACAAAAGCCCCGTCTGTTAACATCTCTTTAAACCAAACAGTCATTCCTTTCTTTCAAGGGTTTTCACGCACAAGAGTCATGAGGCAGACAGACACAAGCAGGAAAAGGAGAGTGAGTTGTTGAAATTCATGATTGCAAGTCCTCCGCCCCCTTTTTTCTCTCTCTCTCTCTCTTCTCCCCCCCCCCCATAATGACACGTCTGGACTGTGCAATAAAGCCTTTTGTAATAGTATTGGTAAAACATGCTGGTTGCTGGACCATGATGGTGGCAGGGGGCTTTTTAAAGAATTACGCTTTTATAGCTGGTTTGAAGAACTTAGCCAAGGGAAAATTAAGATAGTTCAGCTGCAGAGCCACAGAATCTGTTTTGCACCCAACTCAGCCTCCCAGGACAATTGCCTATATGGGCTAGCACTAATTCACCCTCCTCTTAACTATCCAAGGGTCATTATTGCATGCATTGTGCCCGTTATTGACATGTCTGAACAGATGTCAATATGATCTTTGCCTGCTTTGATGTGTTCTTTGCTCAGTCTCTCGAGTGTGTAGTGCTACACCATCTGGACCCCAGTTTCTGTGGCCGGCAGTAATGGGCTTTCTGCTCTCTGAGTGCCGCCGAGTTCTCTGATGATTCTTCAGCATCAATGCTTACATTGTGCATGGCGCTGACTTCTCCGCCTCTGTCTCTTATATAATGAGTGAGGAGCCCACTTAACGTAATCTCTGATAAGATTAAATTGTCCTGATAGTCCTGTTTCCAGGCGACCCAAATCTGCTATTTTTAAAGCACTTAAATTCCCCTTCAGATTACCTCTTTCTTTGATAAGATTTGTTTTTCTCCTCCCTCAAAAGTATCCTGTGGCATATTGGTTAGAGCACCCGCCTTGCAAGCAAGAGGATCTGGGTTCGATTCCCGCATAGGGCAAAACCTTAGGCAAGTTTCCTTGCAGTAAGTAGGAGCCCGATTGTCAGTCGATTGGTGGATCACTCTTCGGGAGTAATAATCCCTTCAAAACTTTGTTTTTAAAAACAACTGTTTGTAGAATACTGCTTGGTGCCATTGGCTTCCATGTTTCACCCACAAAATACACAGTCAATTCACTTTACAATATATTCTCTGAAGTGCTTTGAAACTATCGTGATAAGGTACTATATCAAATGCAAAGATTATTATTATGAGAGTTTGACTCTTCTCTTCCTTTCACTTGCATAGGGTTCCACTCGTGCCAAGCTTCATCTCAGTAGCTATTGTAGCCAAGTCCAGTAACAGAACTTAAAAGTGAATCAGATAAATCCATAAAGGGAAATAGATTCTTCAAATGTAATGGCACAGAAACAGGCCATTTAGCCCATCAGCTCTGTGCTGGTAGTATCTTCACATAAGGCATCCTTTCTAATCCCATTCTCCTGTTCGTTCTCCATAGCCTTTAATAGTTTTCTTTTCAAGGAGCCACATAATTCCTTTTTAAAAGAACTTATTGAATCTGCTTCAACAATGGTTTGTGGCAGAGAATTCTACAGACAGCATATTGCTGCACCCAAATCCATGGACCAGGATTTGACTTTTAGTTTGCATGGCTCAGAGCTCTACCTTTTATCCATTCAGCCATCATGACAAGTACAAATAGAATCTTATCAAGATTAATTTGCGTTGTGATTTTCTGTCATGTCCTAGTATCCTTAACAAAAGTAATTTACAATGAATGTTTCTTGGTATTTTATGGCTCCTAATCTCCTCAACAGCACAATTATTGGAAACCATTTTTCAGTGAACACTTGCGTCATGTTCCTGCCCAATCTGCCCCACCATCGGTGGATGAGCTTTCAGCCAATCTGCCCTGGAACCCCATCCTGGAGTCCCTCTGATTCTCCATAATAATAGTTTAACACATTACGAGACATCTTCTGGACGTGAAAGATGTCATCTATATAAACATGAATTGTATTATATTTTCAGCACTGTCGTGACACCAGTCCCTCAATCAGTCTCTAGAGGTCAGAAGCAGTAGACTGAATCTATATTGGAAGAGCAGCATTGCTTTCAATAAAAAAAACTGTATGTGCAACAATTATCTCTTAAACCCACAATATATATTTAGCAAAATACTGTAGAACCATAATTACAATGCCTCCACACTGCTATAGGCTGTGTTTGGGTTTTGACAGTACCACAGGATGTGTACAGTGGAAAAAATTTGAAACCACATAGGAAGATTTTGTTAAATGATCGATCAGGAGCCAACCTTTGATGCCACATCTCGTGCATTCTGGTTTTGTGCTTCTCAAACTAAGACCTTTCTAGGAGACTGGAGCAGTCAAACAACATCCTACGCAGCTGCGGTTTTAATTGTTGTGGTGAATTCATATTTTTGCTTATTTACTCACCCCAAACATTTTTAGAATTAAACACGTGATTTTTCAATAAACAGAGCGACCTCAAGCAAGCAATGCCTTGTTTTTGCCGCTGGTTGACGGATGTATTAATAATAAAATAAAATAATACCGTGTCAGCCTGGCTCAGTTGGTAGCGCTCAGACCTCTGAGTCAGAAGGTTGTGGGTTCTAGCTCCATGCCAGGACTTTGAGCTCATCGTCTAGGCTGATACTGCAGTGCAGCGCTGTGTGTGCTGCATTGTCGGAGATTCTTGTCTGCATGTTCAAGGTACCATGTGGTACTTTTCAAAAAGAGAAGGGAGTTTCCCCCAGTGTCCTGGCCAAAGATTTTCCCAATTATTTGCTTCATGGCTGTACATGGGACATTTTTGTGAAAATTGAATGCAGCGTTCGCTCACTAATACACAGTGACTACACTTTACAGAAAACTCTTTGAAGCACTTTAGGACATTTCAACAAGATAAGGTACTAAATCAAATGCAAATGTTATTAAAATTATTGATCACCTGAAAATCATACCCAAAATGTTAAAACAAATTGCCATCCCTGACCATTGGCTGAGCCCCTTTGTTAGACAGTCTCTTCTTTCCTTGGAGACTCTATCCAGGATGAAGGGTGCTATATAAATACCAGTTGTTATTGGTGCACGGTTATAATTTATCTATAAATATAATAGCCCTTTCTCGTATGTAATTGTATATTTTTGAATGATACTCAGTAAGCTTACAGCCAAATACTAACCTGTGCAACATATTAGAATAAACATTTGCAAACAACCTGTCTTATAGCCAGAATTAGCAACATCATTACTTAAATGCTGCAGTTGTAGTTCAACTACTTTAAGCACATTTTTATAACGAACAGTCTAGTCAGGTACCTTGTCTGGACCTCAAGGTTTTACTGATTTTAGACACTGTATTGTAGCTCCTTCAATATAAAGTCAGAAACAGATTGAAATGAGATTTGTTCCTATTAGGAATTAACTGGATGTTGCTTGTATCAGAGCGGCATTAACTGCTAATGACCATGAAGGAGAAAGCAAGTAGGGGAAATATCTTCTGTCTGAAGTACTCCCTCAGAAATTATGTCCTACCTAGTAGGAGATAGCTTCAGTTTAGTGAGGTAGGATGAGTGTTTCCACTGCCTGTGTTTATAAATGAATTTCCTCATTCTAAGAGTATGCTATCAAGGCTTCTGGTTTTCCGTTTCACATTACCCCACAGCTGGAAATGATGTTGTATTCCAAATCCTTAAATCCCAAATCAAGGTTTATTTTATGTGAAAGGAAAACTGGTGGATAATTTTGGTGGGATGAGCACTTTAAGTCATCTTTTGTGTTCTACACCATTATAACCCACTGCATCAAATATTATCCTCTTTGTTTTATAGCCTTTTCTCCAGTGGAGTACCTGTATAAAACAGCCCTCACTGTAACACAACGTTTGACTGTCTGTCCTAACCAAGTACTAATATTACAAATAATTAACATTTTCAGAATAATTATTATTCATTTGATTGTCTCTATCAGATGAATTCACCCACAAAATATACAGTCAATTCACTTTATTCTGTGAAATGCTTTGAGATGTGTCGAAGACGTGATAAGGTGCTATATCAACTGAAAGGATTATTATTATTATTATCAGCATTGTTATTGATAACATCTACCAAACACATAACAAAATGCAGAAGCATCAGCGTAGCCTAGAAAGTGATTTAATGCTTCCATTGGCAGTGCGATGTGCTGCGAGGCAGTGATTGCCGCTGAATGTTCTGCCTGTGATCGACTCCTGTGGCAGGGGCCAGGCTGCTAGCACAAGATTAATGCCACAATCCTGAGGAGGAAAGCCACTTCAGAGCAGAATAATTACAGTGCGGCGCAGAAGTGCAGCCACCCAGACAAGGGGAAATAAATGGTGAACACCTGTAGGGTCAACAGGGAGAGGCAAGCCAGACAAATACTTTTCTCGCAAACTGTCCAAATTACTGAGCCCACAAATGTGGCAAAGGCTGCAGATTGTAAATTATGATTTTTAGCGCTGAAACAGCCTTTGCCATTCATCACTTCATTCCCAATTTCCCAGTGACCCCAACGCCAGGTACGCTTTCAGCTCTGCTGAAGTTAATGAAATATTGGTAGCTGGAACCCCTGGTGGTGTTAAGTGCGACGTGGTATTTGCAGGTGGATAGTTCAAGTATTCCAGTATGTGAGAGCCCCAGATCAGCTCTGCAATCTTATCTAGTGCAAGTTTAATTCAGTTGCTTTGTAGATGCAGTCCGGGACCTTAGGGGCAAACGCACATTGGAATTTAAATAACACTCAACATTTGTTTAGTTGACAGCTCTGCGAGACCACACAAACACTGGTATGCTATATTCTCACCCAGCAGGAAAATACTCATTAAAGCCGCAGTACCCTGGAATCAATGCATTCTGTTGGCAGAGGAAAAGCGATTTCCCTCAAAGAAAAAAAAATCTGACTCCTCTTATGATTTCTTTGGAAAAGGTTTTTCAGTATCAATAGGATGGCTTTTGTGCACTTATGGGACCGACTATGCAGTTGGGAATCGATGGGAGCAAAAGTGCTGTAGGTATACAAGATACAGGCTTCTACTTATCAAACTTAGCTTCCTGTACTAAAAAGGGTCATCAGGTCATCATCAATGTCGCCTTCTGCTTTGCACGTATACAGCAAACAGAAAGTGACCAGAGGTCAGCCATTTTACTTTTAGCACGCAGAGAGCAAAGCCAGTTGTGCCATGCCCAATGAAACCGGTATTGAACCTTGCGATGAACTAACTTTACAGATACAACACAAGGTTTTATTGTAGCTTTCAAGAGAAGATGACACATTATTATGTCGCTAACTGTAAGAACTGTTGGTGCCATCCACTGAACAACATTCACTCTACCTTCAGTTGAGAATTTGACCAGTCTGGTGTTTAACTCATCTCCTGAACAATGTTAGACTTCAGCCAGTTGCCTACATACTATACAGTCGCCACACTTTGCAGTGTAATTAATCCATGTGAAGTGTTTTGAGACATCTTCCCAAAGTGAAAGACTCTATACAAATACAAGAATTAGTATTAGAATTAGAAACCTATAAGATCATCGAAGGGCATGATAGAGTAGATAGTGGGAGATTGTTTCCCCTGGTTGAAGAAACTAAAAGCAGGGGTCACAACCTAAAATCAGAGGCCAGCCCTTTCGCACTGAGTTGAGGAAGAACTTCTTCACTCAAAGGGTGGTGAATGTATGGAACTCACTACCCCAAAGGGCTATTGACGTTCAGTCCTTGAACATATTCAAGACTGAGATAGATATATTTCTTATTGCAAAAGGGATTAAGGGATATGGGGATAAGGCAGGGTCAGGCTATTAGCTGGAGTTAGCTTAGAAAATCAGCCATGATTGAATGGTGGGGCAGGCTCGAAGGGCCGAATGGCCTTCTCCTGCTCCTATATGGTATGTTAAGAATTAGTATTATTAGTCACCAACTCCCTAACCTGATATTTTTGGGGCAAGATGTCAATGGCGAGACAGAAATAAAAGATCTTACAATTAACAGCTGTACAATTAATAACTGTAGCAGAATTTTCTTAAAGAAAGAGGACTCTTTAGTAGGACTTGCAACTAATTGCAAATCTTTAACAAGCATAATAGATCAAAAAGAGCTAAATCAATAGCAAAGCGTATTTCTCCTGTCATAAAATCAAATCATTCAAGGCAAAGTTCTCTAATTTGGATAATTGACTTTTTATGTCCGCAAATGTTCAGCCCCCTCCTTTCAAATGTTTTTTCTGTCTGAAGTACTAGTCTTTATTAGCCGGGCATGCGTTTGGAGTGGCCACACTCGCTATTATAGTGAGCGCTGGGGTTTACTGCACTGATGTGTCGGGCAGGGATGGCCCGGATTAGCATGGCTAAGTCTGTCTGCAGCTGGGCTCCGCTAATGGCTGAGAACATTGCCGTTTCCCAAAGAATGAAAGAGCAGCTCGAGTGAATGAAAACAACCTGAATGGCTATATCCCTCACAAACTCTGTGGACTTTTCAAAGCCCCCTTTCTAATGCCCATCTTTTCAAAACAAACTTTGGGTGTCGCTTTCCCATTGCTCGCCCTGCAACCCTAGTGCTGCTGCTGGAGCCGTAATCGTGAAATTACATCATTTTAAGACCTTGCTGCTGATGGATTACAAGAGAAATTGAAATGCTTTGCCTTGTAAAGTGATGGTAATTTGGCAGCGAGACTTCCCTGCTCTCTGTTCTCACCAAGCTCCAGCAGGTTGGTCGCTGGACAGGGAGGGCTGTGGCTGTCAGTGACAGGTGCTACGTTTTAAAGCTTGACTGCTCCTGAAGATGCGGTGTCAGTTTTTGGACTCAATTACGAGCCTGTAATGCTCTCAGTTCTCTGGGAGGAAAAGTTGGTCGCCCTCTACACTGTTGACACACCGTGTAATTTCAAACTGGTTCGCCAAAGAAATTGGCAGCAATAAGAGGTTTCACACCCAGAGCTGAAGAAGAGTGATTGATTTTGTCAAAACACCATTTTATTGCGGGCTGAAAGAAGCAGGAATTTTATTTTGAGCTCCCTGATAATGCAATGGGATAAATGACAAGAAACTTCTGTTCATATATTCTTTTATAAAACTTTATATAAATAATAGTGTCAGTTTAGTGGTGCATTTGTTACTTAGTGATCAAGTTTACCTGGATATGTTTTGTGACTCTCTCTCCCCCCCCCACAAACAATGTTCTCAATACTAAATAATGTTTCCTACTGGGTTTATTCCCAATGAGCAACCACTCCAAAGTGAGATATAGCTCAGGCTAACACTCCAGTGTAGTGCTGGAGGCATCCTTCAGATGAGACATTAAAACCAAGGTCCTGCCTGCATATTCTGGTGGATGTCAAAAAGATCCCATGGCACTATTAATAATCCTTGCATTTTGGAAAATAGAAGGGAGTTTCTCTCAAAGTCCTGGTCAACAATCCCCTGAATAAATTAGATATTCACTACATGGCTGTTTGTATTCATCACTGTGTTCAAAATGGCTGCTGTGTTTATCTCCAAAGCACAGCTACAATAAATCCTGTGAAGTGCTTTGCAATGTCCTCCCGATGTATTATTAAATGGTGTGATGTTAAATTGCCAGTTCACTGACTGGTGTTAGTGAATTTATGGATGTGAAAATGAAAGGGGGCTGATGCTATTATGGAGTACAAATGTCTTCTAGTTACTGCAAGGACTTTAATTGAGAAGCAGAAATAAATTGAAATAAATTGCAACTGAAGTGTTTAATTAACAAGTTCAGTGCAACCATGTACATCTTGCTCAGACCTCTTTTGACTATAAGCTAACCCAGAGTTGTTAATGTCAATTGCAAGTGAAGCTCATGAGATGGAAAGGGTTAATAGGCCAAAGTGAAGTAACCTCTGGTCATTTGGTAGAGCAGCAAAATCGATCTAAAATGAATCTATCTATAAAGCCCCAGCTTTGTGCTGCACTGATTTTATCAATTCCCAGTTAGTGCCTCGACCAAGCAAATACATTTTCAATAAACAGAACCCCATGGGATATTTGGTATGTGATAACGTAATGCCATGAAATAGAGCAATGACTCATTGCTTATCAGGATGCAATGTAAGTTTCAAAACTGTAACCATTTTTTTTAAAATGCAAAGCACTTTGTCAGTCCACGTTGTAAAGACTTACTATGGAGGAATCGAATGAAAGGATTCACCGGGGCTATTTTGTAACAAAGGTCCCACAGTAACTGATCCCTAACACATCATTACATCTTTAATCGCAAGAGTCTGACTCAAGTGTCTCTGAAGACTTGCTTTATCCCTTAAACAGAATGTCTTGTTGGCCCATCACTGCTCATTTGCTCAATCTATTAATTTATGTGTGACATTTATACTGTATTGTTACTTTATCACTTTACAGAATATCCTGTGAAATGCTTTGAGACATCTCAATGACTTGGTAAAGCTCTATCTTATGATATTCTTAATAATATAATATTCCTTGCATTTGATATAGTACCTTTTGTGTCAAATAGATGTCTCAAAGCACTTTACAGGATTTATTGCAAAGTGCAGTGTCTGTGTAAATTGAAAGCGAATGCAGCAGGCAATTTGAACATACCAAGGTCCCACAGACAGCCATGAAGTAAATAATCAATTTTATCTGTGGGATTGTTGGCTAGTACAGTAGGAGAAACTCCCTTCTCTTTTGAACCAATGCCGTGGGATCTTCAATGTCCACCTGCATGCTCATTGAGGCTTTTTCCTAAATTTACTCAGCTCCAAGTAAATTAGCTAGTGGATGTTGTTGCAGATTCATTTATGCCCTTCCTAAAATAAGAAGCCTTGAGAAATGAACGCAACACCCTTTAAACTTGCGCACGTCAGTCTGTCACTTGTGGGAACAGCTCTTGACCCAGTTAAGCATAGGGCAATACCACTCGGGGGCAATACACTGAAGCAGTTCTCTACCAGAACAGCATTCTTCGAATTGCTGAATCTGAACTATGGAAAGGGTGGAGGTGAGGCACATAGTCCACATGTATCTGAACCAAATTATTTTAAAGTGAAACAAAGAAAAGGCTGAGTGAATCAGGATTACTTCTTAGATGCTCTATTTGGTGCTTTTTTGTGCCGCTTTTATGTTGTGTTTGAAATGTGAAATGCTAAACTGGAGGCTTTATTACATTTCAAACCTCTACTGCTTTTATATCCCTGCTGGATACTTGCATCGGAATCAAGTGTTGTTTAGGAGCAAATGTCTGATTTCATCATGTTAATTTAACCCAATAATATCAGCGCAAAAATTAATTCACTATTTTGCAATCTCCTTTAATCAAGTAATGGGACCGGAAGCCAATTGATGGGCCTGAATCAATTGATGGGCCTGATGCCAGACTGACATCTTCTGCATGCACAAATATATTAAGTCATGGGCTACTCATGTGTTGATGTCAGATATTTGCACATCTGCAAAACTTCATCAGCTCTGATTGCACTGCCACTGATAGTATGGAGCTGGATTTCCTCTATATGGGCTCCCTCATTATGAGTTGTCACCAGAATAGTTACCTTTGTCCATATTTAGGAGCTTTGAAAATAGCAACCGATGAGGTTTGAGCTGATTAAACTCTAGCAGTACCTCCATTATACACTCAGGAATCCCAACATGTGCTTAATACTGTCCGGAATTGGATAAGCAGGGTGCGTGCCTCCAGGGGGAGAGTGCGCAATTCTTTCCATACACAGTGACTTTCCATATGTAGGTAGTATACATATCTGTAGCTCATTGCAAGCGAGAGACCTAAGTTCAATTCCAGGCACGGCGAAACCTTGGGCAAGTTTCCTTACTCCACACGCCTAATAATAATGCCTCCAAAACAAAAAACAATAATAAATTGCTCATTTTCAATCTACGACTGTTTGTGGGACATTGCTGTGCGCAATTGGCTGCCGGGTTCGCCCACAAATATACAGTCAATTCACTTTACAGTGTGTTCTGTGAAGCGCTTTGGGACGTCCTCCCTACGTGGAAGGCGCTATATCAAATGCAAGGATTACTATTATTATTATTATGTGTGACTTTCAGGCCACAGATATATGCCACCTACACATGGAAACTCTTTAAACATGGTGATGAGCTTCTGCATGTGTTAGACATCCAGCTGACTCAAAAGAAAGAAATCACTTGTCGGATTGGATGATTTGGATCTGCTAATGGTGCATTAGAAGTAAGGAGTGAAACTCTTGTCTCCGAATATTGCCGTGTGAAAGAGAAGAACTGATGGAACTTTGTTCAAACTCTGCGAATCCGGGGGAATTCACAAGTCCTCACCCTTGCAGCGCAGCAGCGTGAGTTGAATGATCTCTGGCTACTTTGGTGGAGATTTCCACTTACGTACAAGTCTGTGCGTTCAGTAGTGGGCTGGTTAATGAGTTGGGTTTGAATGACTCCTCACCAGTGCTGAGTGGGAATCAGAATTTGGACATTCTGATCAGTCAGAGACAGACTTAATTGCGATCGGTGCCATTCTTCTCTGGCTTTCATTTGTGGGTGTGTGATGTCACATAGTTGCAGACCGCAAGACTAGCGGTGCTTTTTATTTCATGAAAACACAGCCTAATTAACTCAAACGAAACTGCGACAGATGAGGTGCCAACAATTGTTGGCGTGCGCCTCCCAACATCTGGTTGGTAATGAGGGTGGAATGACTGCCCCGAACATCAGAGTGAGAGAGGCTCCTCCCCTGCCCCAAACCAAACAAACATGCCATGTGACACCAGCATAATGGTCGAGCAAGTGGAGGTTACAAGATGCTGGAATTCAGGTCAATTAATATTTTATATTCTCTCCAAAAATAAAGAGCCTGTGTTGTCCTGCCAGATAGTTTTATTTTTCTCCTCCCCGCCTCTCCCGAAGCCAGCCACCCCCACTCACGCACTGCAGTCCTGTGGATGCCAGTAAATGTTTCTTTTCGGTCAATCGGGTATCTGACACGTGTGGAAACCCCTCATTGTGTTTAACGGTATCCCGACCAGACTCTGAAAAGTTGCTCTGTGACCTCTGGCAGACAAATAATGGTAGTGAAATTGGACGGAAAAAAGCCAGGAGCATCTCTGAGCATCCCCTGCCATCTTGTGGGTAGTAGAGGAAGCCAATAAATTATTTTGGTACAGCTAGTACATGGCACAGCCTGAAATGGTCACAATATTTTTCCATCATTAATGTCTGCGCATTATTTGAATCATTTGCCCGTAGGGAGTCTCCATAAATCAGAAAGTAGCGTAAAAGTGAATGGACTTTGGGACTCAGAAACCACATAACAAAATGGTCTAGATTATCACAGATCAAACATGTGTTTAGCCCCAGAGCCATTGAGGAAGCCAACAATGGATGCTGTTGGTGGGTGGAAATGATATTGAAGATCAGCAGTGATGTTCTCACATTGTGGGCTTTAATTCTAAACATAAAACACTTCTTTGTGAGGGTATATTCAATGCAGGGTGAGTATATTCTGGGGGCTGTTTTGTGTTGATCAATAAAAGCCTTTTTACGGCTGAGTTATATTGGGAAATCCAGAAATGGGGACCATTCCCCTTTTACTGAATGAGATTACTGGAGAGTTACAAAGGGTTAATTTGATCAGCCAGACATTATGTCATACTAAGTGACATAGTGACTGAAGAGTGGCCTCTTACAGGAGCAGGTGCCAATGACCCCAGGAGGGGGGGAGGAGTGGGGAATGGATGTGTCTTGAGCAGCTTGATAAGAGTGTGTTATCTGAATAAATACACAAATCACAGCTGCAGCATGTAGCAGTAAAATCCTGAAATGGTGATTACTGCAAAGAAATCCCTACCTTTAACCAGATATTGGGCTTTGCATCTTCTCCAGAGTGCAATAAGACAAGTGCAATAACCTGAGCACTATTAGATACTAATAGTAATAATAATAATCCTTGCATTTGATATAGTGGCTTATCATGTTGTCAAAATGTCTCAAAGCGTTTCACAGGATACATGTAAAGTGGATTTGACTGTGTGTATTGTGATCGAAATCATATTCACAATAGCATAGACACTAAAGCTTTGCTGTAATCCCTTTATTACATGTCTTGGTTCTCCCCTCTCTCAGAGTTCTGCGGATGGATTCAGGGCTGGACCTGCCTGCATCTGCAGTTTGAGTATGCCATCCTGTTATTCACCCTGTCAGTCAGGTGTAACCGATATGGCTGCTTTACTTTTCAGTATAGTGGACTCAAGGGAAAGGTGTGATGTTTTTATAGAAATGAATGTCATTTTCAAAATCCTAAATCACGAGCAGTTGGCCAAGATGGAATCCGAAACCTGCAGGTAAGATTTTTTTGGTTGAGCTGTTTTATTTTCTTTGAATCATTTCTCACTGACGATTGAGGTTTGACCAACTGTGTTTTCACCTAGTACTTTTTATTGATGTGTGTCAGGCCAACCGTGGGTTGGGGGGGGGCGCGTGGAGGGGGCGATGGGAGGCTAATTTTAATTTCTTCCGAGAGCTCAGTTGGGTCCTGCCGGTCGGCATGACACAGAGTTAATAATAATATACCTTACATTTGGTATAGCGCCTTATCACGTCGGTGAGACGTCTCAAAGTGATACAGTGAAGTGGATTGATTGTGTGTTTTGTGGGTGAAATGCAGCAGCCAATTGTGCACAGCAATGTCTCACAAACAGTCGTGGATTGAGTGACCAAAATATTTTTTGAGGAATTATTACCCCCGGGAAAGCGATCCGCCAATCAACTAACAACTGGATTCGTACTTACTGCTAGGTAAACAGAAGCGTGTGGAGTAAGGAAACTTGCCTAAGGTTTCACCCCACCTGGGAATTGAACCCAGATTCTTTTGCTTGCGAGGAGATAGCGCTAAACACTTTGTTGTGGAACTCCTTAGTGTTACATTCAGTGTTTGTAAATCCAGGTAGCAAATCTCGCACCTTTGATCCGCGATATCTTTGAAATAACCATGTTATATGAGATGGTGACATGGTCAGATCTGGCCCAATCATCCAAAGTGCAGTAGCTGTCGTTCTGGAACTTGTCTTGTAGCTTTGGTTAAAATTCAACAAAGATTCCTTATCGTGTTGACAGCCAGAGATGGAAACAACGATTAAGGGGACCATTCCTTTCCTTCAGGGCAAGAGTAACACAATCTGCATCTCTGGTTTATTTTTGAAACTATTTTAAAGAACCCAGAAACTCAATGTTAGTGGTGACCAGACTGTGAACTTTTCAGGTCATTATTCAATATCACCTGGTACAGTATGTTTATATTCGCCCACAGAATATAGTCAATTCACTTTATAGTATATTCTATGAAGTGCTTTGAGACGTCTCAATGACGTGATAAAGCGCTATATCAAATGGAAGGATTATTATTATTACATGTATATGGATTCATAGAAATTGCAGCTAAGAAAGAAGGCATTGGACACATTGAGGTTATGCTACCGATCACCTTTGACTCTCACCCCGGCTCGGGTGCCCAGCCAGTTAAGTACTTTGAGGTATCCTCCTGATGTTATATAAATGTAAATTTATATTGCTAGTGCTCTCTTATTCACTGGAGCGTTAATCCCAGTTCCCTTCTCTTTCCTCAAACCCTTTTATAATACTTCTCTTCAAATCCCATCCAATTCCTTTTTAATGTCATCTTAGCCAGTCGAGTTCTCTATGGACTTCTATCTTTATTGTCACCAGCTGCGATCATTGCACTTCACTTCTGCTACACGCAATACTGGCCAGAATCGGATTGAGCTGGGTTGCCATTTTATGCATTATGACTAACGCATGAAATCTCCAAGCGTAGGTGGCATGCATGGAATTCTGTCTGGTTGAACACGGTGATGGATTTCTGCATGCGTCAAACACCCTAGCTGACCAAAAAAAGTCCAGTAGTTGCGGTCATGGGAGATGAAAGTGGAGAATTCAACGGATGGATAGCAAATTCTGGGTGGGGGCATGAGGGAAGTGTTCACTCCAAAAGCTGTGTGTAATTAAATTGCACTTCTTGGTGATTTGATAATTATCACACCACATGATCGCATTCTTCACCCTTTGTTTCAGCTAATTCATTCTGTCAAGAGATGAGACAGTCGTCTGAATACCAGTCATTTCAGGGAAACCAGAGCATGCAATACATGTGTCAGGGCTGGAGCTGACTGTGTTTTATGAGAATGATGGGTGTCTGACAAAGCTGTCAAACCAACACTATGGAAATAATGCTCTGCTTGTCTGTAAATTTACCAATTGTCAGAAGCGCACACGTCAAAGATTGGTACATTTATTGGCAAATGAAGAATAACCCCTCTTAGTGCTCAGAAAATATTGGTGTTTTTTAAGGAGCTGCAGTAGGCTTTCACCATTGTGCTTTGATTGTATAATTCAATGATATCTTCCCACTCAGTTTCTATCTCAGTAACGTTAGAGTTCCCTTCCTAGTGGAATAGTCAGGCAGTCTTATGGGGAAAGATAAAGGTTGCGTTTCAAGTACAGCAATTGGAAACTCCGTCTTCTAAAAAAAAATCAATTTTTTAAAGTTAACAATTCCTCAATTTTCTCCAGTCTCCTGAAGGGACTGACTCATTTCATAGCAGAGTTTAGTTTCACAGAAACCAGCATTTATTTTGTACCACATCCAAGTGGCCATTCTTTATGTGTGAGCCTTGACAGTGAGTGCGAGTTCTCAGCTTTGGAGAGAGCATCACAGTCAAACCCATTAGTTTGGCGTGTGTCTCATGTCCGTGTGCACTCCTTTCTTATAGCCTTGGTCACTACATGGCAACCAGGAAACCTGTTTGGCTTTACACAGAAAGCTTTAAACAGAACGACATGAAATTTTCAGTTAGAAATTGTAATTGGGACAGAGTCCATGAATTATTTACAAGGGAATCAGATGATTGAAAAAGAGATATTAAAGGCTGATGGGAATGAGCAAAAGAGTGGCATTAGATTGGTTGACTGATTTGGAGAAAAATACCAGCATTGGAGTGCAAAGCAAAATAAATAAAAATAATTTGGTCACTCAATCCACGACTGTTTGTGGAACACTGCTGTGTGCAATTGGCTGCTGCATTTTGCCCACAAAATACACAGTCAATTCACTTAACACTATATTCTGTGAAGCGCTTTGAAATCTATCCTCCGTGGAGGGTGCTATATAAGTTGAAGTTGTTGTTGTTTTGAAGACTTGATAAAGCGCTATATCAAATGCAAGGATTATTATTATTATTATGGATGGTTTGAATGTCCTGTTTCTGATAATATTTGGTAATTTATTTAAATTATTTAACATCAGCTATAAAAATTACATTTGTATAGGGCCTTTCACATTGGTAGGACATCCCAAGGCGCTAAGATAAGGAATGCTTTAAGGAATAACAGGAATTTTACCCCTTGCTGAAGTCGCATTGTACCATCTCAGAACAGAAATTGAATCTGAGAGTTTGCTTGCTTCGCTTGCCCATATTGCTCGGTACCACACTACCGAGTGCCTTTTACCCATGGAGCCAGTATAAAACTAGCATTTCAGTTGTCATATGTGAAACTGTGGAAATGTACAGAGAGCAGGCTTGAATCAGTGTTGAATTAATTTTCCCTTCATTCAAGGATTTCAGGTCACAGGTAAGTTGTGAAAACCCACCAATGTTTTGAGAAACAAGTTATGCTGGAGTCTTGTGGTTTGGTCAGGCACCAATAGTTAGGTTAAATGTAGTGCTTTCTATTCTATTAAAAAATTCATAAATTGAGGTGGTTGGATAGATGTTTAGTTTTCCGGTTATCAATTTCGATGTATGTGCCGACGTGCAGCTTTTTTGACAGACAAACCCGAGCCTTCAAAATGTGGCAGCATTTAGCGTGAAAAGTGGAAGAGTGACATTAGCTGTGCCAGCTTTGCTATCCAGTTTCTGAGTGGGAAACTGCAAAGCAGTGTTTCACAGGGTAAATGGTAGCACAGGCGGTTTGACAAAAAAGGACACTTTAAACGAGTAGCTTTCTGGCAGCACAGAGGAGCAATGGATATTTTGAGGCAGCCAATGTTTATCTGTGAGAATGTGCTGTGATAAGCGGAAGCCAATTGTTAAATTGTGCCTATCTGAGAGTTGATACAGCTTTGAGCTGTGAAGGTGGATATGTCTCAGTGGAAACCTTATAGAGTACAGAAGGAATTAAATGGGATTCGGAAATAAAACCAGAGCTATATTTTTGGATGAGTAAAAGCAGCAAAACAAGAAAATTAGGTTTAGTATTGCAAAAGGCCATTTCAGGATAGATATGAGGTAAAGATATTTCTTTACCCAGAGTGACTGGAACAGGTTACCAGGAATGATGGTTGAGGCCAGGACCCAGGACAAATTGAAAACACAGCTTGATGCAGTGATGGGAAGGTGGTAGCGAGGAAATCTGGAAGGATAAGATCAAATGGGCTGAAGGGCATTTTTCATCCAAACTTCTTCTGATCTTGTGACGAGCATTGACTCTTACTGTGGAAGTAGGAGGACCCTTCATTCCTTCACTGTGCTGGATTTAACAACTCCCTTTAAAGAGACTGCAGAGATTCAAATCTTTGACAACCACCCAGGTCTGTGTTCTACCCCCAGTGGCTGTGTGTCTGGCAGTTCTGCACTCTCCTGCCTTCTTCATTTTCTACGCGTTCAGTCTTCACATTGTTAGCCATAAATTCAATCTTAATCAGTCGACTGTTTCGGATGTTACTCTGCTTATAAATTTGACTAAATTCAGGAATAGATTGGGCATCTAATTTTAGTTTTTTTTACACAAACACACACATTACACACACATGCACAAATACAGTATACATACACAAAAACACCTACACACACTTACATGCAAACAGTATACATATACACATAATGATATAATAAAGCTTGCATTTGACATAGCACCTTATCTTGTCATCAAAATGACTTAAAGTGCTTCACAGGATTTACTATGAAGTATAGTGACTGTAGTTATAGGCAATATATCACGTGAGAGACGCACAGCCTCGCATAGATATTCAGATACAATATCATGTACAAGCACACAAGTCATTCTCCAGGTTTGCCTCAAATTAGTGGAGGTGGATTAACGGTTTCTTTTTTTATCATAGAATCTTTGACATTTTATTGTACTCTTGACAGCATTAGTTAAACCTGTTATTAGATCATCTCCCAAAACAAATTCCATTGAGATCTGAAATTACAGCAGCTAATCTGTGTTTTATTTGTATTAATTATCCAAGTAACTTCACCTGAAAAGTGGTGTTTTTTTACACGAACCCGGATGCTCGAGCGCTGATGGCAGAAATCCAGCCTCACAATTCACCTTCAGCTGTGGCTCGAGCACCTCTGCATCTACCGTCTCTCCCTTTCACAGGCCAAAACTGACTTTTACTCCAAAGTCATCCTGGAAGCAAACAACAATCCAAAGACGCAGTCTCTCTCCTCAGGCTCTGTTCCACTCTTCCTGAAAACCGCTGTCATCACACCCCTCCTCAAAAAACCCACCATCAATCCCTCTAATCTCGCACACTGCCATCCCATCTCCAACCTGCCCTTCTTTGCCAAAGTCCTGGAATGCATTGTTGCAGGTCAACTTCGGTCACTCCACTCCCTCCTCGAGGTCCTGCTGTCTGGTTTTCACTCTGCCCACAGCACAGACAGCGCTTGTCAAAGTCACAAATGATATTCTCTCTATCTGGGACCAGGGCTCCCTCTGCCTCTTCGTCCTCCTGGATCTCTCTGCCATGATCGACACAGTAGACAAAGTCATCCGCCTCCACCGCCTCTCCCTCATCTACCTTAGCATGGTTCGAGTCCTACTTAACCAACTGCCTCCATTTCATCTCAGCAAATGGTTTCTCCTCACGCCCCACCCGGTCACCTGTGGGGTACCCCAGGACTCCATCCTTGTCCCTCTTCTTTTTCTTATCTATATGCTCCCTCTTGGCGATGTCATCTGCAGACACGGGGTAAACTTCCACATGTATGTGGATGACACACAAATCTACTTTGCCTACTCCAAAACCAACTCCATGTCCGACGATGTTCTATCAGCTTGTCTGTCAGACATCAAGCACTGGATGAGTGTAAATTTCCTGTAGCTGAATAGGGAGAAGACGGAATCCATATTTCTTGGCTCCCGTCAACGTCTTCACTCCTGCAGATCTAAACTCTTCAACCTCTCTGGGCTCTCCCTCAGACTCACCGAACCATTGCGCAACATAGGTGTCCGGTTCGAACCCCAACTGTCCTTCCTCCCCCAAATCCAATCTCTGACCAGGACCCCTTTCTTCTACCTCCGCCACATTGCCCGCCTCTGACCGTACCTTACCCCAAATGCAGCCGAAACTCTTGTGCATGCGTTTGTCACCTCCTGCCTGAATTACTCAAATAAACTCCTCGCCGGTCTCCCCAGCTCCACCATTCACAAGATCTAGCTCATTCAAAACTCTGCCGCTGACATACTGACCCAGACCAAACTCCGTACCCACATCTCACCAGTTCTGGCCAGACTCCACTGGTTCCCCATCACCGAACGGATCGACTTCAAGATCCTCACACTTGTGTTCAAATCCATTCACTCCTTGGTACCTCCCTACCTCTTCGACCTTCTCACTCCCCAATCCACCACCCGGTGCCTCCACTCGACTGGCACCGGCCTCCTGCTCGTCCCTCGCATCCTCCACCCCACCATCAGCCACTACGCCCCAAAACGCTGGAACACTCTCCCTCAAACCTTCTACCTCGCCCCCTCGCTCCCCTATTTCAAGTACTGCCTAAAAACGTTCCTGTTCGACCATGCTTACGACCACCTCCCCACTACCCCCAGCCCGGAGTCAGGCTCCACCACTGTTAAGCTCTCTGAGACTCTGCCCTGCGTGGTGGGTGCCATATAAGTGCAAGTTGTTGTTGTTGGTTTCCTATATTGTGTCACTCCTCGTTTCCTGGTTTGTAGGATTTCATGTCAGAAAAACCTTGCAATGCGTACTTTCCAGCATTATGTTGGCCTTCGTTCTCAGTTTCGTTTATTAATAATAATACTTGTGTTAGATGCAGTGCCTTATTATTCCGTCGAGTTGCTCAAAGCGCTTCAATGAATATACTGTAAAGTGATATGACTGTGTGTATTTTGTGGGCAAACACAGCAGCTAATCATCACTATATCAAATGCAAGGATTATTATTATTATTATCACATAGCAATGCCCCACAAACAGCCATGGAGTGAGTGACCAATTTTATTTGGGGTATTGTTGACCACTTAAAAGCTCCCTTCTCTTTTCAAATAGTAATGTGGGATCTTTAACATCCACTTGGACCTTGGTTAATATGTCAATGCAGCACATCTCTAGCCCTATTGAAGTGTCAGCATAGGCTATATGGGTTCTAAGTCCCAATATATGGCTTGAACCCACAACCTTCTGACTCAGAGTCGAGAATGCTACCAACTGAGCCAGGTTGACACCCATCTTGTTAATGTTTCAGACTGAGAAACACCATTTTAGAATGAGAAATAGAAAACGATATGGCTTAGAAGCTGGAAATCAGTGTATACCCAAAACATCAATGAGTCTTTCTTTTTCAGATGCAGCTTGAGCTGTGTTGCATTAATTTTCTGCCTTTTATGTTGTTTGTTGTAAAACTCCAGACTGATCCTTTCTGCCTTCTGGAGTTTTAATGTGGAGTTTAATGTGTAATTTGAAATTGTGAGCATTCTGGTCAACAGACACCAGCTGCAGATTGACTTGTTGCTGTGTGTCCACATTACACTGTTTCCTCAGGTATTGAGCTTGGTACTCCTGGTTTTGCAATCTTTCACTCTATGCTCCCAATATTGACAGCTACAGTTTGCTATCCGTGGCAGCCTTCCCACTCCATCAGCCAGACCTTTCTTAGTCTGAACTGTAGGACGGGAATGAGATGCCTGTGCTCTTGCCTGCTCAATACATCGAGTCGGAAAGTACTGTAGCTTCTGGCAAAATGTCAGTGTGTAATTCTTGTGAACATACCTAGCCTCTGCTGCAGGATTGAATGTACACACAGCCAGCCAGGGACATGCTTAGACTGCAAAAGAGCTTGGTATCAGTCAGATCACATATGCTGCAGTACATCCACTATATACTGCCAGGTGAAAAACATCCATTATGCTTCGCACTTTTGTCTGAGAGAAATGCTGCTGTCTCCTGTAGAACACTTCCATTAGTTTTACAATCATTGGAAATCCCTTTAGATCCTTCCCACATGCAACCTTTCAGAGTCCGGCATTATTCCCTTTGCTTTATCATGCCATAGGCTGTTTGTGAGGGCTTCAGTTCTTACACAGCACTCTGTTAGTGCCTTCTGGCTGTGTTCACATTCAGCTATGATTCTTGAAGCATTTAACTTGAATGCAAGGGAAAATAATTAAATCTTCCCAGCAATGTGTCACTGAGTTGGAGAGCTAGAGAAATTCCTGTACAATAGGGTGGGTCTAAATTGTAAATTGTAAGGAGTTGCAGAAGGATTTGCAATTAATGGATCCCAGATTCCAGGCCTCCAGAATTCCGATCAGTTGTTGATCTCATACACCTACAAAATACACAGTTACTATACTTCACAGTAAATCCTGTGAAGCGCTTTGAGACACTCTCCTGACACCCTCCAGGCACTGTATCAACTATAAGGATTATTATTATATTCTCTCTTCTGATGTCCGTGGTATCTTTATTGTTCCCAGCACATCTAAGATTCACTATTTGTGAATCCTTTCACAACTCCTGAAATTTAATACAACCCTTCAATGCATTAGGAGTCCAAAAAACACTTTGAGCAGGTCAGAATTGATGGGAAGTCTGGAATAAAAGAACCTCAATAAATCGAAATGAGAGAAATCAGGAACAAGCATTTCATGCTGTTTATGGGACATTGCTGAGTGCAAATTGGTTGCCATGTTTGCCTGCAAAATACACAGTCACTACACTTCACAGTAAATTCCATGAAGCACTTTGAGATGTCCTTCCAATGTATACGGAGCAATATCAAATGCAAGGATTATTATTTAACAAGCAAAATAATGAAAGAAGTCAAGAGCAATGAGTGAGATATGGTGTCAGTATGAGATCACAACAAGATTACAATAGATTACTGGCAAAGAGAAACTAAAGTCAGAATTTACCAAAGTAAGAGCAGAGGAAGTGAAACTGAGAGTTCAGGCGAAGGAGATTGAAACTGGGAAAGACAGTTAGTTAAGGAGGGAAGAAAGTGAAAAAGTGAAAGAGAGAGAATACAAATAAATTCTGACCACTCAAAAAATTTGAACCTAACCTTTAAACAATAATATTGAATTGTTGAAGTTACAGTCCTCTATATTTGTAAACCACAAATCGTACGAGTAGATGTGGTGGCAGTTTTGCCTCAGAATCTCAGTAAATATGAAGAATATTCTATAAGTCCACTGTGATGAATTATAGTCCATCTACGACTGCAAGAATTTTCTTTCTCAAAACATTTAGCATAAGTTTCGATTTTATTTCTACCCATACCCTTTTATAGCGCCTTGGGACATCCTCCCAAGGGATGCTGTTTGGGGGATGCTGTTGTGCACTGATTGACTGCTGGGTTTGCTTACTAATACACAGTCGCTACACTTGACAGTAAACTCTGTGAAGGACTTTAAGGCGTACTCTTGATGTGAAAGGTGCTGTGCCAAATGCATGTATTATTATTATTGTGGTCTGAATCACATGTACCCACTGTGCCCTCTACGTTCTATCCAGTTCCTGTTGCTGGGGCAGCATTCTTATGATATTTATTTTGGAATAAGGCACCAAAACAGATGAAATCAGTGGCTTTTTTACATAGGATTATACTCATATTTGGTGTCAGCCAAGTGTTTTCATGACCCAGCTGGCTAAAGTACATGGGAAACTAGAAATGTCAACATTGCAGAGTTTCNTTTTTCCTCTTTATAATTGGGACATCTCATAAAAATAGTTTTTTTTCCCAGTGCTGAGAGGCGTTTTCTATGTATTAATTTGCCAAAAGGAACAAAAAACAATTTGTAAACATTGGAACGCCTTAGTTTCCCATGGGCTGCTGTCTGCCTCTGGTGCCCTGTTCCAGTCATCAGATGGGAAGGAGGTGCTCAGAATCAGTTCTGCATAGCAGCTTGAGCCTGCTGCCAGGGAGGTCAAAGATGTCTACTTTGAAATGCTATTGTACTACCCCTGAAGGCGGATTAGTGATTGGGATTAGATATAATAATAATAATCATAATAATGATAATCCTTGCATTTGATATAGTGCTTTTCATGTCTTCCAGATTGCTCAAAGCGCTTCACAGAATATGCTGTAAAGTGAATTGACCGTATATTTGTGGGTGAAACACAGCAGCCAATTGCGCACAGCAGGGTCCCACAAACAGTTGTGGATTGAAAATGACCAATTTATTATTGTTTTTGTTTTTGGAGGGATTATTATTAGGCGTGTGGAGTAAGGAAACTTGCCCAAGGTTTCGCCCTGCCTGGAATTGAACCCAGGTGTCTCGCTTGCAAGGCGAGTGCTCTAACCACTGAGCTACAGGACTCCAATCCCCGTCAACTCTACGTAAATCCCCTCAGCTCCAAATAAATGATAATAGATACATTCTAAAAAAAAAGTCCCCAAAATATTTATATATATAAAAATATTAAAATATTTTAAAAAATTAAACGATATGGGAGTCATGTTTCTTATACCCCTTGTTTGGAGGCTGAGATTTCGCCCCCCTTCAGGACCAACGGATTTCCAATTCCTGTGGAGAACTCTCCCTATTGTCATACTCTTTCTACTTTACAATCTACAATAATATTTACTTTACAGCATATTCTGTGAAGCGCTTTGAGACGTCTGGAAGACGTGAAAAGCACTATATCAAATGCAAGAATTATTATTATTACTTGGAGCTTATGTGCTGGATCTATGATGCTCAAGTGGATGCCCACACTTCAGAAGCGATCACTCTCAAATAGAAAAGCATAGCTATCATTTCTGCCAGCGAAGTCCCACCTCAGCCATGAGATGAATGATCAATTAGTTTGAAGGATTGTTGTCGAGGAGAATTTCTCCTCCCCATTCAAATAGTGTCATGGAATCATTAACAGCCACTCGAAAAACAGTCGGGACCTCAGTTTAATGTCTCATCCAAAATATTAGAACATAAGCCCAGGCATTGACGTGAAGCCCTGAGATTGAGTTTGAAATTGCACTTGTTTGACCTAGAAGTGAGGATGCTATCAATTTATGCCAATAAGTTAATATTAAGTGACCCAAAATCAACTCCTTAAGAATTTTGTTTTTGTTGCTTCTGAAGATGATAACTCTTTGAAGACATTGAAAAAAAGTGAAAAAGGAGCCCGGTGTAATGTTGACATTTCTGGTTCCCACGTACTTTAGAGCACCTGTTCCCTGAAGGCTGTCAGTCTCGTACATTTCATCCAGTCACTGTTCTGTATGACTAAACCTGGACGGTAAGTGTCATCAGGCTGCTGAATCATTGGGACTATCACAGTTGAACCCAAATCTGTCCCCACTTGACTTTCACACAGGAGTGAATACTGGATAGTGAGCAGAGGCAGAAAATGTGGCTGTTTTTTCTCCTTCCCTAACCCTGAGACACACTTGTGTGAGATAAGGTAACTCAACACAACCCAGGGATCAAACTTGGAACTTCCTTACCAAAATGCCTTAAAAAAGGAGGAGCTAACTGCAGCATTGTATCTTTGTACTGCCAGCCATTCTGCCTCCGCTCTCTGGAATTAATGTGACCCATCCTTAGCTTACTTATAGATGCTGTTAGAAACACTCAAGCAGTATAACTACAGGACAACTACCAGGATAATCTCATGTGATGTAAAGTGAGTTTTCTTCAGCAATCTCTTGTACCTCACGCTGACTCCACTATGCCTGCTTCAGATCAAGATCACCTTAAAGACGGAGTCAGTGTGACATACAGAGCATTCCTTGGAGAAATAGTTTTGTGTCACAAGTGCATTTTTCGTGTTGTTTGCCGTTCAAGCTCCTTTTCAACCCCATTGTGCCTACAGGCGTGTTAAGTACTCAACTGACCTAGGGAGAAGTGGAAGGGGAGGGAGAGGCTTGGTACCTTCAGCTGCTAATGGGGTATAAGCTCTCTGCAACAGAAGGCAGGCCTCACACTTTCTTTAGATATACAGGGCCTGGTTCCCAGTTAACTACCACAGGAAATGTGAACTGTTGCATTGTTTGAACTGTTTGGTTTGTAAAATGGCAGAGCTCCTTGATGTTGGATCTAGCACGCTGTTCCTCATCAGGATGCTCTTTAACTAGTCTTTTAACAAGGTCTTGGCTTACATGCTCATAATTTGCCCGCTCAACTATTTTCTTAATGAAGATCTGCAGACAGTGAGGGATTTCCGGCTGATGGCTTCTTATGTTTTATCATTCTCTTGTAAATTGCAGGTTGAATGTTTCAGTCAGAACCTAGTTGCTCCCTTGATACCCTGTTCAGGTATCCGTTTCCCTCCCCTAACACTAAGAGCTTTGTTTGCCGACAGTCCAGAAGAATTTGCTCCGTGCGCGGAACTGCGCCAGTCAAAGGGACACTGTCGGTTTCATTTTGTGGGAAAACGAGCGATTTGTGTCCTGGGCTGAAGTTTTACACAGTTGTTGCCACACTGAGTGATACCCGTGTGACAGTCTGAATGTAGAAATAGCTGCTCTTTCCCTTCAAAAATACAATACCTGATAAATATTGGAAACTTGATTTACCCTTATTGGTTTAATGATAAACAGAATAATCCTTGCGCCTTAGCACGTTGTTGAAACATCTCAAAGCATTCCCCATGATTTTTAATGTGAAGTGTAGTGACTGTATTTTGTACATTGCGCCTAATAGAACAAATCTAGGTTTCGGTTCATCGGTTTTATCTGTTATTTAATAGTGTCAGTCAGGCTACTTAGTGACACTCTCACCTTTGAGTCCGAAGGATGTGGATTCAATTCCCAAGTTGGTACTTGTAACTCATATAGTCCAGTGTTGTCCAATAGAAATTGCTGACTAGCCATGGGTGTGTCTATGCCTACAACATTTTAGCTATAAGCACTGATTTTCAGTAGAAAACATCTTACATACATTCATACAGTACATGTAAAAGTACTTCATATACAATACATGTATATTTATTTACTTAACAAACATCTACTCATCAAACATCTACCACCGTTCAGTTCAAAACTTTGCAGTCTTTTTCTTTTTGTCTTGCTATTTTACCAACAAACACACAAAAAGATCAAGGAACACATGCATCCACCATGCAAATATGAGTATTGAGATCACATGCCCGACAGTGGTGTTTATCATTCACTTTTTTTTTCCTACTCAAAAATACAATTTCGCCACATCTGGATTCCCAATTAGCCACATATGGCTAGTGGCTAATGTATTGGACAACCCTGACGTACTCTATGCTCAAGCTCCAATGTCGTGCTAGGTGTGCTGTACTGCTGGAGGTGCCGTCCTTCAGATGACATATTAAACTGAGCTCTCATCTGCCTATTCAGGTGGATTTTGAAGATCCCTTGACACTATTTAAAAAGAGAAGGGAGCTTCATTCAGTGTTGTGACTGACAATCTGACAGATAAAATTGGTTATTTACTTCATAGCTGTTTGTGGGATGTTACTGTGTACAAATTGGCTGCTGCATTCACCTGGAAAGTACATTTTATATTAAATTCTGTGAAGTGCTTTTAGATGGCCTCCTGACAGACAAGGGCGATATCAATGCAAGGGTTATTATATTATTATAATTGAAAATGTTGCCCATTCTGTTATGAAACTATATAAGGTGATTTTTAAAATACTTTCATTTTGCATCCTTCATTATAACGTCATTTGTCAAACAGAATCTCTTGTTTTTGAAGTCTGTAGCAAACAAAAAATCCCTCTTCCCATTTCTCCAAAACAGCACAGAGAGAACTCAAACATTCCAACAAAAACAAAAGAATTTCACCTTTCACTGAGCAGCTTCAAAAGCTAAACCGTAACAAAAACATTGAATGCTAGTAAATAAGATTTGATATTAAATTATTGATTCGGTGCCTAAATTCAAGTGATATAATTTGTGGGGGAAGGGGGTCATCTGCAGATAGGAACTGTTGACAGTATTGTCCCATACATAATTCATAACAAAAACGTCAGGTAACCCAGATGGCCTAAATAATAATAACAATAATAATAATTCTTACATTTGATATAGAGTCTTTTCACATCATCAAAGTGCTTCACATACTCTAAAGTATAGTAGTTGTGCACGAATGCAGTAACCAATTTGCACATGACAATGTCCCACAAGCATCCACAAAGTGAATGACCAGGTTTTATTAGGGGGATTGTTGGCCAGGACACCAGTAGAAATTTCCTTGTTTTCAAATAATGCCATTGGATCTTTAATGTCCACCTGAACATGAAGACTGCATCTCGGTTTAATGTCTCATTTGAAGAACGGAATAAGTCCTGGATCGAATCATCAAAAAAAAATCAAGTAATCAAATGAAATTAGCAGTAAAGGGCAAGATAGAGTGTTCAATAATAGTTATCAAAATCTGCTGAAGAACATTGATTTATATAATTCAATAACAAATGTTGTAAAAACGTAATTGTGCATGGAGCAAGGTTTGTTGTCTGCAAGTGTGAAATCTGAAAGAAAGGCTGTGGTATTTTCTGTGCTCTTGTTTAGAGCCAATTGATTGTTTTTGTTGTGGTGGATTTAGTCCATTCTGTGACTAAAACCATAAATCCTTGCAACAGTGGCTTTCACATCGGAGGATATCTCAAAGCGATTCACTGTAAAGTCTAATGACTATGTAATAATAATAATAATCCTTGCATTTGATATAGCGCCTTATCATGTTGTTGAGATGTCTCAAAGCATTTCATAGAATATACTGTAGAGTGGATCGACTGTATTCTCTGGACATAACTTTTGCACACAGCAGTGTCCCACAAACAATCATGGATTGAGTTACTCAATTGTTTTGAGGGATTATTATCCCCGGAAAACGATCTGCCAATCGACTAATATTTTGTAGGCTAAATGCGGCAGCTGATTTGCGCACAGCAATGCCCCACAAGCAGTCATGAAGCAAATGAAAAGATTCTGTACAAGATTGCCAGTGTCACCTGCTCTGGTGCTGTCTGTGAGAAAGTCTGTGTTGCTTGGTATGTGTTAATAAAAATGCAGTGCACTTAGGAGATGGGATCCGCCATAGCATCTGCTTTCATTGCCCTGTGTAAGACGGAAAACTAGCGTGGAATCTGACTGAACGGAGAGGAAACGTTAATTACCTTTTTATTTTGCCTCTTAATATGTATGGACAGGATCAAGATGGCATGCCAAGCAGTGGCGGTTGACCCAAAGCAGATTTTATCTGTGAACTGAGCATAATCCTGCCAGCTCTCGGTTTTAGTCATGGCAGATTGAGGTCTTCACACTTTATAAATGGGTTTAGAATGTGTCTGTCAATACAGTGGCCCAGTGAAACATAAAATTAACAAGATCTAATAACATGTAATTATTGGGTAATTCGAGTCAGTGTTTTACTTGTCAAGCTGAAGAGATAAACCCTGTTAAAATACCATTGTTCCCCAATTTCTTTCAGGAGGTTGAAGCTGAAGTATAAATCTAGCCTCATTTTTTTTTCACATCACGCTCTGCATTTAACATCTTGATGGGAATGTTTTTTTGTCGTAACCTTGCTCTGGAATCCCTGCTGCCTGGATATCTGAGCATTTGCACATCTCCGAGTTCAGGCCAACAGGAGACCTGCTATAATTAGTTGCCCAGAAGCTACGGAATTGTAATTATTGTCTTTGCTTTGCTCTCTCCTGCTTTTAATCATTTTCCTCTTTTTCATATATTTTTTCTGATTCTCTTCGCTCCACTCCACCTCTCTCACCTGAAGGCTTTCGTGACACCTTTTCCTTCTGCTTGGGCATGGCGCCACAAGCACAAATCTCCCTCTAGTACCTTGGCCAACTAGTTATTACTCATGTGTGAGCCCTGACAGTGAATGTTGGCAGGCTTTTCAAACCTGGGAGGCACTGCAGCCGAGCCCCAACTTGTCTTTGCCCAAAATTTGCACGTGTGTATGTACCGTCGAGTGAGTGGTGTGTATGTGTGGGGGGGGGGGGGGGCGAGATGGGTGGCTGTTGGTGTCTCGATAATTTTGTGGCCTATGCGCCATGCCAAGCACTCCATTTAGTCATTAAACGTCTCTCTTTTTGTTTATTTATCTCATTTCTGAGGAGATTTCTGCGAAGTGTCTAGGAGCTCATGCATTAAGGTGTTAACACATAAAATCCTAATGAACTCTGGCTGATGACTGCCTTGGAGCAGAGGAAGATGGCAAAGCAGTCTTGTGTTTGTGCACTTAGCTGCAAGGTAGTGCTTTCACCAAGAGGCGGGCACCTGCAAGTTTGGGTGTATTGTAAGATGTGTTAATTACACAGTAGCTCTAAGATTTATATTTTATATATTTAATATACCGTGTGTGTGTGTGTGTATATCTCAAAAATAAAGGCTTCAATGAATACTCATTAGATGAAGACCCCACCCAGGACCATCAAAACAAAGATATTTTTGAGCAGAGAATGAATCCATTCCGCTCACCTTCTTTCCAGATATTTATCTAATTCCCTTTTAAAAGCTAAAATAGATTCTTTCTGATCCATGGCTCGCAGTTGGGCATTTCATATCTTAACAACCCTCTATGTATTTAAAAAAAGACTTCTACCATCTCCTCTTGTTCTTTTGGTCAAGTCTCATCTGAAGGATGGCACATCTGACAATGCATCGCAACCCCCAGCATTGCACTGGAGTGCCTGTACAGATTATAAGCTCAAAATTCTGACATGGCTGGAACCCACAATCTTCTGACTCAGAGATGAGAGTGCTGTCAACTGAGCCAAGCTAATACCTGGCTTCCCCTTATTATCCATGCAGTCCTTTGGTGCATGATAAAAAGCTCTTTGGATTTGGAAAAAGTAATGAAACACTATTTCGGCAAGCGAAGAAATACCAGATCTGCGAAAATCAGACGGGACAGCAAAACAATATTGATTATGAGCTATACTTCTCAAACTATTGACAACCCAAACTGTACAATCAGAATCAGTTCCCTTCACAGAAAATTGCAGCTCTCGCCTTTCTTGGCCGAGCAGAACTACAGGACAGTTAATATGGTGTCTTGGACAGAGTGAGTGCTGGTGGTTTTGTACTTTTTATTGGGTAGTTAGACATGAAACAATAAGCTTCATGTCAATGGTGAATAACGTATCGCGCCCAAGGAACCACAGTCTTACCATCTGTTTATTGCATTAGTTCACAGTGGTGTGTGTGAGTGTAGGGGTGGGGGGGGGCAGTGGGGGAGGAAATAAGATCATTGTGACCTGCTTCCCCCCAGTCCTGAAAGGTATACCAGTTATTCTGATCTTCCAAGGGAAACGGGAGTGAGGAAAGAAGGCAGGAAACCAGTTTGCAGTACATCTACCACCGGAGTTCTCTCCAAGGATCGTAGTCTGTATAAACACTGTCAAGTAACTTTTGAAGTGTACAGTGAGCAAGTATTGGAGGCAAGTGAATAATTTAATGTTTTACTTCTGTCTTGCTAGTATCATCACATGATTCTAAATGCCATATTATGAATCTGTTAGGAAATTGGGAAGCACTATTAAATTTGTGCTGGGCAGAGGTTAGGCACGGTCTCCGATGTGGTCTTGTCTCTGACAAGTTGAATGTGGTTTGTCTTTGTCTTTTCTGGAGGGGAACAGCTTCTGTAAAATATTTCTCTTTTCCTTGCTCATTCTGATGAAGCAATTTGTGGTCAGTGGGTCCCAGCAGGATACTTTTCTTTGAGACACTTCTGACATTTGACAATAAAAAACATGCAGAATTAAAGGCATTCTGGCAAGCACGCACTGCAAACTCACAGGCACAAGCTGACAGTCCTAATTTGTGCACAGCCAGCGATTGAATGGCCCCGGGGCAGTAGACGTTTGTGATACGTATGGGATCAAGCAGACGTTTAATCGTGCCAGTCTCTAAAGCTGCAATTCATCCACTAACGCTTTGAGTACACAGTGTATGACCTTTCAGATCCACCTTATTTAAAATTAAAGGCTCGCTCAAAAATATCCCACTTTACTCCTGTCCCTCCCTGCCTCCCGTCCTCTCTTCTGAATGCACCAAGTGCTCCACTTCTTCACTGCAGCAAACCTTCCTGCCTGTTTGAAGAATGGACAAAACAAGTGTATTAAAGGCACTTTGGAGAGAGAACGCGATGAGTGAAATCCCAGTGTCAGTCAGCAACATTCCTCTTCTTTATGGTTCCTATGTTCTTATAATTGATTGGTATTAAGTTACGAAGATCAGGCCAAAGCTTACATTTGTTGTATTGTGCCTGGCAGGCGACAAGTGAGTCACTGTGTATAGTCATGGCAACAGGTGTGTGCTTATCAATTTTACACCTATCTGGTCTATAATCCCATTTTCAGTGTGAAGAGCCTCTTGCTTTTATGATTGACATCTCTGCCACTCACAGTACCGTGCTCCTGATGCAATTGGTCTGTCCTGTAAAGTGATACTGTGAGCATGGACTGCTGCTGTCGAGAGGAGAATGAGAGCTTTTTTTTATCCTTTTCTCAATGTACCAGTGAAACGTAAAATAGGAGTGGGGAGTGTCAGTTTGTCTCCTGAAGACAATACAGTGAAGTAATACAGTTACAACTTGTTTAACAATTCTCAACCATTCGTCTCAATATGCAGTACCATTTTACACCAGAAAATCCAATCAGCTGCACATTAGCGAAGCTGTGGGACAAAAGCTGCAAGTAGCAGAGGCTTCCATCAGCTTGCTGTGAATCGATTCTTTATTTATGTGCGCGGTGACATTATAAGGTGTAAAAGACTATACTGTTCGCCTGTTGGTATTTCACAAGTGGAACACAAGGAGCGATGAGGAATAAGCCAGGACTGAGCAGAAAGTCAGCATGAGTTCAGAAGCACTTCCTTTGTCTTGAGTCCATATTATTAACAAGTCAAATCATTAAAAACTTGACCTGAGGCAACTCAGTAAATGATTAAACATGACTGTTATAGTTCCATTTTAATCTCCATCTCGGTGATTGGTATGTGCATGCAACACATGGTGTGATACTGAGCCATACAACCGAGAAAAAATCAAACATTTATTTCTCTGTCTTTAAAGGCAGCAGAGTCTTAACCAAGCCAATGCTGGGATTGCCTTTAATGTCACTGGAATACAGAGCCAAGCTTCCTGCTCCTGATCAGCTTGGTTCAGTTTCTCTCACTCTTGTCTGTGCGTCTAAAGTATGGCTTCCAATTCCACTTCAGTATTTGAACTCGTAGATTAGGCTTGCAGTACTGTGGAGTACTAGGGAGTGTGCTGTATTTTCTGGGTGCTGTCCTTTAGATGAGAATTTAAACTGAGACCCATGTCTGTTTGTTCTTGGTCTAAACGTTAAAGACCCAGTGATACTATTTAAAAAATGAAGGGATTTTCTCCTGGGGTACTAACCAGGTATTCTCCACTTCACTTAAGTGCTTTGAGATATCCTCTGATGTGAAAGGCACTATTTAAATATAAATTGTATTGTACAAGCCAGGTGTCAGTCTAGCTTACTAGGAAGAACTCTTGCCTCTGATGTAGAAGGTTGTGAGTTCAAGCCCCACATTGGAACTTTGAACTGATATGATGTGGTCTGGTACAGTACTGGGGTTGTGCTACACTGATGAAGGTACTATCTTTCAGACAAAATGTTAAAAAAAAGTCCTGTTTTTTGCCGTGTACAATCTCACAAATGGAAAACTGCTTCTTCACTAGTTGGATGTTTGTGGGTCATTGATGTGTACAGATTAGCGGCCGCATTCACCTACAGTCACTGTACTTCACAATAAATCCTGTGAAGCTTGAGATACCTGTCCCCACCTCAAGTGAAAGGCTTTATATCAATCATAAGATTATTTTTGTTATTATAAATTGGTCATTCACTTGATTTGTAGGACTTTGTTGGTGAAAATGATTGCCGGTTTGCTTCCAAGAACTTATTACTGTGAAATGCTTTGACATGTTTTGTCATGATAGGCTGCTAAAAAAAATGTGCAATATATTTTCTTCTTGGTGGCCGACCAAAGAACCCACCTAGAAAGTAAGTCTGCCTAGATGTTAGATGAAGACAAGATTGGACATTGCTTATGCAGCAAGATTTGTCAGGTTGAACTATAATTGGATAATTGAACCTTAATACCATATCATTAAATATGACTCATGCAACACACAAATGCTTGATACAAAATAATTATTTAAAATAGTATTTTCTCCAAATGCTAAGTGATGGTTTGTGGCTTATTGTGTGTTTTCTTTGAAGAAAAAACAGGCTCCTTGGAAGCTAATCCGTGGCACGTGGAGCCTGTTTAACTCATGGTGATGTTTAACTCTGAAACTAGATGGAAGATATTCTGTGTTTTTGCTGATTGGGAAGCAAAAAGAATCCTGTATCTTATACCAGGTCCATCGAATGTATATTGAGAAGGGAAAGGAGGGAAATAAGCATGATATTATCACTTGCCCCCTAACACTCTATTTACAAATGTGGCCCTGCAGTGGATTTCATGGTTGGATTTGGGCTGTTTGCCTATCAATTTACTTTAACTGGTGTATATAATAATAATACTTACATTTAACATAGTGTCTACCACATTAGGAAGATGTCTCAAAGAACTTCACTGAATTTACTGTGAAGTGTAGTGTCTGTGTACCTTGTGTGTGAATAAAGCAGCCAATTTGCACATGGCAATGTCCCACAAGCGTATCGTTCATTGAACTTTGGCGCGGACTTGCTTGGACTGGTGTGGGTGTTTTGGGTATGAACTGAATGATCAATTTTAGTTGGGGGATTGTTTTCCAGGAAAGCAAGGGAAACTTTTTGAATAGTGTCAAGGGATCTTTAACGTCTTCCTGAACAGGCAATATTACTCAGTTTAACACCTCATCTGAGGAACTCACTTCCAACAACAACAGCAACAACAAAATGACATTTGTAAAGCGCCTTTCACGTTGAGAAGACATCCCAAGGTGCTGGACAGAGTTACGAAACCGAGCTGGGGGAGGGTGGAGGGCAGGGGGGGATCCAGGGAGATCGAAAGCATGGTCGAAGAAGAAGGTCTTGAGACGGGTCTTGAAAGTGGCGAGGGAGGGGGCGAGGCGGAGGAACTGTGGGATGGAGTTCCAGAGGGTGGGGGCAGAGTGGTGGAAGGCCCTCCCCCCAGTGGTGGGGCGAGCGAGGCAGGGGACGTGAAGCATGCTGGAGCCCGCTGAGCGGAGTGAGCAAAGCAGTTACACCTCATGGTCGACCAATCGATTGCGATCGATTTCTCGGAGCGTCAAGAAGTGGCCCACGAAACACCCGCGCCAGTCCAAGCAGGTCCACGCCAAAGTTCAATTAGCTACAAACCCGCAATATCCATGGCATGGTCATAAATGAAGAAAAATTCGATAAAGAAAAATTTATTTGATGGCCAGCCATAAAGGTTGGTGACCAATGGCTTAGACTATATGAATTCCAAATCCTGAAGTGGGGCTTGAACCCACAGCCTTCTGACTGAGAGGTGGCAGTGCGACCAACTGAGCCAGGCTGACACATATTCTTAATCAATTTTAATTTTGAAGTTGGTTTCTATACGAATTGGAGAAAACTGTTTTACAAATTAAGACTGGTTTAAGAATTTTCCACAATTTCTTAAACTTTGTAATTCATTGACCAGCAGGCTGAACAACAACAGCAACAACAAATAATACTTGTGTAGAGTCCTTCAAATCGGAAAGATGTCCTGGGGCGCTGGATAATCAGGAGTTTTGGCCCAGAGCTGGGAGTTGGGGTCAGAAGGGGAGGAGGGCAACAGGGCGGCTGTGAAGGTGGGAGGGTGGCCGAAGATACGGTCAAAGAGGAAGGTCTTCAGATGGGACTTGAAGGAGGCAAGAGAGGGAATGAGGCGGAGGGATTGCGGGATAGAGTTCCAGAGTGTGGGGGCAGAGATGCTGAATGCCCGACCACCAATGGTGGGGCGGTAAGTGCGGGGAACCTGAAACAGGCTGGTGTCTGTCGAGCAGAGGGAATGGACAGGCTGATATGGGGTTAGGAGGTTAGAGAGGTACTGGGGAGCAAGACAGTGGAGGGCCTTGAAGGTAAGAACGAGAGTTTTGAACTTGATTCTCTGAGGAATGGGGAGCCAGTGAAGCCGGGCAAGAACCGGGGTGATAGGTTCCCAGAGCCTGATGCGGGAGAGAACATGAGCTGCAGGGTTCTGAATAATCTGGAACTTGTGGAGAGAAGAGTTGGGAAGTCCAGTGAGCGGGCAGTTGGTGTAGTCAAGTTGGCTATGACTGTCGGCTGTCATAGCTGTTGGCTGACAGCTACGATGGCTGTTTTTAGGGGGATGGATACTGTGCCAGTGTTCAGGGAGAGGTTAAGGGGTTTGTTAGTAGGGGGCCAAGGAGGTGTAGCTGGAAATGAGGAGAGGGATAGGGATGGGGTTAACGGAGCAGGTTGTGAGTTTCATTCGGGAAATGATGGAGGTCAGCGAAGAGGGGGAGACAGGGTCAAAAATGTGGAGGGAGTGATGATGGGGGAGGGCTGGAAGGGGAGCGGGAGGTGGGGACGGGGTGCCGGTAGAGGGGCTAGAGGCTATAGAGCAGATCCTCTTGACTTTGGACTCGAGGAAATCCATCATCTCCTCACATTTGGTGTTGGAGAAGAGGATGGCAGAGGCATGGGAGGGTGGATGGAGGAGTTGGTTTATGGTAGAAAAGAGGAGTCTGGGGTTGTCCTCATCTTCCAAGATGATTTTGGAATAAAAGGATGACTTAGCTGAGGCAAGGGCAGAGCGGTTGGTATTGGTGCAGTCCAGCCAGAACCTTGGTGGGGTTTCAGGTGTCTGATGAAATCCCCATAAGAGCAGTTTGAAGCAGGGCTCTCCGGATAGCAATCGAGAGCATGGTTGTTAATTCTCTTCTCCCTAACCCAGGGGATCTGAAGCCAATCTTTGTACCGCAACTGTTGCCCAGCTGTGTAACACATGTTTCACACTTACTGAATAACAGTGCAGCTCCTGGGACGTGGGCAGAGCACTGAAACAGCACAAAGTCCTGGTTTGAAAAGCACTGCAGGCTAGTGGGATGAAAGGATCCGCTTCATACCAATTGGTGGGACTGTGCAATACTGACGCCTCTAAAGCAGCCCATGCGTTTAACTCCTGAAATCATTGTTCCACAGTTTGCACAGTTCAGATTGTTCTCCTTCTCTCAAGTGTGGCAAATGCAATTCCCCAGTGCCAGCGTGGAAATAATGTCATATAATCTATATTTTTCTGGGTTCACTGAACTGTATATGTGCCACTAAACTTGACATTGCCATCGATTAATGTCACTGTTACAAGTATGAAGTCCCATCTATTATTTTTAAGTGTTACTTAATTCATATTTTTTTTGGAATTGCAGGATTATTTGGCTGGTCTTGGCTTCAATCTCCTGAAAGTTATCGATCAATTATTTATTTGTTCAAGTTCTTAAACCTCCTCTGTGTGCCTACTGTACCTCTAGTGTTTCTTTCAGTACTTGCTGTACATTCGTTGCCTCTTAACATAACTTCAAATAATGAGTGGAGAGACCTCATGCGGTATAATTAGAAATAACATTTGAGTACGTCAGTGGCTGCATTGACAGGGGTCAGCCTGAGAAAAATGAGAGGCAGGAGCTTACAGTGCATGTACATTCACAAACAATCACAACCGATGCTTGTGGTGAAATTACGTATTTCCCTCAAAATCTCCTATTATCCTGGATTACCGTAATCCAGATATTTTATGGCCTAAATTATTAAGATATTTATTTTAAAGTTATCCTTGGGAAGCAAGATGGGAAAGGGAGGGGAAGAACTATCCCAGCCTATAAAATGGGATCTAAATTGCAAGATTCCCAAAAGGATTTGTAACTAGTGAATCCTTCAGGTAACCAGATGTGTTTTACGTTGGTCCCCTGGGTCCCTGCTTAGGGGCCCATCTCAGTTTTTACATCCCTGAAGCCCAGTTGTGGCCTATAGGAAGCTCCTGGCAATTGGCAGGAAATTGTTGTAAATTAGTGGTCAAGTGCAGTTCCAGAGGGTCAGCTAACCATCTGGGTACCTGCAGGACTTGCAATTTACAATTCCTTTTGTGACTCTCACACATTAACCCAATTATTGGCAGATATGCAGAGGCAGCTGGCGAAGTAATAAAAGAACAGATTACAACATTATTGATTATTAGTATTAATACTAACAATGATATAATAATCCTTACATTTGATATCGCGCTTTTCATGTTGGGAGGACGTCTCAGATCGCTTCACAGGATTTCCTGTAGAGTACAGTGACCGTGTATTTTGTAAGCAAACGCAGTAGCCAGTTTGCGAACAGCAATGTCCTACAGTGGGGTCACAGCAATATACAGTGGTAAGTGTTTCCTATTGTCCATCCTGGCTAGTTGTGAGTGAGATGAGCAGGTAATCCTTTGCACAAGAAGGCAGGGATGTTCAAAGTATTAAATGTTGATGTTTGTGGTCAAATGTGCAAAACTTCATTTACAGCAACAAAACCTTGATATCTAGCGGTAAATTGATACGTTCAATTTGCCACGCTCTTCTATGTAGGGGAGGGTGAAGGGGCCAAAAAAGTGTTGCTTTATTTTTCTGAGAATCAATTTTGAAAAATATTTTATCCTAAGAAGGTGCAGTTTGTTTAAAAGTCATGAATTGACAACAAAACTTCCAGGGTTTTTAAGCCTTTTTTTTCCTCCAGCTCCTCTCTTCCCTCCAGTCCTGAAGGCAGTGAGTGATGCTGGTGAATGGCTTCTGAGAAAGGCAGCCTCCCAGCATCTCGGCTAAGTGGATGTGGTCCGGCAGTGAACGTCAGCGGGTTATTAAGGAGCATCAGAACCAAACCTTCCCAAATACACAGTACAGACAACACACACAGTTACTTGGGACATCCTCCCAATGTGAAACGCGCTATACAAATGTAATTTGTTGTTGTTGTTGTTGCTTTATAGCTAATGATCAAGAGTAGGAATTGTTCCCCTTCATCCTTTCCCAGCTGAAATCATCTAAACAACTACGGATCAAGCACGTATTAAGGATCGTGTTGATCTCTATAATCCATGCAGTTACTTAGCCGCTTAACCATCACCGAGCACAGAATTTCTCAGTTTGAAGTACAGTAAACTCCTGATAATTCGACCCTAGATTAACTTGTCATGCTGTCAATATCCCAGCCGCACTTATTTATGTATTTATACATATACCTGACGCGCCACTCCGGATAACTGGTCACTGAGCCCTTTTCCCTTGGAGGGATGAGTTATCAGGAGTTTACGGTACTTCATCCACGCTTGAGACCTTTCTTCCTCTATAGTAGCTGCATTTCTATTTTTTATTATGTTATTCAGTTTGTTAATTGAACAACAGTTCTCTTGAATATTGAGTCAGTCATTTAGTCACAGAGTCATAGAACAGTTGGAAACCAAACCAAATTGTACCCGTTTATGGAAGTCACATCAGAATATTGCATATTTATACAGAGATTCACACTTAGCACATTATTTCACAGTGCATTCCTCTTCCATCTGGCCTTCTCTCTTTACATAATCATAGCTTGGAACACCACTGCAGGCTTCATGGGTGAATACATTGTCTGGTGAGATAGCGCCAAATGTAAAAACTCAATAAGTGTTTTACATTTCAAGGTGGACGTTAAAGATCCCATGGTACTGTTCAAAAAGAGAAAGGTGAGTCTGAAGGATAGGTTGGTGAGATTGATTAATTAATTAGGTTGAATTAAATCCACTTTACAATATATTCTGTGAAGCACTTTGAGATGTCTCAATGACGTGATAAAGCATTATATCAAATGAATTATTATTCATTATTCTCCTGTCTATTGGTTTTGCTCTTTGTGTCTTTCACTGGAGAGCAAGACAACGCAATAGACCTGAGGCTATTTCAAATATTCAAAGCATGAGCAAAAACTCCCTCAACATATTGAGCCAATCGTTGCTCTCTTGTGTTGCTGAGTAACTTTGACAGCTTCAAATATTATTTATTCAAAATTTTCTGTCTTCCATTTTCTTTGCAGCAGAAAAAAATCAAAACAAAGCCATCAATTGTGCAATACTAAATATCAATTCAAGTGTCACTGAAATATTGAGAGATGGGTGTGAATTGCGGGCACGTGGAGATATTACACAGAGCTCAGATACTGTAGAATTGAATAAACATCCGAGCAGTAAAAACATTAAGAGACATGGGGATAGTGCTGAAAGTGGGATGAACCAAATAAAGGGTAATTTAGAAAAACAGTAGTAGTGGCAGTACACAATGTGACCCATTATTAGCAGATCATTTCTGTGTTTCTATGAATATAGCAGTGAGTGAAAAGCTTTGATGTTGTGCTTTGAGTTGCTGTGATTGCACCTCTGTATCCGTGGCAATGAATGTAAGTGACCGTGCGTTCCAGGGACCACAGTTGCTCAATCTGTCATCCATGGTGAGGTGGCTCTGCATAATTTCTTGATTTAAGAGGAACCGAGTCAGGAACAGATCCCCAGACTGAAGTCATTAGAAACCAACAGAGTATGTATTGATTTTGCTTCACATTCGAACGAGTCATCACTGGAGCCTGTCAGCCTGTTGCCTGAGCCCAAAGTGCTGAAGCTGGACAACGGAAAGAGGGGCTTGGAGCAGCCTCTGCCTTCAAATGAAGATATTGAATAAAAGTCACGGTTCTAGTGGAAGTTGCAGTACAAAACTAAATCACTGAAGCCAGGCTGTCAGGAGAGAATTGAATTGTGAAGCTGCGAGATCGCAGCGTTTGCATATTAGTGCGACCGACACAAAAGCGCAAACAAAGAAAATCAATGCCATCGCATTATCCCTGCACTGCTCCCTTGTCAAAGATTTATTTTCCTTTTGCTTCCTTCATTTAATCCACATGCCAGAGTGGCTCTTGAGCCATGGTTGCAGGCTATTCTGAGGTTTGTCTCACAGGCACGTGCTCTGGCTCCTGCGTCTGTTATATTAAATGAGTTTGGATGGACATGTGAAAATTGTAGAATAAAATGATGGTGCCAATTTAGAAAAAAAATTCTGTGATGCCACCATATTCCATCGTTATTATTCCACCTCAGTAAAAGCTTGTTTGTTGAGTTTGCTTTTTTAAAAAAAATCAAATTAGCAATTCTTCAATTTGAACAGCTTAAAAATGGGACAATTTGCCCACAAATACACAGCTAATCTCACTTTACAGTATTTTCTGTGAAGCGATTTGAGACGTCTCATTGACGTTATAAGGCAGTATATCAAATGGAAGGATTATAACTGAGCAGTAAGATTAATATAAAATAACTCACTGTTGGTTGGAGTCATATGTTTGAGACGTAACAGAACTAAAACAAATACCAGGTCTTTCACAGTGAATGACTGTAAACCAAAGGAATCTGAATTATTCACTGACTAATTGATTTTCCTTAGAAATAAGGTGTCAGGCTCTTGAGTTCTCTAATGTTCTGTGGCCCTAATACAGTACAGTGCACTGTTCCAGATCTAAGCATGACATAGTCCTGTACTAATCCTGGAGGTATGTGGTGAGCACTGGACAAACCCTGCTAAATATAAACTGACAAGTCTTTAAACACATCTAAATCTTTCTGGAAATCGCTGCGCTTCTCCGCAAGGCCAGTTCCCTGGTTCTCTATTGACTGAAAGGAATGAACAGATTGAACTATCTCTTCCATGCTGTGAGCCTCGGAATTCTTATCTTATCTGACTAAAGTAAACACTGAAAGGAAAGTTATGGCTTCAAGATTAGCCTGTAGTTCGGGAAGAAAATGAAAAACATGTTAGGTGATGAAAAGCTACCACCATGGGAAATTCTAGCTATTGCTCCTTAATGTTGTGGGAAGAATGGGTTATAATGTGGAAACATAAAGAGGTATCGTGGAGTATTCTGCTATGAAAAGCCAGCCTTTTATTCAAGAGTGCCTGCCTGCCTGCTGTGCACTGCCAGCTTTCCTTGCGCTTCTTGCAGAATCACAAATGATGAAAATAAATTAATTTCATAAGTAGCACCCTCGCTTGAAGAGCAAGTAATGCTTTGGGCAGTGGATCTGTCTGAATGATAGCTTTTCATCTGGTGTATTGCCTTCTGATTCATGCTGCCAAAGATTTTAGGGTAAGCAAAGTGATTGTGATCTGGCATTTCATGGCAGTGTAGCAATTTCCTAATGTAGCCATGGACATTAGTGCTGTACTTATCATTAAAGTGAAGTATGACGCTGACTCAATACAGTGCCATGTAATGGAGTTTGGCTTATAAATTGTTGAAATTATTGTGCAAAGCAAAGTAACAATGAATAAAATTAGTCACTTCAGCAAACTTTTATGGGGTCATTTTTACATATAAAGGCAATAAAACTTCACTCTGGTTGTCACTTTAAATGCTTCTAACCATTACTAGAATTCGCATAACGTCTTTTGCTTCCCTCAAGAATCATTTGGATTAAGTGGCCAGCGGCAAGCTGTCAAACTGTTGGGAAAGTGATCTATTATGCTAACCACTTCCACAATAGCAATGATGTCCAACGTGGGGATGGACCTTTGTGTTTAAACAGAGTGATCTCTGTATAGGGGGAAACCTAAGAAGGCTGTTAAATGATTTGGGTTGGCTCACTGTCCATTTGCATCGAGGGGAGTGTGATTTGGTAATGCGGTTGGATTGCTTGTTTGCTTTCAAGAATTTTAGGACAACACGCCAGGAGTTCCCGATAGTCAAGCTCATTTTAAACACTGGCTCAGAATGCTAAGTTTGGAGAGGTTGTGGGGAAGTTACCTGGAGACTGGAGGTCATTGCAATATGGAAAATAAATAATTCTAGATCCGTATTATTTTTGTAAATTGTTGCAGAGCAGTTTATGCTTCTGTGAAGTATTATGGTCAATTGAAAACGTGTGTACTAGCATTGGGTGAGATAAAAGAATAGGCCTTTGCTAATGTGCTCACCTGGTTAACATTGGTCAATGATTTGACTGCTCTTTCTTGAGAAAGCAGCTCATGAAACATTAGATCATTTGGGTTTGTCAACTCATCCAGTGTTTTTTCTGGCCTCAGCAGACCAGCCAGAAGTCTATTTCATGGCACGTTTCACTGCAAGTGAGCTTGGCTTCATCCCATCTGCAAGCCCAAGGAGGTGAAAAGTAATACAGTATTTGCATTAAGTAGTGGGAAAGATTGCAAGCTCCAATGATCACTGAGGCAAAACACTACTATGCTTCAAGGGCTAGGATTACTTAGAACTTCCAAAATAAGTAGAATGCAAATAGCTTGATGATTATCCTTTTTGCTGAGAAGAATTTTGAAATCTAATTCCTAAAGTTAGCATCTTTCTGCTTCCTGGTGTTTGGCTGAAGAGTGTGATGTAGCATGTTTGCTCTGACAGTGCTATGCTCTACACATTGAAGCAATAAAATAATGAGTATTATGGTTTAATACCTTTATCTTGTTAGCTCTTATATCTTCCATGTTAGACTCTCCATTGCTCCTGCCTTACTTCCTCTGGACTGGACCAGAATGCCAGTTCAGTAGTTTCTCTGCATGACTCTGATCTGATCAGGTATCAGGATAGTCGTGTGACTGCACCAATGTGGCCTGTGTTGCCATCCTCGCCATCAGATGATGAATCTGAGAGGTAGTTGGGAGGTGGTAAATCTTGCACATTGAGTTTGAATTATACAAGAACACAGGAACTTAGGAGGCCACTCAGACTGATCTTTTAATCCATTTCCCCACCTTTTCCCCCTTCCCCTTAATAACCTTACTTTCCAAGTATGGTATATATCTATCTCCCCTTTAAATAACCCAATTGATTCTATCCCTATGGCCTTCTTGACAGCACATAACAAACATGTTCACAATGATCTGTGTGAAGACATGTTTTCTTCATCTTTTGGGACTCGGATTCAAACTCAATTTCTCCACATGAAACCCTCTCATACCATTCCAGGGCTTGATGTGGAAATCACTGAATATCTGCTCAGATCTCATGTGGCGCTGTAACTAGTTATGTGAGTCTCACTGTCCAGTTGGATTTGAACATACATTGCAATAAGATCCTTTATTTTGCTTTGCAAAGATAAAATCATTTATTTATATCATTTGTCATTTTCGGGTCAGCTAATATTGCCCTGCTTCATACCCCTGCCTGATCCACCCCACCATTGGTTGGGCAAGCTTTAAGCCATTCTGCTCCCACTCAGGAACTCCATCACGGGGTCTCTCCACTTCACCTCTTCCTTTACTCAATGTGAATACATTCTGTATTTAGGTAAGCAGGATGTATCCCTTCAGGAAGAGAGTGTGCATTCCATTCCAGCAATCTATCTCTGAGATTTCCATGTATAGGAGGGATGTTGAAATTCGCAGTTTGGTCTGGATGTTCTTAAGCATGGTAATGGGTTTCTGCATGTGTCAGACACACGGCTGATCAAAAAAATAATAAAAATTCTCCACCTTTAAAGCCCACCTGAAGTCATATTTTATCAACTGTGTTTTCGGTCCCCTCCTCCTTTCCCCCACGCTGCACCAGTTCAGATGCCCAGTAAATTTGCAATGCACTTGGAAAGTCCTCCTGACCTGAAAGACACACTTGTCAATGGCAAACTTTTTGGAGTTGAAGATGTTGCCTCAAGTAATAGTCAGCACCACATTCCCAGCAGCTGCAATAACCTACAGCAATTCTCAGCAATTCCTGTGTCTTACCCACAGGTGCAGGTGGACGATGAGATGGCAGCATCCAGCCGCACAGCTTAGAACGCGGTTGTCTAGACTGCATTGATTGAATGTCTTAAATCACCCACTTCATTTAACCTTTCATCGAACCATTTAAAAAGGTAACCAGAGAAGAGTGCATAAGCGGCACTAATTTGCAACGTTTAGCTTTTAGACCAATTTATAAACAGAGAGGTTTATTTAATGTTTTCCTTTACTTAAATTACACATTGGAGGTCTAACTGGTGGTGCTTAATGGGATTCCATAGCAAAGACTCTGAGTCAACAGTTCAGACTCCTCTACCGCTAGCCGGTAGATGTCATGCCGACCTGTGGGATTGAATCTCGAAGTAGGTGGAGAGTGGGGTGACGTATATCTTATCATGCAAAGGAAATGCACAAGCTTATGCCTAAAGCGCAGCCAATAGTAATTGCAGGCCTTTTCCCTTAAATGAGCAGAAGCGTAAATTACAAGCCTAGTTTCTGACTTGGCTGAAAGCGCAGGGAGTTACAAGCACTCAGACGTGTGATACTGATTCGTGCAGAACAGAAAAGTGTCATTTTTAGACCCTGGGCTGCTGAATTGGCTGAGTTTAGCGGTGAAGCGTTTCAATTGGACTCTGAATGTGGGAGAAGGAATCAATATTAATAATAATAATAATCCTTGCATTTGATATAGCGCTTTTCACGTCGAGAGGACCTCCCAAAGCGTTTCACAGAACACACTGTAAAGTGAATTGACTGTATATTTGTGGGCAAACGCGGCAGCCAATTGCGCACAGCAATGTCCCACAAACAGTCGTAGATTGAAAATGACCAATTTATTATTGTTTTTGGTTTTGGAGGGATTATTATTAGGCTCTGTGTGGAGTAAGGAAACTTGCCCAAGGTTTCGCCCTGCCTGGAATTGAGCTCAGGTCTCTCACTTGCAAAGCGAGTGCTCTAACCACTGAGCTACAGGACTCCACTGCGCTACATGCTTCCTCATCACAGCCAGTGTTGGACAGGGCGCTTATGTGAGCAACGGGTGAGGACAAGATCAGGGTTTGTGTGATGCCCATACAGTTACCTGGTGCTGAGGTATAGACTCACTTGGGTAAAGTAAGGGCACCACCGGATGCAGCCACAATGATAACTGACTCTGTCAGGAGAGGAAGGAAAAATAAAAACACTTAGGCTTTTGTAAGAATTTTATTTAAAATGGCTGCTGAAACCTTGTATTAAACTTTAACAAAGGGATTTATATTGGTTCTTCAATAAATCATTGAATGCTCAACCCCAGTGATATCATAGGAGAAAATGCAGGATAGACTGACTCCTAGCTTGTAGCTGAATGTGTCATCATAACTAATGCTGATTTGCTCTGCAGCTCGCTCAGGACAATAGTAAATGTTGTGGCAAGGGGAAAATAGGATGTTAACCATAAGGCATACAATCAATCAGACAGAGACAAGAGAGTTGGTCGGTCTAATACCAATCCATTCAACAATGTGATTTACTTTCCATACCTTTCTGTAAAGGTTATCCTTGCACAACACTTTGCTTTCTCTACCTTTGTTTTTGCTGTGAAGGCAGTGGATAACATGTAGTAATAATAACGAACGATTAATTTCTGGGTCGCTCGAGCCCTTCGCTTCAATGATCTGTTGGTCTGAGATTTCAGTTCCGCTGTTGTACCTGGCTTCAGACCTGCTGGAGTTTCTCAAGGTCCAGTGATCACAGACTTCCTGTTCATTATTGGATAATATGTTCATTTAAAAATAGCAGAAAATTGGGTTATTGAATATACATGGGGAGAATGGTACAATTGTGACCGAGCAGCAGTGCGCAATGGTATATGAAACGTGAGCTGACTTATGAGAGACACAGTTACATGAAGGATGGATGTGAGCTGACATCCGACTGAACTTCAAAGTGCCTTCACTTCAGGATGTCAGCATTCATGCTCTCCATTCTCATTCATGTTTGTGAGCTTTGCAGAGTCTCTTTAAATGTGTGCGGTTTAAATTGAAAGGTCCATCTCCTCTCCGGCTTCTGTTCATTTATATCCAAGGGTAGGCTCTCCGCAAATTGGTAAACCTGCCGGCTTTTGACAACAGACTCCCACTAGAAGAGAACATTTTCAAAGGCTGGCAAAGGGGGAAATAATCCCCTTAGAGTTTGTGCATACCGTTAATTTGTTTATACTGATGGAGCTGAGCTGGCTCCAAGGTAAAATGTTTGGCAATGGAATTCAGAATCGAGTCAATCTGTGGTGGTCTCAGGGACCAGTGGGTTTGGTCCCATCATAAGTAAACATGCCAACATTATGATATGGAGCAGCTTGGGACTTTGGGCACTGATGTGATCTGATCCCACAAGAAACAATAAAGATAACTTTTTGGATTAAGAAGAGAACAGCAGCACCAAGCTGTTCTCACACAGAGAGATTTCTACCCTCATTGTGTGTCAGGGTCTTTTGAATCATTTTCAGGGGATCCGTTTAATTAAATAATAATTTTGTGAAACGTGGACAAATATTTAAAGAGTGTTTATTTTATTGCTCTTGTTCATCTGTCATTGAAAGCTTCAGATAAAGCCCAGGAGAGCCCTGCCAAGGCATTCACTTCGCACTGACGGCACTTTACACATTCATTGTTTAATCAGTAATATAATATTACCTTAGAAACCATTTTTCATTGGCATGCCAGGCACTTGCTTGCCCAATAGCTAAAATTGAGGCATTAACAGCGCTGTGGAAAGAAAGGTAATAGGAGAGAGCACTTTATACCTTCAGGCATATCTCATCTTTGTGGTGGGGGTGAGGGGGGCAAGGTCAACAGGATTCCGGTTGTTTAATAGAATTGGAAACACTCATCAAAATCAGAATTCTAAGTGTGCTTTATTCAGAATTTACTCACGCGCTGCCATCAAATTGGATAGTACAGGGAGGTGGGGTACGGGTAGGCAGGCAGTATGAGGGAGTATCTCATTGCACTTAAGACTGGAAACTATTTCACACGTACTCAGAAGGGACAAGCAAATCCTTGAGCTCAACAACAGGATATTAAAATATGTGACGGTACTTTTAGTAGACAGTTTCAAATAGATAGAGATTCCAGGCCGAAGTTTCTAGGAGTATAAGTAACAAACGTGTATTTTGAAGCCTGCCCCCACACCTCCACATACACATTGTATTCAAGTATCCTCTACAACAAAGAGGTTTTCAGTCCTTCAAAGTATAAGATTAATCCTGAATCTCATGATGCTGCCTTGAATAAACCATGTGAGCAACAATATTACTGTCCAGTTTGTGCCTCTGTCAAGGCAAACCTCGTTGCTTTCTTGGTCACCTCTATAACTTAGGTTAGACAGCCCATGTAATGAAGACTCTGCAGTGCAGTCCTGAGTCTTGCCACCTCACAGTGTGGTGTGTTCTTACAGAGCAGTGAACTCGAAATAATTTGGGGGAATGGGAAAGGCAGATATGATTATCAATCTTAAGAACACTCAAATTTCAGTTTTTAGAGATGTCTCATAGGGGACTTTGTAGAGATGTATATTTTAAATGGGTTTGAAAAAGTAAACCCAGGATAATATTTCCAATGAGCAATAAACATCAGAATGAGAGGACATAGGTTTAGTGGTTCACAGAGCAATTGCAGGGCAGGAACCAGGAAGTATTTCTTTAGCCAAATATAATGCATTGTGTGGGGACTGTGTATTGGCAAAAAAATGAAGTTGTCAATTTGTGTACAATAGTGTCCCACAGACAGTCATGAAGGGAATGACCAGTTTTATCTGGGGGATTGATGGCCAGAGCACCAAGAGACACTCCCCTTCACTTTTCGAGTAATGTCATGGGATCTTTAGCATCCTCCATGAATCGAAAACCTCAGAAAGCACAATCAAATCCTTCAGTTGTAAACCTGTAAAACCAATAGGGAGGGAGACCAAAGTCTCTCTCTCCATTGACCTCCAATGACACTCTATTGCCCCAAATCCACGAGGCTTAAATTACCTGTAGTACCTAATGGATCGCAGGCCTCTCCCAAAATAGAAAGAGATTTGTTGATCTGCAAATTATCTTCCCCATCAAATAAAAACACAGAAGCTGGATGCAGACTGAGTGTGTTACTGGAAATCAAGAATTCCACATTATATTACATTTTCTTCCGCTCAACAGAGAGGTTTGCAGAGTTCATGTAGCTCTACGTTTCATCAAAAAGTGACAGCAATGTTACAGAACTCATGTAATGTGTAGTTGGTGTTTGGGGTGGAGGGAAGAAAGGCACTTTCAAATTACTTGGCTAGATTCAAATTATATTCTTACAGAAACCAGCCAGATTTTTTCTGGAAACACAAACAGAAGTCGCTGGGAACACTCAGCAGGTCAGTTAGCATCCATGGAGAAAGGAAGTGAGTCAACGTTTCGGGTCCATGACCCTTTATCAGAACTGGGGCATGTTGGGAGGGAGAGGCTTTTAAGGGCTAACAGAGAGGGGGAGGCAGGGCAAGGAAGACAAAGGAGAAAATGGGGTAGAGGGCAGGGGATGATGGGTTTAAAGAGGTGTTAATGATGCAAAACAAAGGGGGGATTGCAACCTAAAATAATGGTTGAATCCGATAGAATAGATGCATTCAAGAGGAAGCTAGATTTCACATGAAGGAGAAAGGAATAGAAGCATATGGGAGAAAGGGAGGAAGGAGTGGGTGGAGACTCACGTGGAGTATAAACACCTGCACGACTTGTGGGCTGAATGGCCTGTTTCTGTTTCTGTGCTGTATATTCTATGCATGCAAATCTATGTATGTAAATCTATATGTAGAATTATGTAGGTACAACAACAAAATTGTATTTATATAGCGCTTTTCACGTCAGAAGGACATGCCAAGGGACTGAAAATGTATGTATATGTTTGGAATGTACTTACGATTCCCAGTAGGAGGCACTTTCCATCCGAGGCACTTTTTCCAGTGCTCACACCATTTTAGTTATGGGTCTCCCATTTTAGTAGAATCATAGAATATTACAGCACTAAAGAAGGTCATTCAGCCCATCTTAGCTGTGCCAACTCTTTGGAAGAGCTACCTAATCAATCTCATTCCCCCGCTCTTTCCCCATATCCTCGTAATTTTTTTCTTTCAAATACCTATCCAATTCCCTTTTGAAAGTTGTTATTGAATTTGTTCCACCACCCTTTCAGGCTGTGCATTCCAGACCATAACAAATCTCTGTAAAACTCATCCCTGGTACCATTCTGGTAAATCTCCTCTGCACCCTCTCCAAAGCCTTGATATCCTTCCTGAAGTGTGGTGCTCAAAATTGAACATAATACTCCAGCTGAGGCCTAACCAGTGACTTTACAAAGGTTTAGCAGCACTTCCGTAAAGCAGCACATTTATGGAACATTTTAACCCCAGTGTAACATACTCTGTCTTTTTGTTTAACCCTCATCATTTTGAGGAGAGGATCCCCCCTTTTCTGAACCTTGCCAGTAATGGTGACCATGCTGCTTTACACAGCTTGGCAAGGTGAGACATGAGTTAAAATCTGGGTTAGTTCCTTCTAAAATAAATCACAGATAAAAGGGGTTTAGATAATTTCTGATGGTTCTAATTTCTCTGGTTTAGGCACCTCAGCGAGGAAGCCTAAATTGCGAAATAACTTGGACCAAAACTGAAGCTAAATGGATGGTTTATTTTCACGAATAACTCTAGTCGTCACTGAAAATGTAATTTATACACAACGATTATACCCAGTGGCCTGATAACCACTGCACAATGAGTGCATTCCACTCTGATTAGATTTGAATGGGTAATCATGCAGGAAAAGTACACAGCGACAGAGCTGGCCTGAGATAGAGACTGAGAGCAGGGTAGGAAGTCGAGCAGTATTATCATGAAATACAAGTTGAACATTTGATTTTAACCTGCAGTGAACATTTAGTAAACCAGAGGAGCGATGTGTCGTCTTTCAAACAGCAGAAGGTCACTTTTGGAGTTCAGATTCCAACAACTCTTATTTTTTTCATCGGTTGCTTTTATGTAGTATCTAGATGGAGTTAGTGAGAATAATTAGCTTGAGGGGGCTGTATCATATTTGCTGTACTCCCATTCCCATGTATTGTCATTCCCTGAACTTTGTTGTAAATTGGCCATGGAAGAATAATATTTTATCGGTATCCCAGCGTGCATCAGGGTAGCCACATAAGTGTCAACAGATGGTGGGAAAAAATATTAAAAGATGGTTTAATTTCTCAGAGCATTACCTTGATTTTTCCTCAAGGCTTGTAAATTAGATGAAAGGAATGAACAGGGCTAAACGTGCTGTCGAAATGTTTTCCACAGAGATCTCTGAGAACATTTGAGGTAGTTCAAAGAGTATGTGTGTACGCTGAAGAACAAAACATACGTTTGCAATTTTGAGTCATCTTGTTGATCATTCTGCAATAAAAATAATATAACGCTTGCATTTGATATAGCAGCTTATCACGTCATTGAGACATTTCAAAGCGCTACACAGAATATACTGTAAAGTGAATTGACTGTATATTTTGTGGGCAAAACAATGCAATGTAATTTACATTTATATAGCGACTTTGAAAGGGTTTGCATGTGGATACTTGCCAGAGATCTGCTCCCTCAACCACCATACTGATCTACTATCGGGGTCTTATCTGGTGAGTAACACTAGGTTCCATGGATAAGTCCTTATCAGTGACAGTGCAGGGAGGAACTCTCTGGGTCAAGATCTGCTAACAAAGGTTGTTTATACAGGAGGGAGTTCCAAGGGTTAGGTAATCATCAGTTGATTTGAGGTGGATAATGAATAGAACTGAGCTCTTTTTTTAGCTGCGCTGTACATTTTATGTATACCTTCCGGAGGCCATATGAGTTCTGTAGATTAGCTCTAAATGTGCACATGAGGTGCATGTTAAAACCTGGTATTACTCAGCAGCATAAATTATTATTATCATTATAAATTAGATATAACTTTCCTACTGATTGTTGAGAAATCTGACTTTGTTCTTGATGTTTTTCTGTACGAGGGGACAGCCATGCTTGAGGTGAGACATTGGTGTCCTAAAACTCACGACTGGATCCTGCTCTGAGCTCAGTGTCCTGACATTAACAACATTATTCAGTAGTGAGCTTTGCACTTTTACCTTGTTCGAACTATAATAATAATAATCCTTGCATTTGATATAGCGCTTTTCACATCGGGAGGACGTCCCAAAGCGCTTCACAGAACACACTGTAAAGTGAATTGACTGTATATTTGTGGGCGAACACGACAGCCAATTGCGGACAGCAATGTCCCACAAACAGTCGTAGATTGATTGGTTTAGATTGGTTTAACATTGAAATATGACCAATTTATTATTGTTTTTGGTTTTGGAGGGATTATTATTAGGCGTGTGGAGTAGGGAAACTTGCCCAAGGTTTCGCCCTGCCTGGAATTGAACTCAGGTCTCTCGCTTGCAAAGCGAGTGCTCTAACCACTGAGCTACAGAACTCCACAAACTGCATGGAAACTGATCAAAACCTTAAGACAGTCAGATTGAAATGAATACTTACTCTCTTCTCGTAGGAGTGGGAGTTGAGCAGAGTCTCCTTGGAGCTGAAGTGGCTGCAAGGTGACATGCTTGTCAATAGAATATCGAAATTGAACCAACCCTCTGTAGCGATCTTGACAGTCCGGTTCCTGAGCTAGGCGGGTCTGTAGTACTATGGGCCACTGCTGATGATAGCCAGGCTGGCTCATCAATAAGAATTGGAGGGGCAGGGATTATTCCCACTCAGCTCCTCTTAATCCTGCAAGCCAAAGCTCTAACAGATAGAGTAGCCTTAGATGGACAGGCAGCGGGAAGCTTCAGCTGGTTATACTCCGACTCCAATGTACACTGTGACGTCTCCAAGCTTGGCTCTTGCCAACTCGTGCATAATACTCTTGGGAATCAGGTAAGCAGCGGGCATCCCTCCAAGGAGAGAGTGCGTATTCCATTCCATACCCAGGGAAATTTCAATGTGTAGGTGGCATACAGATGTGGAACTCTCAGTCTGGTTTGGATACAGGTAAGTGTGGTGATGGAATTCCAGATGTGTCAGGCACCTGGCTGACCAAAAAAAGTTGAATACTTGCCAATCCACCAGCTGTAGGTTGATTTTGGTAGAAATGCTTTGAAAACAATGCAACAAATCCAGATCGCAGGGAAGAGATTCCTTCAAACAGACATTACAGACATTAGCTACAGTATTCCAGACTATTGCCACAACAAGGTGCTGAGAACTCCCTTATTAGAATGCAACAAGTATCATCGTGTGAGCTGGGTTTGTACTTAGAAACCTGTTCCCTCAGGTATATTTTTAAATTGTGGAATTTGTAAAGCAAAGTGCCGTGAGGTGGAATACCAATGAATTAATTTTTCACCACACATTGCGGTAGTGATCTCATTTACATGTGTACTGTCCCCAGGTGCACCCATGCCAGAGTCTACCATTGAAAAACATTAGAGAGAACAATTCAAATTAAAGTCAAAATGGGACTTGCCAACCTGTACCTAACATTCTTCAGAATTAGGTAAGCAGGATGCATCCATCAGGGAAGAGGGAGGCTTGGTTTAACATCTTATCCAAAGGATGGTACCTCCAACAATGCAGCCCCTCCTCCCCAGAAATGGACTGGAGTATCAACCTAGACTTGTGGCCTGGAAGTGGCTCCTCTGCACATTCGCGTGAGTCTTGGTGTTCGTGTGTTTTCAGTTTTCTTCTTGATTGAATATTTCTTGATTTATGACATTAATAAAAAAAATCAAGAAAGTAAATTTTTTTGGATAACCAAAAAGGTTGTTCACTACTGGCCAAGACTAATATGAGCTAAAAGGCCTGATATGGCGTTTGAACCCCAAACCTTCTGACTAAGAAGACACATGAGCGTTACCAACTGAGTTAGGCCGACACTGATTTAGCCCATCCCTATATTATATCTCACCCCCCACTGAGTTGATGCGGTCAATGACAAGCTTAACAATTTTGTTAGTTGTTAGTGGAGCTAGTTGGAAGCTGAAAAGGCTCAGAATGGGGAAGCAGGTGTGGATTAGGAACCAGAGTGCTCGGCTGAGATGTTTGAATTCTCTCAAGTCGCTGTTTGAAAGGAACCAGGGTTTGTATTGCAACCTCTGCTGATCCCTGCTCATGGACCGGAATGTATGTACAAGTACAAGTCATGTAGACTGTAATTGTGAAATCATGTCATATCAGGAAGCACTAAGCTATGTTTGCATAGAACCATGCAATTCTACCAGACTGCATTACGGCCATCACACCACATTGATTCCAGTGAGCTGCTTCTCAACGGCGAGACTGCTCTCACGGGGGCTGATGTCAGAAATGTATTATTAATGATCAGAAGCGTTACAAACAATTAACATCTAATCAGAAAATCTGGCTGAGGCCTCGTCCAAGTCAGCCTTGGCATACGACTTGTCGGCTGCTTATCTCCAGCCCATAAGAGTTTCATCTGGTCCTTGAGGGAATTCATTCATTTTCCAACAGGCAGCCGTGGAGTCTGGGGTCGAGTGGCGGTGCAGTAATGGGCTCCTACTCCCATAGGAGTCCTCTGTATATGTAAGCTTCTCGAAGAAAGGAAGAGATTGAAAGAACATAGGAACCCAGGGATAAACATATTTCAGTTCAACTAAAGCTGTAAGCAAGGCACAAACTTGCTAACGAATGCTGCGTCATGCACTTTTGAAAGGAGTTTTTACTTTTTCCAAACAGCAGCTTGGGTTAAATTACTCATCAACTTAAAATAATCTTATATTGATGGAGTAAGTGCATGGGGCAAATGTAACGCAGGGATCTAGAGAATAATTGGCACCTGGTAGTGTTTTCAAAGTAGAAATGCAATTATTAGATTTGGATGTTTTATGTATAGAATAGAATAATGTATATTAGTGGTTGCAAGGGTGATATCTAATGAAAATGATTTATATATTATATAGATTGATATATACTATATATAGTGTGCTCATAAAGAGAAAGGAGTTTTTCCTTATCTCCTGGCCAGCAATACCCCCAAGTAAAATTGATCATTCACTTCATGGGAGGTTGGGAGTTATTACTGTGTGTAAATTAGCAGCTGCATTTGCCTACAAATACTCAGTCACTGCACCCTACGTAAATCATTTGAAGGATTCTGAGACCTCTTCCTGATGTGAAAAGCACTATTATCAAGTGCAAGGATTTTAATTTTTATTGTACACTTGGTGCCCATCGATACTGCAGTTGCAAATCAGAAATTCAATCAAAGAATTCGTCTGGTTTATGTATAGCGGAATGAATACCTGGTAGTAGTAACAAAGCAGCAATCTAAGTGTGCATTTTGAATGGCTTGGTAAGCACGGAGTGAAGATCAAATACTTTAAAACCATTATATGAAGCTGGAGATTAGATGGCGGCTTCAGGTAACCTCCCTCAATTGTATTCATTGGTTTGATTCTGGGTGCAGGCCATTCTGTCTGTGCACACTGGTTCTTTCAGGGATCATCACTACAAATCAGGAGATTAATGTTTTGCCATGTCATTACTGCAAGTTTATCAAGAAACAATTTGCAGTCGATTACCAGAAGACTGTACGCTAATACATTTCCGCCACTGGGGAGATTAAGTGATTACGCCATATATATGTTTGAGCAGTATTTAAAAAACTGTATATAAGTCAATGGAGGCAATTCTCTGATTATTGGTACATGTACTGACCTGGGCAGTGGCAATTGTATAATCATTCACCAACTCTGAAAATCCATCCATTGTTGCTGAAAATATCAACTCTAAACTAATACAAAAAGAGATCATAAGGAAGATAATAATGATACTTGCATTTCATATAGCACCTTATCATGTCGTTGAGACATCTCAAAGTACTTCACAGAATATACTGTAAAGTGGATTGACTGTGTATTTTGTGTGCAATGTTTGCAGCAGCACACTTATTTCATCACTGAAATAAAAATGAAAACCGACTCCAGAGTTATTCGCAACAAACAGGAAAGGAGGGAGACTGAGGGAAGAATGACTTGTTCTGTCCCATGTCACCAGGGAGCAAGAGTTGGGTTTCAGAAAGTACTAACTGCACACTTCAGCAAATGGTTTGCGGTGAAACCAGTACAGGATGAGTTAATTTGAGACATCTCTTTTCGTAAAAGATGCCTGATCCACGTAGACATACCTGGCTGACAGAAGATAGGCCTTGCTTCCTGAGTGACTCGCAGTATTTGGGGCTTTCTTAACCTGTCTGCTTTGCAGGAGAAACTATCTATTACTTACCAAACAAAGCATATTTGTGCTCGTCCCCAGTGACTGCCACAATATCCAAATATTGTTGCCAAAAGACTTTACAAAAATAGATTTGAAGATAACACGGCAACACCTTTATAAAGCAGTCGTGTGATTCCAAAGGCCACCCATTATAAAGAGATTTGATAAAAGGTTTGATGTCTGGGACATCAGGTTGCCACTGATGTCACTTCCCCTTTGTTGTATACCGTGTCCAGGAAGCAACGTAAAGATCTTACTGATCTTAAAGATCCTGCTTACTGTCCAGGCTGATGTCACTTCCATCACAGTGATCTTAGCAGCACTTCTGGTATAACCTGTGAGTTTGCAGGCTTCAGCCCTGGTCTATGTTGAGTTAGGTAGTCTTGGTGGCGAGTAGTGAGAGTACAAATGTTGAAGTTGGTGCTCTTGTCTTAGGGAAGGAATGAGAGACTATCAACTGCAATCTGCTAAAAACTGTCCACTTTTGGGTTTTCAACCATTATAAATAACTGACATCAATAGTGACCTAATGAGTGGAACCAGTGGCCATTTTTTTCATGGACATATTATGTCACTGTGCTAATTTTCTGAACCTCATTATAATGAGGGGTTGCACTATAACTCTTTTGCCCATTATAGATACAAGGCACGAGACTGAACGGTCATCACTGACAAAGACAGGTGCTACTTTGAGCCAAGAATGAAATCCAGCTTTTCTTCCAAGTCTATGACTCTTTGTTGTCTGTGCTGGTTACATTGCTCCTGTAAGTTACTCCAGCTTCCTAGAGCTTGTTCTGGCTGAAAGGATTTTCCTGTTTGAGTTATAACAGTCGCCTGCCAGCAGGCAGCGAGCTTCACTCTTGTGCATTGTTGTGAGAGCAGTGGTAGTTTCCGAATTGCATTGATTTTTCACCCTGACCAGCCGGCTGACGAGCCAAGACTCCTGTGGAAACTGGTCCACACTTATACCACCAGAAGACCAATTTGTTGATTTAGTTAATTTTTCTCTTTTTGTACCTGCCTATCGTTTTCTCCACCGGCTACCGTCAGGTGTGTGGACTGCCAAGCAGCCAGAATCTCCCTTCTTATTTGTCATTTTTTAAAAAAAAGAACTTTGTAACCTTTTTCATTCATTCACTGAAATTGTTTTTGTTGTCTGTGGAGTGCAGATTGAAAGCACTGTGATGTTATAGAAAGATAGGGAAGTGCAGACACTGCGGAGGAGTACTGGCAGGCTGCTGAGGCTACAGCATCCAAGCCTGGTTCCTATCCTCCTCTGCCATCCACATACACTCGCGTCATCCATCAGGGGTTTCTAGACAGTGATGAGGAGCAGAAACAGTGGTTGCTCCTTGTTCAACAACAACAATTTACATTTATATAGCTTACAGAGGATATCTTAAAACACTTCACACATATGACTGGGAGTGCGAGCTGGGGGAATTGGGAGGGGCGGTAGGGGGAATGTCGCTGAAACACAGTCAAAAAAATAGCTCTTCAAGACAGACTTGAAAGATGACTTTCATCCTTGCATTTGATATAGTGCCTTATCATGGCATCAAGATGCATCAAATTGCTTCACAGACTAAACTGTATAATTTTACTGTATTTTGCAGGTGAATACAGAGACAATTTGCACAAAGCAATGTCTCACAAATAGTCATAAAGTGAATGGCCAATTTTATCCAGGGAATTGTTGGCCAGGACATTTGGAAAAAAACTTCTCTTTTTGAATAGTACCATGGGATTTTTAATATCCACTTGAAAAGGCAGACAGGACCTTAGTTGAACATCTCACCTGAAGGACGGCATCTCCTACAATGCAGCACTCCCACAGCAGTAAACTGGAGGGTCAGCCTAAACTCTTGAGTTCAAAGTCCCAACGTGGGGCTTGAACCAGCAACTTTCAGGCTCAGGGTTTAGAGTGCTACCAACTGGGCTAGACTGATTTTTGTTCAAGCTAAATGTAGAATCTCAACTGAAATCATAAATGAGATGAGTTAATTCGGTGCAGACTATGATTCAGACCTGCAACCTTGGTGCCCTGGGTTAGGGAAGGGAAACGTCAGGCAGGGTTTTCGTTTTTTGTTAACCAAAACCCAACTGCTCTGCAAGGTCTGATGCTGCACCCACTACCCTAGGCTATCAGAACGTTCTTCCACTGACTTTGAGAATAGCAGCTACTTTTGACTGACCTCAGTAGTGAAAGTGGTGTGGTCCTGTGAGCAATTATAGTTCCAGTTATTCATCTTTCAAATATCAAAGGGGGTGAAAATTGCAATCAATAACATGTATTAATTATCACCGATGATGTTGGGAGAAACACTAATAATGCCACCTGAACCAGTTCCGACTGGAAAGTATACGTGTGGGTTGGGTGAAGAATATAGGTTGTTATGTGTGGCTTTTGTGTAAAGAGAGAATTTAGGTTATCTGAGATGCTGTAGATGATTGAATCGACCTGCACCCAAGACTTGGGTACAAGAAATATGGGCCGACTGTCTGTTACCAGTGGATCTGTACCCAAGCACAAGCCAGCCTATGTTTTCAGGTGTATGTTAGTTCATTTCACAAGTATGTTAGTTCAGCTCAATCTGTGTGTGACGGCACCCAGCTTTTAGGCTGGGTCAGCCTGCTTGGGATTCAGACTTCAAACGTAGAAGGATTTCCTTTTATAGCACTGCCCGGCTGAAGGGGGAAAAGTTCATTGTAGAAATTAGAGAAAAATGCTGATGCTAACATGAAAGCCAGCCATACGTTTTTGTGTTATAAAAGAAAATAAAGAAGGGGGGATGTTTGTGAAATGTTTGTGTAAGGATATTTTTGTGGCATCACAATGCATATGATGAATTGCAACAGACAAAGTGTCTCAAGTTTGGCTCTTCTTCTAAGAAGCTCATTTATTTTATCTGTCTTTTAACAATTAGTGCAATATATAGGTTTCATATATTTTATTCCGTCCTGTGAAGCGTTTATTGCTGCTGAGCCACTGACCGCTCTGTGAAGTAGGGCTGCAAGTAAAGATTGCACTTCGCTTTGAACTGGGGCTGCTGATCCCTCTGTGTCCAGTCCGTCAGATATCTGGTACAAGTGTCAGAAACAACATCTCGGTGGTCGAGCAGAGCTTTCGGTAAAGAATTGCAAAATCGTTCTCTGAATCAAAGTGTCCCCTGTGGCAGGCTGCTGGGCTCTCTGCAGCTTTTCCAAAGGGGAAATAAATTGGCATCTGCTCTGGCCAAATCATTTGCCTGAGTGTAATGAAGTGAAATTGCGAGATTTATTTGTGGTTTTTGTGCGAATGGATTTCTGCTTCTCTGCACAGGCCTGGGTACTGTTCTCCTATTTGTTTTGGCTGAAGCTGTGTGGCTTGAGCTCAGACCTCCCAACTGAAGGAACCCGAATAGAATTGTTTTCCTCCCGCTTCAAACTTTGCCTTTATTTAATTGATGAGAAAATCCCACTTATATGATTTGAATAGAGCTGCCACCTTATTATGCAGCTTCCCTTTCACCCAGGCAGCAGGGGTTTCTCTAAATGCCCTCTGACAGAGTGTCAGTCTCACCCAGTTAAACATCTGTGACCTGCAATCCCAATGTACTGTGTATAAATCAGGTTTGAGGAACAAGGTACTGATGAGGAAAAGCAACACGTTTTGCTTCCCTGATGTCTCATTGAATATAGGAACCACCCAGTGCCCTACTGAACCATACAGACCTCCAGTTTACAGTGCATTCTAGTGGAAAATAACAATTTAGGGTCTACTACACAAGATTTGCCCACAAATACACAAGCGTTCATAGTGATGTTGCTTTGTGATCCTTCGATGTCAACTCTTCCTATCAATGTGAAGCAGAATTCACCAAGAGTTGGATTGTTCACCCATTAATAGGGAATGGGAGTTGGATTTAGACTGTTGTCAGACAGGTTAGTTTTACACTAATAATGATGTGTTGTTACAATACTAATCTTCACAGTCAAAAACAACATCTTGCATTTATATAGTGCCCTTTGCTTAGGATAGCATCTTGGAGCACCTCGAATATATATAAAATATACAGTAGAGAGCTGATTCCCTGCTCTAATTGGAACCAGCCTCATTGAGATTAAACAAACACTGTGGATAATTGGACATTACCCAAGATACAAATTGGATTGAGTGCAAACTACATTAAAATGTTCCACCAGGTATTACACTATTTCTATAGTACTGCACTGTGTCAGCCAATTTCTCTGTGCCACTCTCTCTCTAACTAGCTTTCTCTCTCTCTAAGGTGCTCCCGCTGAGTCTTTTACTTTCTACATATTTCGCTATGACTTTCTCTGACTCGAGCACTACACTGTATTTAAATATAAACACACTTACTCTGCTTGCAAAACAAGTTAAGTGGTACACATGTGCAAAATCTGTCCACTATGAATGTGATTACAACAACAAAAAACAGATTACATTTGTATAGCGCCTTTCACGTCAGGAGGATAACCAAGGCGCTAGACAGTCAGTGTTTCAGGCGCAAGCTGGTGGATCGGGATTGAGGAGGGTGGAGGGCAGGGAGGAAAGAAGGTGATCGAAAGCAAAGTGGAACAGGAGGGTCTTGAGATGGGTATTGAAGGAGGCAAGGGAGGGAGCGAAGCGGAGGGACTGCGGGATGGAGTTGCAGAGGGTGGGAGCAGAGTGGCAGAAGGCCCACCCGCCAATGGTGGGGCAGGCAAGGTGGGGGACGTGAATCAGGCCGGAGCCCACTGAGAGGAGGGAGTGGGCAGGTTGGTAGGGGGTTAGGAGATCCCAGAGGTAGTGGGGAACAAAGCCATGGATGGTTTTGAAGGTGAGGACAAGGATCTTGAATTGTATTCTCTGAGTGATGGGAAGCCAGTGGAGCCGGGCAAGATGGGGTGATAGGGTCACGGAGCCTGGTACGGGAGAGGACACGGCCTACCAAGTTCTGGATGATCTGCAGCCTATGGAGGGAAGAGTTGGGGAGGCCGACAAGCAGGGATTTTGCATAGTCAAACATGGATGTTACGAATGCTTGTATGAGGGTTTCAGTAGCCTGCGGTGTGAGACAGTGGTGGAGTCAGGCGATGTTGCAGAGGTGGGGGAAGGCAGAGCTTGTCATGGTATGGATATGTGTGGAAAGGATAGTTGAGGGTCAAACAAGACGCCAAGGTTCCACACTGGCTTAGTAAGCAAGTATTAATTCGCACAACGCGTATAAATCCTAAATCCCAAGTAACCTTGGACACATAAACACAACTTTGTTCATGCCCACAACCGAATTTTTATGCTGGTATCTCACAACCATGCATTACTTCTGCTTCAGATGGCAATGTGGATAACTGGATTCTACAGTAGAGACCTGCAATAATCCTCCACCAATGCATCTAAAGTTGTCTCTCCTGGTCCACCCGATTGCCAGACAGCAATATTAATAGCAAGCAATGCGATTTTAGCTAGTTAGACTCCAGCAGTACTCCAACTCACTGGGGTCCCCAAGCCTTAGTTCTTGCCAACTTGCGCCTAATACTTTCTGGAATTAGGTAAGCAGGATGTGTCCCTCCAGAGAGAGAGTGCACATTCCATGCCAACAATCTATCTCTGGGATTTCCATGTGTAGGTGGGATGCATGGAATTCTCAGTTTGGTTTGGACACTCTTAAGTACGGTGATGGGTTTCCACAGGTGTCAGCCACCCGGCTGACCAAAAAAAAATCTCAGGATTCCCATGGGCCAGTGTTATGCACTTTGAATTTCCAGCTCAGAGTCTATGTTAATTACTCGTATTACAAATAGCTGTAATTTAGAATCCATTAAGGTTAGCAACCGGATAGAGTTGTTTATTTGCAAAAATTCTTTGGCAATATTCTTTTCTATTTGGGTGTCAGTTTCAGGGCCTTGTAACTGCTCCTTTGTGCACACATAATAAGTGTTGTATGAATTTTTTTGCATAACCTACGTGAGTATTGACGTGTGATAGAATAAATGCAGGTGCGGAAGAGTTTTGAGAATGGGAAGAATAGATCCTTTGTAGAGGCCTATCGACATTCGTCATCTCAATATGAAAAGGACAAATAGTTGGCGACTAGTGAGCTCAAGGGCGGATTTTGCTTTTGAAGTTTTCCAGGTACTTTTTTTTCCCCCTGTATCATTGGCAGTGTCTCACTGTCATTTAGGCACAGACAATGAGACAGGCTTAAGAGGGAGGGGAAAGCTTGATTCATTAATAAGGTTTGAAAAGTGCGGAAAAGTCTATGCTATTTGATGCAATGCAATAGAGACAAAGGGCCTATGTTATGCGGATATGTCTGGAGAGGCAACTTTTCACCAGCTAGAAGCTTGCACTGACTCCTTGGTGACCAGTAACATACACTTGCAATCTGTATGTGGAGGAGCAGAGAACACAAACTAGTTACCTGGGTGCACACCGTTGAGAGAAAACCCAAGTTTCTAACTGGCACTGGAGCCCTCCCTTCAACCAAAATTTCAAAAAACAACATAAATTTCAGATGAGATATTAAACAGGGGTCCCGTCTCCCTGTTCAGGTGGGCGTTAAAGATCTCATGGCACTATTCAAAAAGAGAATGGAGTTCCTCCCGGTGTCCTGGCCAACAATCCACCAAATAAAATTGGGTATTCACTTAGTGGCTATTTGTGGGACATTTCATACATCCCGAAGTAGAATATTCCCTGAGAGCTCATTTGTCAAGTACAGTCTTGTAAGCTCTTCTGAGACGAGTTGTTGCAGACCTAGTTTGGGGGTTTGTACAGTTCTCAATGCTGCTTGAAGCAGAAAAATCTCTGCAGGGCACTGAGGCCACCGATGCAGTGGGTATTCCCCACTTACACCACGGGACATGTTGCCACTAATACCTGGGGTTCCTTGCTATTAGCAATAGCACAGAAGCAGCAGCGTGTGCTACAATCTGCCAAACACAAGTGATTCCAAGCACATAATTGCAACTTTGTTCTGCCATTGCACTTCATGCCTGTTTGTGGGCATTGGGAGCTGTGGAAATCAACAATATGAGCTCAGCACAGCTTAATCCTTTCCAGGTTGCTTCAGTATGCAGCGTCCCATTGCGTAGTGATTAGAGCTCTAGAGTCGCAAGAGAGAGGACACAGATTCAATTCCCATTCAGGGCGAAACCTTAGGTAAATTTCCTTATTCCACACCTCTGTTTATCTAGCAGTAAGTGGGAACCTGGTTGTTAGTTGATTGGCAGATCGCTATCTGGGTGTAATAATCCCTCCAAAAAAAATGTAGTCACTCAAAATCCACAACTGTTTGTGCACAATTGGCTGCCTTGTTTTGCCCACAAAATACCCAGTAAATCCACTTCACAATATATTTTGTGAAGAGCTTTGAGACGTCTCAACAAGGTGATGAGGCGCTATTTCAAATGCAAGGATTATTATTAGAGGTAGTAGGAGTATAAATTATTTTTAAAATGGGGTAGGCCTGGGGCAATCTTCATGGCTATTCCTGTTCTCCTGCATTCTGATGTTCTCAGCAAAACACATTTAAACTACGACCAATTGAGCAAGTGATGAATTATGAATTTGTGGCTCTCTACTCTAGGACTAGCGCTGTGGCAATTTGCACTCATCAGTCAGTCAATATTCATTCACATCTCCTGCGATACGTCTCCTGTGATGCAGCTCCATCTGTCATCTACCTTTCCCAGCAGAATGTGGAGTGGAGACTGACGGGCAGAATAGCAGCACGGGGTGGAATGAATGGAGATTGCATTAGTAAGAAGACAAAGCTACTGTAACTGCACCACTTTTACAGGCTCCCTGTCATTCGGTGCACAGTCTGAGTATGGAAAGCCTGTGAGTAATGAAGGTTCGCAGAAAGGGTCCTTCGGATGCAATCTTTGATAGCTATGAAGGATGGGCTCATTGCATCCTCCGAAAGGGGTGCTGCTCTTTTAAATGTTACTGGTTGACAATGTATCTAATATGCTGTCACTTTACTTGGTATTAATGGTACAGTACATGAAGTTAACACTCGTATCAGTTTTCCGTACTGATTCAATGCCGCTTGCGACAGGCAGTACAGATAAATGGTTGAACCTTGTTTTCTTACCCTTTCTTTGCAGGGGTTGTGGATGCTTTGTGCGAGCTCCTTGTCACAGGCGCTCTGCACTGCACATCTATCATTTTTTTTCCTTGCGGCATACTGAACCAATCAGGCAAAGTGCTTCCCCAGGCCAGTTACAGCGATGACATTGCTGAAAGGCAAAACAGATGGAAATCATAAATTAAACCATCAGTTTGTCCACTCTCGGTCACTCCTGCAAAGGAATGGAAAGGAATCAGCCCATTTGCAAAAGAGAGGGATCTGTCTGGAAAAGTGTAAGCAATGAGTCCTTGGGCTTGGAATTCAATTCTACTTAGAGTGAAGTAAACCCGTAAAGCTGTTTGTAGGACATTGCTGCGGTCAAATTGGCTGCTGCGATATGTATAGTCACTCTATTTTGCAGTATACCTGTGAAGCAATTTGGGACTTCCTCCCTACATGAAAGGTTGCTGTATCAAATGTGAAGATCATTATTATTATTATTATTAATCCTGATTCATAGGATTCCGGGAGTTTGTGAGCACTGGTTATGTTCACATTGGGTATAAATGGAGCTCTGAATGACACCCAAGGGTCTGAAGAAATGTTTCTGAAAACATGTTCCAGTTGATCTCAGGTGGCAGAGATGAGTGATGTGGACATGATGTTCCACCCAGCAATTGCTACCCATTTTACTCCCCCTCAAGAAAGGAAAACCTCCTCTTTTCTCCACTCCTCTTGAAAGTGGTGCCTACAGTTCTCTGAATCAATCTTAGAAACATTTTCAATAGAGATGGTCCCTCTTCCACTGCTTGTCTCGGTATTGTTAGTAATGTTTACATGGTGCGATCCTACCACACCTCACAGCACAGCCTCAAATCAGTGCATCTTCAAAAAGTTGCTAGTATCAGAGTGGGAGGCTGCAGGGATAAGGCTACTTATTTGCTGTATGCTGGTGCTATATATTGCATAAATTGCATATATTAAGTGAGAATCAGTCTCAGGAAATATAGTCGGTCACCTTGCCTTTGCAGAGCAAAATTCAGAGTTTATCCTGGAATAGGCAGTTCACCGTGGTCGGACGTGTGTTCCAGCATCCAATTCACATTGTAACGATATTGCAGTGAAGGTCTGATCTGAAGCAGTGTTTGGAATGGGATATGAGGAGGGGAAATACTAATTCTGCAGCAAGGAGTAAAAAACCCCTTTTGGGTCAGAAGGTTGAGGGTACAAGCCCCATGTCAGCGACATTGACGATTGACCCAACAGTCTAGGTTGACACTCCATTGCAATCAATGTTGGGGGAGTATTGGATTGTCAGAGGTACTGTCCTTCGGATGAGATTTAAACTGAGATCCCGCCTGCCAGTTCAGGTGGATACTAAAGGACCCATGACTATTCAAAGTGAAAAGTACAGTCGTAATTACTATAAAGTTCTTTAACACATTTCAGCATTATAGATGCCATATCAAATTTAAAAAATATTATTATTTAAGATTGTCTTCAGAAGCTTTATAGGAATAGGGACATATAAAGCCAGTGCTTACTGAGTGTCCAGTAAACCATGAGGAAACTGGTCTACATTCATCATCATAAATTTGCCTCCCGCTCTGCTTTTCTTCCCTCTTACTCTGCTAACGCAACACTTTGTAATTTATGAGTTTCAGATAATTGAGGAATCTGGTAAAGCGTGGAAGCGTGGCTTAGTTCAAGGTGAAAAGAGTTAGTCATGGACAGCTGTCACGCCTCTTTAAACTAAAAAAACATAGTACACTTCACTTGTCTAATGCACTGAGAGCCTGGTATGCATTGTCTTCTTTTTCATTAGTGATAAAACATTGATCTGTATCAGTACTTTCTACGTTCTCTCCGCTATGTAAGCAGAGCAAGCCTGCATGTGTTCTGTCAAAGCCAGCTGCACTGAAGTTTAAAGAAGCATCAGGAGAAATAATGAACCCATTGAGTGGTGCGAATTTTTGGAGAATAAAATAATCTCTAATTTATAGACACAGTGTGGAGAGGTTAGACTGTAAATACAATTAGATGTTACTTTCTCTTCGAGAATATTTGGTGGGCTCCCCAATCGCTCAGCTGTTCCGTGCTCTGCCTGGAATGGTATTGGGGTGGTTACTTCTATAGGTTTATTGTTTATTAGTAAATCTAAAAACACTGACCATAAGGAAACCATGGTTTACTCTGTACAGGTGAAGCAGCAGTGAGGAAATAAGGTGATCTTAACCACCAAAGTCAGTAAATCTACTGACGTCACATACATCCTGGAAAATAAACACCTAAATGGGGTAGAGGAGCAAAAGGACCTAGGGGTACACATACACAATTCACTATAAGTAGCAACGCAGGTTAATAAGGCCATAAAAAAAGCAAACCAGGCATTGGGGTTCATTTCTAGAGGGATAGAAATGAAAAGCAGGGAAGTTATGGTAAACTGCTGTAGAACATTGGTTCGACGACACTTAGAATACTGTGTTCAGTTCCGGTCCCCACATTATAGAAGGGATATAGAGGCACTGGAGAGGCTGCAAAGGAGCTTCACAAGGATCATCCCAGAACTGAGAGGTTACACCTATCAGGAAAGGCTGAACATGCTTGGACTTTTTTACAATAAGAATAATAATCCTTGCATTTGATATAACGCTTTTCACGTCTTCTATACGTCTCAAAACGCTTCACAGAATATGCTGCAAAGTGAATTGACCATATATTTGTGGGTGAAACGCGGCAGCCAATTGCGCACAGCAGTGTCCCACAAACAGTCGTGGATTGAAAATGACCAATTTATTAATGTTTTGTTTTGGAGGGATTATTTTTAGGTGTGTGGAGTAAGGAAACTTGCCCAAGGTTTCACGCCTGGAATTGAACCCAGGTGTCTCGCTTGCAAGGTGAGTGCTCTAACCACTGAGCTACAGGACTCTTCCACTTTTCATGCAGAAACCATTGTAACTAGAACAATTTGCAGGAGAACTCCCTCTGCAACACTATTCTAAGTTTGCCAAAATGATCCACAAAATCTCTGTAGACAGGATCTACTTTCAGTTCGGATCCTCCAGGTTTGTATGATGTACTTACAGTAACTAGAGAGAGTACCTATTCAGATTCATTATTTTTCTCTTGAAAAGAGGAGGGTAAGGGGTGACCTTATAGAGATCTTTAAAATTATGAAAAGCTTTGATAGGGTAGACATAGGGAAAATGTTTCCACTTGTGGGGGAGACCAAAACCAGGGGCCATCAATATAAAATAGTCACATATAGATCAAATAAGGAAGTTAGAAGAAATTTCTTTACACAGAGAGTAGTGGGAATATGGAACAATCTACTACAAGGAGTTGTTGAGGAAAATAGCATATATGTATTTAAGGGGAAGCCAGATAGGTACATGAGGGACAAAGGAATAGAAGGTTATGCTTGAATGCTTAGTTGAGGAAGGGCAGGAGGAGGCTCATGTGGAGCATAAACACCGGCATAGACCAGTTGGGAGGAATGGCCTGTTTTCACACACCCTCTGTTGGTGAGTCGAGTGAGTCGTTTTCACACATTTTGCCCACCAATGAGAGGGGGATAAATATGTGTTCTGACTGTAATATGGAGTAAGTTTTGGTTATTTTGACAGATAAAAATCTGTCATTAAGCAAAGAAAAAATGTGTTTGCTTCAAGGCGATCTATCTCTGTGCCATCTATCGGAGATTTTATGCTGTACGTGTGTGTTTGTGCATGTGATTGAGAATGGGAGAGAGGGATGGACATGAGAAATGACTTAGCAACCTTAGTCCTGATATGTGGAGTCCTGTAGCTCAGTGGTTAGAGCACTCGCCTCACAAGTGAGAGACCTGGGTTCGATTTCCGGCAGGGTGAAACCTTGGGCAAGTTTCCTTACTCCACATGCCTGATAATCATCCCTCAAAAAAAAAATTGGTCATTTCAATCCACAACTGTTTGTGAGACACATCTGTGCGCAATTGGCTGCCGCATTTCGTCCACAAATATACAGTCAATTCACTTTACAGTCTATTCTGTGAAGCGCTTTGAGACATCGAGAAGACGTGAAAAGCGCTATATCGAATGCAATGTTTATTATTATTATTACTTGCCTGTTGTATTGACATAGTTCAATATTGATACAGTAGCTTGATGCACTCAGCCTTCCAGCTAGTAAGTGGTCATATTCATTCACATCTTCACTGTAGTTAGGACTGTTCCCCAGGAATTTCAAACCTGTACTTTTAAAACACAGGAACCTCTAACTAGAATCCTTAATAAGCAATCTGAGAAGAAACTCCTTCCGGTAAGTGGAGATGCCAACCTGCAGAGAAGCTGGTCTGAAAGAATATTGTGTCAGAGTGAAATTCCCAAATGCTGACTGGATAGGTTCCCAGTTTTCTTATTAAAGAATATTAAAAATTGTAAGTGCTGCATATTATACGTTCTGGCACGAATGGGATGGAGCCCAGGTCAAGTTGTAGAATAAATGGAAGGAAAGGTGCCCTGCCAAGGAAGGTGGTGGAAGCAAAGTTCACCGTGGGTTTCAAAAGTGAAGTAGAGAGGTACATGAAAGATAAAGGCTCATAGGAGTATGGGGATAGAGGGGAGAAGTGGGATTGAATGGGCAGTTTATTCTGAGAACTGGTGCAGACACAATGGGCCGAACGACCTCCTTCTGCACTGTAAATTTCTATGAGTCCCGTAACACTCACAATTCCATTAACAGCTACTGAAATGCTGGACATGATGAGACATGGGAGTTGAGAGACCTAAGCTCTCACAAATGACTTCGAACGAGATGCTTAATCTACCTCAGTACAACCACGCTGCAATTCAAATTGCATTGTTGTGACCTTCAATGACGTCAATCATTAAGTAATGTACCTTTCGGGAAGAGATGTGTTACTCATCCCTGCGGCAGACCACTGATTTTTGTAAGTAATGATCTTTCCAGAACATTCTTTTGAGTTGCTACAGTGGAAACTACATCAATCCAGAAGACAAATGTTCTGTCATCATCCATTGTCTCAGCTTCACTTTGTCCGGCAGTTACTGGGGGCGAATTTGCAATACATCCTTAATAAGAAGAAAGTGGGGTCTCATTGGAGCTGAATTGGTTCCAAGGTGACTTGCTTGGCAGCAGAATATTAGAATCGAGTCAACCCTCTGAGGTCATCTCAGTAGTTTGACAGGTCCGCTGTACTCCAGGATACTGCTGATGACAGACCAGCCAGCCTAGCTCATCGGCAACACTTAGAGCAACAGACAAGTTATTGGCAGCAAATTCTTCCCACTCAGTTTCTGTTAGCTAAAACCCTGATGGGTAGGGTGGTTCTTGCTGGACAATGAGCAGGAAGCTTGCCAGTCAGTGTTTTCAATGACAAGCTATGCGGGTTTAGCTGGTTAAGCTTCAGAAGTACTTCAATGGACACTCTGGGGTCTTCAAGCTTTGTCTCTCATCAACATGTGCCTAATACTTTCCGGATTTAGGTCAACAGGATGTGTCCTTCCAGGGAGAGATTGCGCATTCCATTCCAATCAAAGAGAAATTTCCATGTGTAGGAGCAATGCACATGTAGAACTCTCGGTTGAGTTTATAATAATAATAATCCTTGCATTTGATATAGCGCTTTTCACGTCGGGAGAACGTTTTAAGAATGGTGATCGGTTTCCACATGTGTCAGACACATAGCTAACCAAAAAACTTATCTGGGTGATTGTTGATCAGGACACTGGGAGAAACTCCCTTTCTCTTTTTGAATCGTGCCTTGGGATCTTTAACGTCTATCTGAACATGCACAGTGGGACCTTCTGTCAATGCAACACACACACCAGCGCTACATTGCAATGCCAGCCAAGTCTCTGATCTCAGAGTTCCTATGCGGGGCTTGAACCCTCAACTTTCTGAGTAGGAGGAAGGAATCTAATTAAGAAATGCCAGAAATAAGATCCTGATGTTTTCTACACCTTTGTCAGAAATCTTTGAAATGTGAGGGCATCAGCTGGAATTTCTGGCTTGCAAACAGATACAAACAGCAAAAATGTGGCAGGCACCCATTGTGACAGCAGAGGCATCAGCCACTTCAGCTTTTACCCTAATTCTGTTTTTAGACAGGGTAAAAGATAATTTTCTACATAAAACGTTTGAATGTAAGCCACACCTTATGGAGTCTCCTGAAAATATAATTATTATCAGATTTTCCACCAGACTCAAAACCAGCCTCCCATTTTTGCTTCTTTGAATAACACGATGAATCTTTGAATAACCCTGAGATGCTAAGCTACATGAAGTCTGGAACTCTCTCCCTTAATCCCTCCACCTTGCCCCCTCCCTCCCCACTTTCAAGTCCTGCCTAACAACCTTCTATTTTGAATGCGTTTACGGTCACCTCTCCCTCCCCCGGCTCAGTGTCAGACTCCCCACTGTCAAGCACTCCGAGACGCTATTCTTGGTGACGGGTGCTGTATAAATGCATCTTGTTGTTGTTACATCGTGTTGGCTTCGTTGCTGCTGTTTTTTTCCATGAAACATGTTTCGTCTTCCATTCCTACACACATTCGTTTGACTTATGTATCCCGGAAGATTTTGGGAAAAGTCTTCAGAGGATTAAGGCACTGTCTACAACACCATATGCTGAATGCATTTTCAGGTGTAGTAATTTCTTAGAATTGTAGTAAAATTGTGAGAGAAATGTATTTCAAGATACTGAGATTCATTCTAGAGCTTCTTTAATCCCTTTGGGCCAGAATGTGGTCTCACAGGACCTGCCTGCTACTCTCCATGACCCTGTTCCCACTCCCAAGTGACCATTCTTTAAAGTGTTCAAAGGAATATTGTCAGGATCAGTAGGGTAATTGCAGCTGGTGCCCAATCCCATGGTCACCTTCATTGACACACGGACACCTCTCAGGGGGATAGCAATAGATAGTGGGAAGGATCTCTGGATGATCTGCTATGTTCCGTGTTCAAGCTTGGTCAGGCCAACTGTAATAGTATGAGTAATACTCGCATTTGGTATAGCCTTATCACATTGTTACGATGTCTAAAACGCTTCACAATATAGAAGTGTAGACATTATGCGCTTCAAGGTAAACATGGCAGCCAATTTGTGTACTGAAATGTTGCAGAACCAGCCATGAATTGAGTTGCTATTCTGTTTTCGGGGACTATTGACCAAGTTGCTAGGAGAAACTCCTTTTTCTTTTCAAGTATTGTCAAATAACATCCACCTGAACAAGCTACAGGACCTTGGTTGAACCTTTCATCTGAAAGACAATGCAGAAACCCCAGCAATGCAACCTCAGTCCCTGAGTTGCATCCCGGCTGGGATCAGATAACCCAACAGGGACCAGGAATCAGATTTGTGACCTTCTCTAGGTACTTTTACTAAACAAGGCTGCAATGCTCTACTCCATACCCTTTAAAGTCTAGATACTGTGTATTCCCAAGCTATACAATGGAGTCAGAGAATTTTATGAAAAGAAATTAATGTGCATTGTCTACGGGCAAAGGAAATCTAACAATGCTTTCTATATCTGATGTAGTACATTATCCTTAGAAAGGAGTGGGCAGCCAGTGGTGGTGTTATCTCTGAAGCATTACATTGTGAGTCAGAAAGTCTGGAAATTTTTGAGCTCACCTGACTGAGTGTTAATCGGTTGTTGGGCACCTTATTAATCTTCCTTTGCCTCCACCCTAAGATGTGAATGTTCAGGTACTGTTTATTTTCCAACAAGCTTATACAGAGATACCCCAGCAGCTTAGCTGGGCTCCCATTTATTTTCCCCACTCGAATAACGCAGTTTGTAAATAATAATAACAACAATAATTCTTGCATTTGATATAGTGCCTTATCACGTCTTGGAGACGTCTCAAAGCGCTTCACAGAATATACTGTAAAGTGAATTGACTGTATATTTTGTGGGCGAAATGTTGGTAAGCTCAGTCTGCTAACATCTGAGAATGACTCTAGAGGCTCTAGAGAAGCCAGGTCAATATAATTTAAATTTATATAGTGCCTTTTATGTCGGGGAGCTCTTGACACTGCTAGCTGGGCATCCGAGCTGGGGGTGGGAGCCTAGGGCTTGTGGAGGGGAAAAGTGACCAAAAGTGCATCCAAATAGGTACATCTCGAGACCAGACTTGAACAAGAAGAGAGGGAATGAGACTTAGGGATTCCAGGATGGAGTTTCAGAGATCGGGGCAGAGCAATGGCCGTGAATGGAGTTGACAGCTGGGAGCGGACAGATGGAAGGTTCACATGCTGGCGACAAGACCTGGCAAAGTGAGAGTGAGTGAGTATAGGAGCAAACACTGAATATTACTCAGCCACTCGATAAGGGAAGTTTTCAGTTCACCTTCAACTGCCAGGAGGAGCTTAATAGTTGGCAAATAGAGAAGAAGGGTATCTTCAAATATTTAGTAAAGAGTGTGATGTTTCATAACAGATTTGATGTGATAATTTATTGTTGCAGTTTTTCAATCCACTCCAGGGAACTGAACAACTCCCCCTCCCCCAACCATACACAAACATACACACACTCTTTCACACTCCCATGCACGCAGATACATACAGAAATATATCTGCTAACACGTACACCAGCACACACACACTTTCACGTTCCCATGCTGCATGCACATACACACCCACACAGGCACACCCGCACTCTCATATTCATGTACACAGATAAAAAAATATATATACACACATATGCATCCACACATACACAGGAACACACACATACATACATACATATTATCTCTCTCTCTCCCTCTCTCTCACATGAGAAAACCCACTGCAAGAAAGCAAAGATGGAAATCAAATTCCATTATCTACTCTGCAAATAATCTAAGGGGCTTCATTGGATAGATTACCAGAGTCTGTCTATTTTTGTCAGAGTTGAGGGGGAGGATTTGGCTGATATTATATTCATGCTTCTTCCAATTTGCACCCAGGGCAGTAAGATTGTACATAGATTATTTACATGCTTGCAGGCATGTAAGCAATAGAGATTGTGATAAAGTATCTTTTCAATCAGTGCAATGTGTGCAAAAAGTCTAGCCCTGCTTTGAAAGGAAATGATAGATGAGAGTTGGCAGCACAAAAGGATCAACGGAGTGGGGAACGCAAGGCTCCAGTTGATATAGGGATGTCACTTGTCTAATATAAACTCCAATGCACGGGCATTACGTGAAGGGAATTACGCACTTATCTATCTCCTCCATCTGAATGGAGGAGTTGTATCCAGTTGTATTCTTGTATTAACATTGGACTAATGGAACATCTTCACTGTAAATGCCTTAAACATCAGAGGTCATTGTTCAAAGTGGTGAAAGTGTTTTTTTAAATCTGTCTCTCTCTCTCTCTCTCACTCACACACACACACACTTACACACACATGGGTATGCTGATTGAGTGTCTGCAGGATTTAAGTGTTCATACTTTCTGAATTATAGACTGTCTCGGAGTTCATAAAAAATGCTTTATTTTAATGGCATGCATTGATGTGGAACTTGAGTATGGCTCATTGAGCTTGGGTTGGTCGTCTATTATTGTTTCTGATCTAACCGTGGAACCATGAATGGGAAGTAACTGTCAGGTGGCTGGATAGGGGCAGACATAAATAGACTCGGCCAGGTTGTATTTAGTTTCAATGGTACTTGTTTTACACACCTTCATTCAGCACCCTTGCCCTCTGAAAGCGGAAGTTTTAACCAGCCCTTCTGGTGGCTGCCTTGTTCTTTTGTTTTTGCTATGTGACCCAGGAGCCTTACCTGGTCTGGTATGAGGAGAGACTGCAGTCTGCTCGCAGACAGTAAAGAAGTGCCACTTCTGTTAACACCTGAGGTTTCAAAGTGTCATTTCTAAATAACGGGAATTGGGGCATTCCTCCCGATCAGTGATCCAGATACTGTGTGTGTTAAGTAAAGGAAGATGAGGCACTAGCTATCAATGACTTGCCAAACAGTCAGACAACCCAGAAGTGCAAGAGGACAAGGGGGAATGTGTGGCCACAGATACATAAAAAATATCAGCAGTGATTTTTTTTGGTGGGGGGAATGTTGATCTGATCAGCAAAGGTTTAAGGAATACATTTGAAATTTTGAGATTATAATTGGAGAAAAAATGTAATATAAACAGTGTTAGGGACAGCTTTCTTCAATTTGTGAATTTATTTATCTGAAAATCTTTTCAAAGTCCCCTGTCCACACAAAGCAGCATATTAATGGGCTTATTAAAATGTGGATGCAAATGTTCTTACTTTGCTGAATGAACAGACATTGGTGTAATTAAATGAGTGCATTTAGTTATGAAGTCTAATGTGGTTATTGAAAATCACACTGCACCACCTAATGTCCCGGAGCCAGTTCATGTGTGCAGACTCTGGTCACATTCAGTGGTTCACAGATAAGTCAATTTACACAGCAACAGCTTAATTACTGCTCCAGTTGATTAAAATATTTCTAATTTGATCACAGACTTGTCATTTTTAATAAAGAAAATGAAATAAAAATGAGCTGCATTGTAATTTCTTCCACAAAGCCTGGGTTGTTTTTCAGATATTCTAAAGTCAATCATTTCCAACATCCAAATCGTTCAGCGGAAGTGTTCACAGGGGTTTGATTTACCAATTCTGAAAACTAAAAGTAAAGGAGTTGATGCTTTAATTTAGAACCCATTCCTCTCCTGTATGTGTTTTAACATTAACGCCTGATGCGGCAGGTGCTGACGTCTTTGACCTCAGGCTTTGCATAGGGTTAAAGGTTCTGACGACTGTAATAATAATGGTGGACTAAAGCAAAGAGTCACTGGTGTGCAGAGCCTCTCCAACATCAAATGCCAGTTGCAACCGGACCTTGCCGAGACACACAAATGCAACTTCAAAGGAATGCACAGTGGTCAGAATGCTGGAGAAGAGGTCTGAAGGGGCAAGGCCAAACCACAGCCAGATGTGGCATGCAGTGAATCTACATCAGGCGAGGTGTGAAATGCTGAATAGAAACTCTATTGACATGTTGGCACTTAGTGCCAGGATAATAATAATAATAATCCTTGCTTTTGATATAGCGCTTTTCACGTCGGGAGGACGTCCCAAAACGCTTCACAGAACACACAGTAAAATGAATTGACTGTATATTTATGGGCGAACGCGGCAGCCAATTGCGCACAGCAATGTCCCACAAACAGTCGTAGATTGAATATGACCAATTTATTATTGTTTTTGGTTTTGGAGGGATTATTATTAGGCTCTGTGTGGAGTAAGGAAACTTGCCCAAGGTTTCGCCCTGACCTGCCGGGGATTGAACTCAGGTCTCTCGCTTGCAAAGCGACTGCTCTAACCACTGAGCTACAGGACTCCAGGATGGAGCACAACTCAGTTGAACGATCAGCAAGAAAAAAAAGGAATAATAATACCTTTAAGTGATAATATATCACAGTCTTGACTCCACATATGTACAGGAGTTGAGCCCCCTTTAGCCTGTTTATTGGCATATACTTATTGTCAGTAAATACATTAGAATCTTGTTTTTCGCCTTGCTTTCTCACCCCTTTGGCTGATTTCCTGGAGCTGTTTAACATTGGTGTGATATAGACTGCATGGTGTAGCATTGAAACCAGTGTGTTATTTTCAAGTAAATGTTGGACAAATCGTGAAATATCCGATGTACAATTATTTTTCTGTCTGGAGATGTCCATTCACTGTGCCCCTCCCTTCCCACTTTTAAAAACTGCTTTATGCCCGATCTCTTCGACCTCACTTTGGTTACCTTTCCCCACCCCACTTACTCATCTTCCCTGTCCCACCATTTCAGGTGCCCAGTCAACTGATTTTAGCATCTTGAAGTGTCTAACATAAAATGTTGTTGCACGGGTAAGTGTCTTGTTCAGATAGAGCGTACATTTCATAGGGCGACTTTGAAATCTTTGGATTATCGCTTGCTGCCTGCTGCCTGGTACTCTTTACATATTGTTGTGCCTTTGCATTTTACAGTTGAATGAACAATTCTACTGTCACTGCTCCCTTCATTAGACTTGAGCTTTCAAACATCTTTTAAGAGTGCAGGGCAGTGGATTGTGCAGGATTTAAGAGTTATTGAAACAAAACCACAAGCTACAATGCAATCGCTTGATTCGCTTTCATGAATTGTAATACAATGATATTCTTTCAGAACACAGAAAATAGTTTTTCTCTCTTTTCCACAATTTTGGTTGCTGCTAGAACTCCTCTCCGAATGGGAGTTATTTGATCTTTAATATTCAGTTATGTCGTGCGAGCAGAGGCACAGACACCTGTCCTCAAATTAGGTCTATCCCAAAAGGCACAGCCAGTAATTGACAGACCGGAACCATATTCTAAAAACTACTGTAGTGGTGCTTTGCAGCTGGCCTCAGACTAATGCATGCACCGAAGCCAATGATTGGATTTCCTTTAAGTGTCTGCTTTGCCTATTCATCATTTAGATCCTTGATGTTGCACAATTTTGAATGAGGTTTGATTATTGGCAAGTACATGATAATTCGGCTTAAACCCGAGTCCAGCAATTAAACAGTTAGGCAATCAGAACCAAGACAGTTAGCACTGAGGTCAGCAAGCATCTCTTCACAAAGCGGGTTGGGAAAATGTAGAATACACTGCAGCAAAAAGTTCTCAAGGTGGAGTCAATAGGGATATTTAAACGTGAGTGATTTATATAGTAAAACAGTAAGTCTGATCTGAGTAAATCTTATATTTGCCTAAGTCGTACAGCTGCCCAAGTCCTGTTCAACAGTTTATAATCTATGCAAATTTGACATAACTTATACTTGCATAAGTCATATTAAATGCATGGTCCCAACTGATACGACTTATGTGAGGTTTACTGTATTTGGGTAGTAGAGGCATTGAATATGTGAAATGAGACAGGGCTGGGGAGTACTGCGATTAAAATATCTGCCAAGATCTAATAAACTAGTGGAATAGCCTCCTTCTGTTCCTGTTTTCCTCTGATCTTAATTGCACTTGAGACAAACTTGACTTAAAATTTAAAATTGTGCAGATCGTGCAGGCCTATTCTTAAATCTGGTCTTAATTTTGAAGCTAATTCTCTGCAGCGCTGTGGGAAACCCATCCTTCAAATTATGATTAAATTTTAGCAACATGATCTTAAACGTTTGGAAAAGAGTCTGATGGCTAAAGCCAGGGAATTTGCTGGCCTCAGATTGGGTAAGGCATCAACAAGTAATTATGCAAGAGAGCACTGACAACACTTACAGCATAAACACATCAGAGGTGCAAGTAGGGTAGTGTTCTACAATGGTTGATGAAGGAGCAGTCACCTGTCTGAAAGATTTTATAGCAAGGATTATGGAATTTGTTTAAGCCATCTGTTACCAGTAACTCCATGGGTACTTAGTTGGAAAATGACAATTTATATTTATTATGATGGACTACCTCAAATTCCATTAGACAAATAGGCCCAAGAGGAGCAGTGTGATTTTCCTTTATCAATTTAATTTCTTTTTTCCCATTGAAACAGAGAGTTGCAATTTATAGAATCAATTTCAGACAGTCTTTCATCAAGTGGATTGGTAGCTTCAAGCTTGATAGCCAAAGCTTTGCTTACTCAGAGAGATGTGGGGTTGAAAGAAAGATTAGCACAGGACTATTTTCCCATTTGGTCATCTTAAACCCAAATTTGTCATGGCATTGAAGGACCTAATTGTATGGACATATCCAGTTAGATGGATAGACTACTACCTGTAAACCTCTGAAAGTTGAAGTGGGTGCTTTACAGGGAGCTGCTCAAATGTTTGGCTGAAATGGATCCTGTCGTACTGTTAAATAATGAAAAAAACTGTAGGCGAGAGCTGAATGTTAACCACAGCACTGTTGATCTGATTGTACACAAAGGTCAACTGATCTGAGTTTGAACTTTTTTTCCACAGCTATTGCTTACAAGTCTTCCAGTTTTCAATTCTATTTGCATATTACATGAGAGTAAATTTATGTGCATCATATGTGTGAGCAACTCACTCACCGACCATCTGCTATGCTCTAGACCTGCTCAACAAGGCTTTTTGGAAGGTGTACAGAATGCAAGTTTAGTATTTCTTACATGATTTCCCTATTGAACTAACAGTGATCCACGTATTGCAAGAGATTGAGGTCTATCTGAGGCAGCTGGCGTGATGGTCAACTGCACTTATTATGCTACTTTGTGGATATCTAGTCTAAATGCAATATTCACAAAGTCTTACCCATGGGAACTCATATGCTGTTCACAAGGGATACGAGCTATGCCTGGCCATTGTGCATCTTCCGAGTACAGTTCTTCATACATTTTATTAAACTTAAAAACAAAGGATCTAATCTCTAAACGGGATTTGAAGCAGCATCGCCGCTTTTCTCTTTGGTCTTATCATTTTACACTTTGCCGGCTTTTGCAAATCACATCTAGTTGCTTTGTAAGCATCGCATCTTTCACAAGTCACAGACATAAGTTACAAATAGCAATTTGAATTCTATTTGCGAGTATTCTAAATTAGATCCCATTGCTGATGGATTCAGATTAGTATACGTCCTGGAGGCAGTGATGTTTTTCCGTCAGTGAATCTATGTGTAGTGTCAGGGTGAGAGTAAAGTAAGAATGGCCCAGGTAGCTACCTAACTGATTGACATAGTCATCATCTAGTGATCAACAGCTCATTCATTCACTCATTAAGTGTGCCAAACTCTTCACTCTGTGGCAGAGTGATTAGTGAGCACTCAGACGCAAATTTGATTCATCTCAACTGGGTAGTGGTATGAGCGTTACAGATGGTTTCAGCATCTTGGGCTAGGAAGAGATTCCAGTTGCCTGTTTTTTTCTCCCATTCGCTTGCTCTCTTTGTAGTCAGTTACCTTATACTAGGGATAAAATCATGCAGCAGGATCTATTTCTTATATATATTTGTGAACTGTGGGGTACAATGGCCAAAATTGACCTCCCTGTTTGGTTTAAAGAAATGCTTACAAAATACAGTCACTACACTTTACAGTAAATCCTGTCAAGCATTTTGAAATGTCTCAAATGATGTTGTAAGGCAGTATTTCAAATGCAAGGTTATTAAAATATAAAGAATAATAACTTTTATTTGATATAGCACCTTATCACATCATTGAGACGTCTCAAAGCGCTTCATAGAATATATTATAAAGTGAATTGACTATATATTTTGTGGGCAAAACACTTTGAGATATCCTCCTGACATGAAAGGACTTATATACAGAGCAAGGATTATTATAAGTACTCTATAAAGATGGACAGTGCTCATTTATTTTGTCCATAAAAAGGAAGATTGGGACAATAATTAGTGAGATTGGGTGTTAAGCATATAAATCACTTCCTGTTTTGATGTGGCTGAGCAGGAATATAGAATGGAAGAGGAGGAATATCAGTGTGTAATCAAATATCTTCCCAAATATTTATCTGATTTGCAAAGATTAGGTTGCCAGAGGGGCAGTGATTAAATGTGCTCTTCCATTGTGATGTGCACTGAGTTTTACCCAGACCCTGTTCAAAGCCTTGAGGCCAGTTCAAAATATATTAAATAGAAAAAAAGGATAACAACACTTGTGAGGTATTGAAAAGGGAAGTCAATGACCATTGCACTTTCTGTTTATTCTGTTCTGATTTTGCAAAGTAAATTCATTACAAAACCAATGAATGATAGTCATTGCATTTCATATAGTTCCTGAACAAAGTATGCTGAAAGATCTGAACGTTTTTCACACAGCGGGGTTTAAATAAAGCTCATTGTGTAAACAGCAGTGCAAATGGTGCTTCACATTGGAAAGTGTACCTTGGGATGTAACGTATGTCTCCTCCAAGGAACCAGCCTCAAGGACTTCATTCCAGGACATGAATTGCGGATTATTAACGGACGGGGAGGTTAGGAGAGAGGTTTTCACACAGAGGGTTGTCAGAATGTGAAACTTGTTTCCACAGATGGCTGCTAAAATGAGTCCTTAACACCATTTAAAAGGGAATTGTATAAATATTTGAGGAAAAATAATCGTAATGGGTATGGGAAGGAATTGGGTAATGGAATTACAGTAGATGGCTCTAGTGGCAGAGATAGAACCAACAGAGTCAATGTCTGCCTTTTGTGCTGTAAACTGTATGATCCTATGATTTCTCTTCTGAAGGTGGCTCCACCAGTAGGAGATCGCTACAGACTCATCAATGCACTCATTATAAAGAAGTTGGTCTTCTCAAAAATAACATGCGAGAGGCAGGGATGTTTTCAGGGAGACCTTGAAATGACCCGAGAAACCATGAGAGATGCTGTATATTTGTGAGACAGGATAGATTGGTGATCTTGAGGCAGGGCAAGAGAACTAAAACATTTTTATAAGCAGCTTCCTTCATGCCTCTTTGCACTGTTTTCTGATGCTATTCTTAATTTTATGGGTGGGTCAATACAAACATGATATTGTATGCTTCATCAAGGTCAACATTATTTGACTCAACCCCAGAACAAATCCACATTGGAGAGGCACAATGTAATTGCTAGCTCAGTGGAAAGACAAGCAGTGAAATTGGGTTCTCCCATTCATTCAGCTCACACTGTCTGTGACCAGACTCCTCACTGAAATGCTGCAACACAGTAAAAGAAGGAATTAAAGACAGACCGATGTTATCTTATCACTATTGAAAAATGAAGTCAAAAAAGGTCACGCAGGGCTGAACAGCTTAAATACTTAGTAACACAATATTTATCAGAGCAATCTGGAACAGAGAGCGGAAGATATTAAGTATTTTATAGGCCTCTTTGGAATTTCTCCTTTTGTTTTTGACAGATCTTAGCTGTGCCCGGAATGGGTAATGCAGTCTATCAGTGATATTGTCTCTGAGCTAATGAAGGCTAACTGAGATGATAAAAGCCAGGTTAGGCTTATCAGAGTTCTGCACCAATTGTCTCCCATGCTCTACTAATGGACTGGTTTGGAGATAGGGTACAATTGAACCTGGAGATCTGGGATGCACCTCCTTGCTCATCGCAAAATGCCAGATTCACTTTAAAAACTCCCTCTCACATCATAAAACATTGTGCGGCCAGGAATGATGAACAACAGGCAGGATTCAAAGAAGCATTTTTGAATGACCATCTTGCCTTATTTCAAAAATCGTTACATCCATTCAAGAGGAATATTGCGCAAAACTCACAATAAATCCACAAAATATACCGTCAATCCACTTTACAATATATTCTGTGAAGCGCTTTGAGACCTTAATGATCTGATAAGGCGTTATATCAAATGCAAGTATTATTAACATCAGAGAGAAAGCGTTCAGGGGTCTGTCTGCGTTCCTCCAGGCCCACTCGGCTTTTTGATTCCAAAAGGTTTGTTAAATATTACATTTATCTGCGATTTATTACCTAGAGTTCTGCCTTGTATAAACAAAATGTAGGGGTTTTATAACACTTTGGTATAAAGACTGAGCTGGTTTGGAACGCTGTGACTTTAATGGAGTGTTACCGTCTCAGCAGGGAATTTGGGGAGCAGGCTCTGTTTCTCACAAGAACCAGGAACAGCCTGCTGTGAAAGCTCTGCTATAAAGCTACCAAGTCTTCCAGGGAGACTTTGCTCTAAATTCAGGTGCTGTGTCTGCTGCTAAGTAAACTTTTACAAATCACGTCTTGTGTTATTAGTTCATTTTCATTATTTCCTCTTCTCCCTTGGGGCTCCCCTGCACCACACACCATTTCCAAGCAAGAGGGTGGGCAGTAGTTTATTTTCATATAATAGGGAGAATAACAATGAGGTTCAGCCAAAGGCCGATGCTGGCACCCAATCTTTGTCAGGTTAACAAAGCAATGATATGCAGGCTACATCTCAGTGGCATTTGACTATAATTTGCAATACTAGTTATTCGTGCGCAGTCTTCATTTAAAATATAGCTTGATGCTGTGATTGGAAGACGGTAGGGTGAGTATTCAAGAAGGATAAGATCAGATGAGCTGAAGGACCTTCATCCAAACCAATTTTGTAATCTTGGGGCCATGTTTGGAATTTTGGATCTAATTTTGGGCACTATAGCTTTGGGATACGATTCAGAGAACAATGGATGATTATTCAAGGCTCTAAGTTTAAAGCTGTAGTGACCAGTCTTGTTGGCTAACAAAATAATCGTGGAAATAACAAAATAGCATAGAATTATGCCATTAATCACAAAAAAAATCAAGAAACATTTATTTGATTGTCCAACCGAAGAAGTTGCTCACAACTGTTTTAAAGAGACATTGTTGTGGTCAGGCACTCTGGGACAAGTACCCTGTGTGAGGGGTGCTATATAAATGCAAGTTGATGTTGTCATTGGCAAAAAGAAGATTGAAAAGAGGACATGATTCAGGTTCTTAAAATACTGTGAGCAATGCATGGTGGGATGCAAAGAAGTTAGTTAATTTAGATATCAGGACAGAATAAAAGACGCATATAAAGAATTGATATCAGGAATCTGCTTTCTGACAGAATAATGTGTGGTAGAGATGCAAGTGAAACATTTGGGGGAGAATTTTCACCCAGGACTAGATTTACTCTATTTTCAAAGCAATTGAGAGCATCTAGAATTTGGTAAATGGGTGAATCCAGTCCTAACTTTGAAGCCATGTATCAGTGGTTCTTAAAAGAACTTACAGAAAATTGGCTTCATAATTACTTTTAAGAATTTGCATTTAAGAATTTGCCAAAATCTGGACATTTCAAAAAGCTACATACACAGAGTCAATCAGGTGGAATTTTACTTCTAAATAATTGGTTGAGTAAACACCTTTAAAAAAAAGTTTGATAACTATCTAGGTAGGACTGAGATTGAGGAATACAGTATTCAGTCAATGATACACAATAACTGAATGTTGTGTGGGAAATGATTGCTATTGAGCTGTTAGGAGCATGTAATTGTCACTTGAAGGAAAACAACCTAGCCAGGATGAATAACAACAACTTGCATTTATATAGCGCCCTTCACGAGGGCTAGAGGGGTAGTATCCCAGAGAATAATGCGAAGCGACTGATTTGAACAATATTCTGGAGTTTCACTTGTCTTATCTTTAGTTGGGTCACATAGAACCCTTACAGAAACTGCCCCCAGAAGATTAAATAGTGGGGAGAGTCCGTGATACAGCAGATTGCATTATAGGAAGACATTGACTGATAACTTATGTTTGTATCCTGTGTTTAAATGAAATGAACACCAATCTCCATGATTAGGAGTTACAGGGGAATTTTCAGGCAAACCATTATACTGAGAGTGTGGAGGAAAAGTGTGGCTGAATTAGGATGCTCAAATTCCTTCACCAGAATTTAAAAAGCAGCTCACAACAAATTCCTGAAATCCAAGATTGCAGTAATTCTTTTTTTCAAAAGTGAGGAGTTGAGCATTGTTTGTCTTTGTGAATGCCTGGAAATAATTTCATAAAAGCTTCAATGTGATAAGTTTAACTTTGAATCTGTTATGAAATATCACAAAGGTCACACCTGATGTACACCCCTGAGGGTGCAGTGGATGGAGCTGCAGCTTACATACCAGGAGCTCGCTGGTTCGAATCTTGGTCTTTGTTCAGTTTACTGGTCTCAGTCAGGGTTGCCTGAGGAATCTAAATTGGTCCTTGCCTTCCCAGGGGTGGGGAAGGAAAAATCAGCCACGATTCCTGCTTCTGGTCCCTCTACAGCATCCTCTAGAGGTTGGGTTCATGTGTGGCTGGAGTGGATGGTCAACAATCACTGCCAAGGCTCACACATAAACATTGACCACCTGGGCAGGGTATGGGGAACACATCCCTTCAATAGTAGCCTGTGGACTAGGAGCAGAAAGGCATATATCATTGGGGAGAAAATTAGAAAAATATTTGGACACGCTAAATTAAAAAAGTCACCCCCATGATTCAGTCATTCTCTATGATTATTGTACAGGAGGCATGGAGCAACGTAACTCAAGAACACCCAATGATCGATTAAAGGGCTGATCTGTAGCATTCCTCTGATTTTTCAAGCTAAAGTGGGGGTGGGGGGTAGGTGCATAATGAAATAATGATCATTATATTGAGTTCAGCAGCTTCAGCTTGTTCAATTATTTCTTGTTGTTGGGAATCTATTGACTTGCAGGTAAATAGGCAGACTTGTATGATGTGTCAATACTGGAGCCTTTATTAAGTCCCCAGGGTGCCGATGACCCATGTAGTGCTGGACTTGCTGATTAAATCCTATCCCAATCAGGAAATGAGGCGATCGCTGTCAATGTCTGGTTTGAGCTGTGTAATTACCAGCTCTGTAGGACATTCTGTTTAACCCTTTACCCTTTGACCTGTTCACTAATAATGTTCCTTGTAATCCTGAAATTTTGAGTTGGATTTTAAATCATAATCACTCCCTGTTTTTCTCAACCTGGATAATTTTGCCAACCCACTAATTTTCTACAATCCATTCCCAGTAATACAGATATATTTTGGGGGTAAGGGGACCAAGGGTCAAAAGATTTGGTTTACTTAAGGGAGAGGGAGACTTTATACCAATAGCTCACTCAACAAATGGTTCCTGAACTGATCAGCCACTATATGTAATCGTAACAGATATGCAAATGATATTAGAAAAGATTAACTCTCTTCCATTCAAATTGCCTGCTGGTTGTTACCTGGCTCTTTGTCAATGGTAACCTCTTTCAAAGTATTACATGGAATTTTGCCACTTCTATACCAGTTCTGTGATGGATTCAGTTTTCTGCCACTGTGAAGTACAGCTGTGTGCTGGGAATCAATGAGAGCTTTGAGCAGTTTTTTTCTTTAAATTGTGCAAATGGTTAACCTTGCTATAAATCTTGTGGTCTCGGGCTTGATTTAATTCTTTGAACACTCAAGGTATGGTTAACATTTGCATCTGGGAGGTTGAAAAAATGTTTGTCAGAAAACGGTAGTGTAGGGGATGCCTCGCGCTGGAAAAAGTGCCTCAGGATGTAAAGTGCATCTCCTCCAGGGAACCCTATGTATGTAATGCCGACTCCACAGAATTTGACTCCAGCAAGATCTTGAGTTGGAGCCGAGTTCTTGCAAGTTGGCGTAACCTGCACGGGGTTCCCTGCAGGAGATGCACTTTATATCCCAAAGGGCTTATTCTCGTGCAAGGCACCATTTAGATTGCTGTTTTCCCAATGAGAGATTCCTAAATCCTAATGCCTTTTGAATGGTACCAGATTGCCTGGATATTATAATGATAGCTGGGGGTCTGGAGAATTGATCCCTGTTTAGCTGATGTTCAGCTTGGGCAATAGAGGGATTTTATGTTTGCTCTCAGCGCTCCTGGGATAAGGAGTAACAACACATTCAATGTTCCTGGAAGGCTGGCTGTCGGTGTATGTGGAATTGAACCCCAACAACCCTAACATGGAGTCCTGCAGCTCAGTGGTTAGAGCACTCGACTTGCAACTGAGAGACCTGGGTTTGATTCCCAGCAAGGCGAAAACTTGGGCAAGTTTTCTTACTCCACATACCTGATAATAATCCCTGAAGAGAGAAAAAAAATAATAAATTGTTCACTTCAATCCATGACTGTTTGTGGGACACTGCTGTGTGCAATTGGCTGCCGCGTTTCGCCCAGAAATATACAGTCAATTCACTTTACAGTATATTCTGTGAAGCGCTTTGAGACATCTAGAAGATATGAAAAGCGCTATATCAAATGGAAGGATTATTATTATTGTTATTTTTATTTAACAAGACTGGAAATTTTAGTAAAAGAGGAAAGGGAGTGGGGGATAACAAAATAAACTTAAAAAATAAGATGACAAGAAGAAAATCAGTAGACGATGTTTTGAGGAGAAGGTAAATAAGTAATATACTGTCCAGCAACCTGTTTCCACATTTTGTGGATGAATAACTACATTGTGCTTTAAATGCTTTAACGTTCATTGTTTGCTAATGTCAGCGAACTTTTCTCATACTGGGATTCCCAGCAATGGAAAGTTTACTCAGGTCAGCTAACAGCACGTATTAGACCCCACTCAGGCGCTAAGTGCCTAATTGGAGAGGTGAGGAAGAAGTATGAGGTAATTAGTAGGTGGGAAAAGGTTTAGTTATAATTAGAAGGTATCAGAACAATATTTTAACAATGCTTTGGATCACTATTGCAGAGCTGTGATGGTATTCATGCTATCAATTAATCCCATTGTACTCTTGGCCTGGCACTTTACTGCAATGGGTGCAGCTGTATTGAGAGCAGCATAAATAAAACAGGAATGCTACCGTCTTGAGTGGAACACACACAAAAGCAATGGTATAGTTGGGTTTCCTGTGGGAACTGTGGTATGTCTGGAGTGGAGAGGATTTTCACCATTCAGCCGATAAGTTTTTGCTACTGTAGGAATGACACGCTGCCCTGTGTGCAAGAGGCCTGTAGATTATTTTTAATTCATCTTGGATTTTCAGTTTTACTTCAAGGCTGCTCTCTGTCTTCAGGCTTCAACATGTGGTTTAGAAGCCACATAATCATTAATTGTTATGGAGTCAGCTGCAAAGCAAACGGATAGTTTTTAAGTGCTGGTTGCTTGAGGTCAAACATCTATTCAGTGTCTGATATTTGGAAGAAAGCTTGAGGAAAAGAGCAATAGTACAATGAAAGCAGTCATTTAGTGTACGAGAAGATTTCTCAATTGGAATTTCCTTATGTTCCCATCAATTCACAGGGTTGTAATGAGTTTGGAAGGCAATGTGGCTTTGGTAACCATGATGCCAGGATTTCTTTAGACTCCTTGTCAAACCCCTGAATGTCTGTGGGAATGCTTTAAAGGGAACAGCAATGTCCTGCTGAAGGCGGGGAGTCACTTGCTTGACATTGTGGGTGAAAAAAAAGTTGGAGGCATGTGTTAGCAATTTTTTAACCTCTGTATGTGAGTTGCTTGTCAATGGAAGTCCAAGGAGCCAAATCTAGTTAATAACAGCTGCAGGCAACAGTTCTTTTGAAAGCTAATGCAGAGCTCCAAGATTACGAGAGCCTTTGAACAAGTGAAGTTGGCCACAGGGGGAAAGCAGCAGGTCTGGCGTTTGCTTGTTAAGTAACGTTAGCCTGGGCTAAAGAGCAGAAAAATATTCCAAGGGAGAATTTTTTTGGGTTTCCATAGTGTTTTTGTAACGTGAGGTAAGAGGGATGGGAGTGTATTGAAGCAGGGCTTGCAGCCTTGGGTTTAACACAAGAGGTTGTGGATTAAGCAATGCAGTAATGAGGATTCGGAGAATGCACAGCTGTTTGGCACCTCACTGTCCAACTGTTAGGATTTCAAATAGAGCATTAAGTAGCCAAAACAAAACTAGCACCACATGCAATTAAAGCACCAAATGGAAGCTGTCTTGCTAATGGAGATAATAAACACAGAGTATATGATACTACCCTAATGTAATGAGGCACTGTGTGTAATGTGAGATGATACTATGCTCTCTGCCAGTTTTACTCCAGTCCTGCAATTTCTAGCTCATCTGTTCTCTAGTTTCTGCAGAACTTTCTAATCTTCCATTAACAAAATCTCCAACGTGTGCTTGCTTACTTTTTCCCCTATTTTGTTATACAGTAACGGGCAATATGTGTACTGTTAAAGTAAATTCTGGTTGTGATCCTGGATGGCTTAAAATTGACCTTGGCTGAACAGAAACAAATTCACGAAGGAACAGAGTTAATGAAGAACAGTTTCACGTGTTTATTTATTTAACCTTCATTGTCTTTATTCATTGACATAATCTCCTTAGTATTGATTCAGGAGCATTGCAAACCTATCGCTATCGAGTAACCCGGCGTCATTTATATTTATTTCACTTGTGCTTTTTGGTGAATGTAAGGAAAAGAAAAAACTATCCGTGTTTGAAAACATTCTGGCTGAACTCAAACTCATAAAATAAACTTGTGCCACATTGCACATGTGGAACCCTCGCGTCAGTGGGAGAACAGGAGTGTTTGAAGGGCAAACTCCGCAGTCGTCGACTTCTTTCAAGGCATTTGAGCGCCTCTTGGTGGCAGAAGAGGAAACAGAGTCCTGACATGCACAGCTCAATCCGCATGCCCCCTGCCAAGTATTTAACCTTTTGGTATCTTGCGGTTGTTCCATCAGGTGATGGGAGCACTGCGTTTTCAGGCAACACTGGTACCAAGCCAGTGCTACCGCTGCTTCAAGATGTCACAGCACTCCGAGGTGTCTGTGTTAATTGCAATCTGGAAACGGGTGACACAGGAAAGCGGTAGTCTATCATTACTCCTACTTATGCCTCTAATCTAGTCTCATCATTGCAGCTGTCAGGATGAATTGGGAATCAGATTGGATATGGAAGAGGACTCTGACAGTGGGAGTAAATGCTGCGGCTGTTTGTGTCACACAACCTCTGTCTCGTAGATGAAATCTTCACGTTTGCATCCAGTTAGCAGGTGATTTCAGGGTTTTTTAACTGTTAACAGAGGAGAAATTTGAAAGGAATTCTTGCACTCTGGAATGTCTCTGAAAGCATCTCGGTGGGGGGAGGGTTTAATTGTCAGATGGACATGTTTTAAATCCCATTCCTGCACTAATAGTAAGACATTAATTTCCCATACTTTTAACACTGCTAACTTCTCCTAAAGACATTGGCAGTGGGAGAGCACTTCATTAACAATAATAATTATTATTAATATTTTATTTTTATATTAATCTTTGCATTTGATATAGCAGCTTTCACATCAGGAGCATATCTCAAAGCACTTCACTAGACTTACTGTAAAGTGCGGTGACTGCATATTTTTAGGTAAATTTAGGTCCAGTTTGGCATTTAAAAAAATATTATTATGATTTGTACTCTATAATGTTAATAGTTTTTGATTTACCATAAATATCCTATTTGAGTTTAGCATTTCAATCTTATTTCCTTTAGGCCTAAATAATTTCAATATATATATCAATAAATAAGAAATTCTCCAACGAGTTTAGATCCAAAGTAACATTGACTTCAAATTGACAATTCAGTATAGTGTTTGTATTTTTTCTCCCAGGGCGTACTTTAATTGGAAATGAATATTTTGAAACACAGAGGTTCTCTAGATTGACAAAAGAATTGTTTCAATCAAATACATATAAATTATTTATGTGCGAGTCAGCCTGGCTCAATTGGTAGCACTCTCACCTCTGAGACAGTAGGTTTAGAGTTCAAACCCCATGTTAGATCTTTGAGCTCGCTGTCTAGGATGACATTCTAGTGCAGTGCTGGAAGGGGTGTTGCATTGACAGAGGTGCCATCCTCTGTGAGACATTAAACTAAGGTACTATCTGCCTGTTCATTTGCTAATAACGATGATATGACACCATTCAAAAAGACAAGGGAGTTTCTTCCGGTGTCCTGGCCATTATTCCCCCAAATAAAAATTGGTGCTTCACTTCACTCGTTGTTTGTGGGATATTGCGGTACGTAAATTAGTTTCTCCGTCCCATAGGGTGTATGCTGGAGTCAATAATTTCTCCCTTTCAACCTCCTTCTGCCAGTCCTACTCCTAGGCCTCAGCCAATATAACAGAATATTTCTTAATCTTCTTTTAATTGAAGCATTGTGTCCACTCTCTGTCTGTATTAAACATGTGAGGAGTATTGATGAGAACTGAGTCTCCATGGAAACCACTGACAGACACACACATCTGTTAGAGCAGCTTCTAGCCTTCTCACCTTGAGGTGAAATGATGACTTGTGGGAAACAAAACTGATGCAAGCAGCATCTACTGAATAGTCAATGGGACATCAGTGTCAAACCTTTCATGGCTGGTTCCGGTATTGGAGGGGAGGAATGGATTCTCCTAGGAAGCATTAGCCATCCAAGACCAAAGCAAATATTTGTTTTAAGCTCAAGTATAGCCATCCCCTAAGCAGCCGGGATAGTAATAGGGAGAATGGAGAGGCAGGGCTCGTCTTTTATGGAAGTCAGATGGATTTCATGCTCTTCAGCGCCCACTCTGACTGTGGGCTTTTCATCGAGCTACGTGAAAGAAAAAGAAAAAGTGATTAAAGTGCGCTGCGTTCTGGGCAGCAAGAGCCAACAGCCACGGCATCTTCAGCAAGGCAAGAGGGCCCTTTAGTCAAAATTGTAAGGACTATGTGAAGAAAAGAAATTTGGACTCAAAAGGGTCCAGAGAGACTGGTGTTAACATTTATTCATTTCCTGCGCTTTGTGTTGCCTTTAACACATTGTAATATTGTCACCCTCTTCATTAAAATGTTCGAAAGGGAAAAAAGATCAGTTTGGCTGTGAATCGGGGTCGAAGGTCAGGAGGGCCTGCCGAAAGCAAAAGAGTTCAGAACTATTTGTGATTATGCTTGTAACACTCGAGTAGATGTAAATGACTGCAGGAAACTGTGACAGAAAGCTCTGCGCTGCCTTTCTCCCTTATATTCCTGAGCCCTTTTTTTCCTTCCTTGTTTTTCAAAACAAGTAACTGTGGGTGTCCACTCAAGTCCCTGTCAAATGAATCAGCTGAAGTGTACTCCTGGATCATGTCAGTCTGAAATATTCTGATGCACAATTGGCATTCACACATTCTTATAACTAATAGGATTAGGGGCGTTACAAAGGGATTTGAACAAGATAATTAGTTTACTGCTTGGTTCGCAATAAAACAGGCGAAATCCTTCTGAGAAAAGACGAACAAAAGGGGTCAGAAAATGTGTGGGAAATTAGGTAAAGGCTTTCAGGCCGGCCTTGATCAATGCTGAACTTGAAAAAACCTCTCACAGTATTAATTCTGTACTACAGCGTTTCTTGCTCTTTTCTCTCTCTCTTTCTCTCTCCTCTCTTTTTCCCTGTTTGTGTCTGCCTCTCTCTCCTCTTATTCTTTCACACTGGAGGGGCGAAGGAAAGGTTTGCACAGAGGAGAGCACTCACCTCTTGGACAGTGAAGACCTCCTTGGATGCACAAGAACTTTTCAGTCATGCTGTTGAAAGCTGGCCTTGTTTCTACTGAAACGTCGGTGCCATTGGAAACCGAGGCATTGCTGGAAATGTTCTTTATTAAAATGCGATTCAGCTCAAAATGTGGAAGTAATACCCAACACAAATTGAACCATGTTAGAACCCACTGTTTCTCTTTGTCCATTGAATAGCACTTTTGAATGAACTGGAAAAGAGGCAATTTCTAAAGACTGTAATATATTATGAGATTGTGTGTGGTATGCCTTGTTGGTGTGGATAACCAGCTGGGGGTGCTTCATAGCTCCTGCCCACATTTTTGTCTCTGAATCTTGCATTAGCCACCAGGTTGATCAAAGCTACCAGAAATTGTCAGGGAACAGACCTGGGCGAGGCAGCAGGGTGACCACACTTCATATCAGGCAGAAGAAACAGCAGGAACTTCTCTAATGAAGCTGCCCAGCTTCTCAGCAGAAAGATTTCTTCACTTACTGTATCCCTGCTGGCCTTTTCCATATGGGTCGGGGGAAAGAGTCGGAGAGGTAGAGTTAGCAACAGAGTTCAATTCTGCGGGCTGAAGAAGGCAGAAAAGTTTTAAAAGACACGTTTTGGAATAAAAGTTGAGAAATGTAGTACATTAACAGGCAATTGAGCACTCTGAAAAGCTGCTCAGTGCTTTCTTGGTTGGGGGTATTTCTGGCTTAGCTACATGGTTTGGAATAGTTTTTTTTGTCCTAGGCTGAATTCAGCTATACCAGGCTCACGTGCTGTGCAAGCAGATGGCAAACTCTAATTAGAGGATAGAAAGACCACGACAGCAGTCGTTCAGTCACAGGTACCGTCCCAGTGTATCTTAATGATTGAGTGAGGTTGACAATACAGTAGAGTTCCACTCTGAGTTTCCACCACACAAACACTAATCCTGTTTGACCACATTCTTCCACCACTCTCCTCCCTAACACAAGCTGATGCTCCAGTGTAGTGCTGTGCAGCACTGTTGGACGTGCCATCCTTCAGATGAGACGTTAAATTGAGATCCTGTCAGCCTGTTCATATTGACGTTTAAGGTCCGATGTTACTGTTTGAAAAGAGAAGGGTGTTTCTGCCAGTGTCCTGGCCAGCAATCCTCCAGAAACAAAATTGGTTGATTACTTAATGGCTATTTGTGGGCGATCGCTGTGTGCAAATTGGCTCTACATTTGCCTACAAAATGCACAAGTCACTGTGCTTTACAATAAATAATCATATGAGGCATTTTGGTACATCCTTCTGACATGAAACTGCTTAATTAATTAAATGGATTAACTTTATTATATTCCACATCCAGCCATGAAGTGAGTGACCAATTTTAAATTTCCTTCTCTTTTGCAAAAGTGTCATGAGGTCTTTAATGTCCACCTAAACAGTTAAACCTCATTGAAGGAAGGTGCCTCTTGCAAGTCAGCACTGCAATAGACTATGAGCTCAGAAAGTCTCAACAATGCAAATTTACATTTATATAACACCTTTTAAGTCGGGAGATCATCTCAAAGTGCTTCATAGGATTACTGTAAAGTCCAGTGATTGTGTATTTTGCAGGTAAAACAACCTTATTTAGGGAGGGGGGGAAATCAATTAAAAATAAATTGCATTATGAAATAGTGCTCTGAGATGTTATTCTACTTGAAGGTGTTATATATGATAAATGTCAGGTTCATGATACACTAGAGAATCAAGCAGAATACAGAAAGCTCAGAGGAGAATTGAAAAAGGAAATAAGGGGCAAAGAGTGCATATGAGAAAAGATTAGCAGGTAACATAAAAGGGTACACTGAAGTCTTCTATAAACATATAAAGAGTAAAATGATGGTCAAAGGAAGGTTGGGGCTGATTAGAGACCAAAAAGGAAAACTTCTTGTGGAGGCATGGCTGAGGTATTAAGGTATGAATTTTTTTACGCAAGGAGTTGTTACTGTCTGAAATACACTGCCTGAAAGGTAGTGGAAGCAGATTCAATAACAACTTTTAAAAGGGAATTGGATAGGTGTTTGAAAAGGAAAAATATGCAAGTATATGGGGAAAGAGGGGGAAGTGGGACTGATTGGGTAGCTCGTCCAAAATGCTGGCACAGATATAGTGGGCCGAATGTTCTGTACTATAATATTCTACGATTCTGTGAAGTTGCTGTTGTTGTACTTGTTCAGATTTCCAAAGAAGTGGCATTGAGTGCATTCGTTGGAAAGAGGGATTGGTGGCTAACATTTGGCATTGCTGATGTCGGTCATAATTAATCAGGGATTAGCACGTAACTGCTGGATTTAGTTAATATCAGATTTGCTGTGATTGAAATTTGCTCTGCTGGGGTAAGGCATGAAGCTATGACACCACACATTTGCTGTGCATTGGAAGAAGGTACAATAAAGGGTGATTAAATTAATACTGTAATTGGAATTGGGCATCAGTTACAAGTAGCGGCTGCAGAAGCTAGGAATAATCACACTGGAAGGCTTGGGGAGATTTTACCGAAGCATTTGAGGATACAGAGATAGAAGGATATAGATAAACTGAACTCTGATATGTTTAAAGTGGTCACAATTTCTACCCAAAGTTGAATGCAAATTTCAAGCTTGGAAAAAGGAAGGGAAGAGATAGTTTAGATTTAAGTACTTTAACAACATGGGAGGTGGTGGAAGAAGATTGTGTCAGCAAATTCAAGAGAAAATTAGATAGTTATTTGGTGAAGCCAGCAATTGAGGTATACAAGAGATTGGAGGAATGTGGAAGTTATTTAGAGCACTGAAGTGTAAGGTTTGCTGTCCATGTTCTGCAGTGTTGCTTTTGGTATTATCTGGCATTGTATGGCTAGATTTGCCTTAGCTGCCAGCTCTTGCTTCTGGATTAAATATTGTAACATATGATGTGTGAATTAGCGCCGGTGATAAATATCTCAGAACATTCTGCCACTAGTATGAGCCCCACTCCTCCTGGATTCTCTCACATTGGTTGGGCCCGAAGCTGGAAAATGGCTGGAAAGTGGTTGACTGCTGGTCGGTGGGATTCTGGCTTAACTCTGAAATCTGCAACAATATTTTTTTGGAAAATATATATTTATTTATAAATATAATATTTGGTACAACAGAAATCCCAAACAAACACAACATACAACGTCTCTTACAATTTTTTCCTTTTTTCCCCGAGACAAAAAACATTCCGTTGTTTACGGTACGTTCCTTCACCGCACATAGGTTGTGCACACGTTTTTGGGGACGCTCCCATTAAAACGGTTGGGAATCGCCCCTGTGTACACCCTATCCGTGTGCGCACCTGCGCACACCCTCATAAGGCGCACTTGCCACTTTCGGAAGGCGCCCGATGGGCACAGTACGCGCACTGAAATCAACAACAAAATAACATTGTGACAGAGTTTGTGGAGATGGTCACACCAGCAGCTTGGTCTCCTCTACCCTACCTCTAGGGCCTGAGTGTCCTCTTAATGCTGCGGTGACTAGACGTGTCTGGCATTCTCCAAGTGGGGCCTTGCTAAGGTACTGTACAGCTTGAGCATGACTTCTGGAGATTTTAAATCAATTTATTTGGCAATGCAGACAATTCAGGGGATTAGACAGTGTGGTGGATTAGCACTGTCCTTTCACTCATTATACAGTATATAGGAGTCCTACAGTGATCAGATACTTTCATCCTATCAATCATGCCTGTAATTAAAGAATAGCCTTCATGACTAATCCTCCCTCTTCAGTAATCAGGGCAGTATTATTAAGTCAGAAAAAGACATTTTTAAAAAAAAACAAGTCCCAGGTACCAGTTAATGTAATATTTATCTTATTTCCTCTCCCGACATCCAACTGCTTATTTTCAATTACATTAATGCAAATGTACCAGCAAGTAGTGACTGCACATGGCGAAGGGCTTGAGCGAATCTCCTTGCTGCTTGTTTCTGGTACCCTGAGATAATTTTGTTTTTGGTGCGAAGATTATCTGTACTTCCTTTCACTTCGGACTTGGCTCCCGTTTTGTTAACCGTCATTGCTGTGACATTCATCGTGATGTACAAATTGACTGCCGCCTTCGCCTGCAAAATACAGTCACTACACTGCAATAAATCTTGTGAAATGCTTCAAGACGTTTCCTGGTGTAAAATACACTATATCAAATGCAAGTATTAATATTTGTCTATTTGTAATATTAATAATTAAGTGAAGGGTAAAAGTAGTCTCTACTGGACTTGGAACTGATGTATTGTTTATTGGAAGAAATTCAATGCTAGCCTCTGCATCCTGCCTCCGAGCCCAGGCAAGTGGCCTCTCAACACTGTTAACAGCATGGGCACCACTGACAGCTCAGGACTGCCAACTGAATACATATAGACCGATATATAAACATCAAGTGACATTCCCAGCCCTATAAAGAGAAAAAAAAGCAATGCAATTTCTGCTGCGTTCTCACCTCCTCCTCATATCTGTCTGTAAAAATTGCTCGGTACAGATTTATACTCTAATAAATTGCATTAGGCATAACAGATTGTACATTAGTGAGAGTGACATGCAGATATGATTTTTAGAATGCACTTCACAAATGGATTGCTGACTGAAAGAGCAACCCTCAGAAAGCCAGTCAGCAAACTTCATCATGTTGCTGGGTGATAGAATTTAATGCACCAAAGCGACAGTAAAATCAAACATTAATTCAAGATTCACTCCAAAGAACATACTGCGGTGTATAATTGTAACAACAAAAGAGCTCTAAGATTTTGACTGCAGCAAATCTTTTAATATTCATCTCTCAGCACTTCCACAACACTGTCTGCTGTCAGTGAATGAGCCAGCATCAAACGTCTGGGGACAGTGCAGAGGAGGTAAATGCAGAGAAGCAGATCCAGATGAGAAATGACATATTCTGCCTGTTCCTAAATTCCTGACAGTCCTATGATCTCTGCACAATCATCTGGATTTGCTTTGTTTTATTGGCCACAGTGCACTCCTACATCCAAATCCCCACAGATCCTAGGGTTACACTTGGCCGATAGATATTTGTTCTTAATTTCATAAACATTGCGCCTGCCTTTAAATGATCATGGGGATCAGTATGTTGACTGCAGTCACTCCTGCAGCTCTGTGGCTAGGAGAATCTGTGGCTTTTGCTGGTCATGGCGGGCAGGCACCTCATCAAATGGGAATGACATACAAGTAGCTTTTGTCATTTGTTGACTGATACAAGCTGATACAAAGTGAGAGCGCTGAGCTGGGGGTAGGTCAGTTTTAATCTGCCTGAGTTCCTTCGTCCTGAAGGAGGAAGGATCTCGAGTCTTGAGTAATACAAGTGTAGTTTGGGGAAGTGAGAGTGTTATTCAGAGGACACTGTGATTTAAGGGAGGCAGCACATACAGGTTTAGTACAGTGCATGGTAAGCTACTTGCCTATAAATCACTCCTATGACTTTTTTATTTTTAACTGAGCTTTTATAAATAAACTACAGGGCTATTCAGACCAGACATTATTTGTGGAACAAATTTCTGTCTTTCCAGTCTTTGCCAAATAAGCTGGAGAGACCAATTCCTCAGAGACCTGTGATAAGGGGAGAGCCATTCTGACAGAACCCTCCTGCCTTGCATCATCCAGGGCATCTGCTGGACCATGGCCTTGCTCCCCCCTACCTCTGTGACCTCCTAACCTCCTACCAACCTGCCGGCTCCCTCTGCTCAGTAGGCTCCAGCCTGCTTCACGCCCCCGCCTCGCCCAGCCCACCATCAGTGGGCGGGGCTTCAGCCAACCCCTGAAATTCCATCCCGCAGTCCCTCCTCCTCGCCCCCTTCAAGGCCCGTCTGAAGACCCTCCTCTTCCTTTCCACCTTGCCCCCCACCCTCCCCAATCCAGAACCCAGCTCGGGTCCGAAACACTGAGTGTCCATCGCTTTGGGACGTCCTCCTGACATGAAAGGCGCTATACAAATTAATTTTGGCGTTTTTACCAATTTGAAGTTTGGGTTTAGCATGTTGATTTAAATATGGGTCATATGGAGGGGGGTTAATTTATTCTTAGTAAAGTGAGCTACCTTTATTAATCTTGCTATTATTTAGCGCTTAGTGTTGGTTTACGAGAATTAATTGATGGAATGAGGTTAGGATGTCAGGGGTTGCATGTGTTCCATGTTTGCAGACATTTTTCAGTTGAACGGTTGTCTCGTATCCCAGTCCTCCCAAGCAAGCTTTCCATTTGCACCTTGTAAAGCTCAAGAATCAAACAAAAGTTAATATTTGCAGCTAAGTTAAAAAGGCTTTCATGACTGGGCAGTGCAGGGCATGATGGCACGAGTTGGAAAACCAGCCCCAGTGTCTCTTAGCACAAGAGTAATACAAGTGGGAAATCTGAGTATTGAGTGATTAACACTGCACTGTTTCTGTTGACGTTGTTGTTGGAAGCCACAATTCATTGGCAGGGACTATCAGAGTAAGGATCCCACACGTGGAATTATACTTGTCTTACAGGATAAGCGTCCGTCTCCCTGCAGACTCTGGACTTTGCAATGTACAGATCATGTTTGAGTATCCTTAATGAATTAGGTTTAAATGATTCACAGTCAGTGAAAGACGAGGATTAATGTTTCCATATAAATCTGATTACCACAGTATGTCTAAATAAAATTAGAACCAATTGCTGGCTACTATAATAACAAATTGGCATTTTTAATATTTTTAATTTTACAAAGTATTTTTAACGAGCCTTGTACAGTTTCCATTTCACTGCAGCACACGGGAAAGTCTCGGTGGTTTTATTACAGCAAAGTACAGTAATATATTGCCTTGAGCTCTTCTTGAAGGTTATTTTTATTTTATTCTGTCGAGTTCAGTTGTATTCTCCAGTCAGCAAGTTTACAGCTGAATTTAAATGGCAACTGCAGTTAGATAGCCTGTTTTATTTTTAATATATTAATCCAGAAATTTCAATAGCCATAGAATAGCTGAGGAACCATCTCATTGCATACGTTTGATCTGAGATAGCAAGCTGCTACCTGAAAGAGCCAAGTCACGCAGCATATCACATATGTGGAGTCCTGTAGCTCAGTGGTTAGAGCACTCGCTTTGCAAGCGAGAGACCTGATTTCAATTCCAGGCAGGGCGAAACCTTGGGCAAGTTTCCTTACTCCACACAGAGCCTAATAATAATCCCTCCAAAAAAACCAAAAACAATAAGAAATTGGTCATTTTCAATCTACGACTGTTTGTGGGACATTGCTGTGCGCAATTGGCTGCCGCGTTCGCCCACAAATATACAGTCAATTCACTTTACAGTGTGTTCTGTGAAGCGCTTTGGGACGTCCTCCCGACGTGAAAAGCGCTATATCAAATGCAAGGATTATTATTATTATTATTATCACCAGAAAGATTCAGGAGTCACAGAATTACATAGAAATACATAGCATGTAACACGCGGAAACAAGCCATTCGGGCCAACTAGTCCGTACTGGTTTTATATTCCACTTGAGCTTCTACAACTCCTAGCTGCCTCTCCTACACCCCTTTATTCTCTTCTCCCTCATGGATTCACAACTTTCCTCTTAAATAATAATAATAATAATCCTTGCATTTGATATAGCGCTTTTCACGTCGGGAGGACGTCCCAAAGAACACACTGTAAAGTGAATTAACTGTATATTTGTGGGCGAACGCGGCAGCCAATTGCGCACAGCAATGTCCCACGAACAGTCGTAGATTGAAAATGACCAATTTATTATTGTTTTGTTTTGGAGAGATTATTATTAGGTGTGTGGAGTAAGGAAACTTGCCCAAGGTTTTGACCTGTCTGGAATTGAACTCAGGTCTCTCGCTTGCAAAGCGAGTGCTCTAACCACTGAGCTACAGGACTCCACAATACATTGATGGCCGTATTGAGTCTGGTCTAACCGTGATCCCTTGACTTGAAATACCGTGTAATATATTTTGTTTGGTAATAATAATAATAGTTTATATTTAATATAGCACCTTTCAATGAAACACAGGTACCCCAGGGCTCCATCCTTGTCCCTCTTCTGTTTCTTATCTATATGCTCCCTCTGGGCGATGTCATCTGCAGAATGGGGTAAACTTCCACATGTATGCTGATGACACACAAATCTACTTTGCCTCCTTCAGTATCGACTCCAGGTCCGCCGATATTCCATCAGCTGGTCAGGCAAACATCAGGGTCTGGATGAGTGTAAACATCCTGCAGCAGAATGTGGACAAGACAAAATCCATACTCCTTGGCTCCCATCAACGTCTTCACTGCTGCACATCTGAACTCTCCCTCAGACTCACCGAACCAGTGCGCAATATAGGCGTCCGGTTCGAACCCCAGCTGTCCTTCCTTCCCCATACCCGGTTCCTGACCAGGACAGCCTTCCTCCACCTCTGCCCCACTGCCCACCTCCAACCATGCCTTACCCCAAATGCAGCCAAAACCCTCATGAATGCGTTTGTCACCTCCCGCTTGGACTCAAATGCACTCCTCACTGGTCTCCCAAGCTCCACTATTGAAAAAATCCAGCTCATTCAGAACTCTGCTGCCTGCATACTTACCTGGACCAAACTTTGAGACGCTAACCTACGTGGAGGGTGCTATATAACTGCAAGTTGTTGTTTATGTTTCACAATGGGAGGACATCTCAAAGCTTCACAGGATTTTACAGAAAAGTATAGTGACTGTTTATTTTGTAGGTGATGGTGAAGATTGGGGTTGGAGAGCAGGGGAAGGTACTATCATTACACTGATTGTTAAAATTAGCTATTACTGTATTTCCCATTCTAAGGAATCAATCGATATCATCAACCAGTGAAAATGTACGGGGTGGCATTGATTTTCCAAGTCAGGTGGTAGTGAATTTATTGCCACTGTCAGCAGCAGCACATTTCCACACCACTGAAACTACTATGTGTTTGACAGGCACTTGAGATATACTATAGGAAGCTTCCTCATCTTAATCATCTTCCACACACCCCTGTTTACCTAGCATTAAGTAGGAACCCGGTTGTTAGTCGATTATCAGATGACTTTCCGGGGGTAATAATCCCTGAAATAAAATGGTCCCTCAATCCATGACTGTTTGTGGGACACCGCTGTGTACAATTGACTGCTGCGCTTTGCCCACAAAATACACAGTCAATCCATTTTACAATAGATTCTGTAAAGCGCTTTGAGACGTCTCAACAAGGTAATAAGGCACTATATCAAGTGCAGAGATTATTATTATTATCTCTTGTGCTAAGGTGAAGGTTGGCAGACAAGCTTGGGTTGCATCTCACAATGTCCAAGTCCTGCACTAAGAAGCAGCAGCAAAAATGAGGTGTTAAAAGAACGGGTTGTGTTTGCCATTCACTAGAGCGCATTGAAAGTTGAGGAGGGAGATCAAAGGTCCACATGTGATCCCCTTCTTTCATCCCTCGACACAGGGGCCTCTGGTCCTTTACATTTTGATCCAGATAATGCTTAGTCCTCTTTGAAAAGGCAGAACTTTTTTGCTTTAATGCTATGCTCCCTCTATCTGATTTCCTGGAGACCGTTAACTGGAGCTGTGAAAATATTTACAATAGGATAATAAGAGTCTCCAATTCAAACATTCCTATAATTGCATTGTCCATCTGATGATTAGAACAGGAGATCCCTGGGGTCAGTGACTGTATCCATGTCTGGCAGGAATGTCTTGTATGCAGTACATGTGGGGACCATGTGTTCCATTTTCAGCCGCCATGCCCTCTTCTTAATGTACAAATTGATTCATACGATCCAAACTCTCCCATACTGCAGTCTTGAAATCATTTGCTTTTATGCTGGTCTCATGAATATTATAGCAGCTTCTGTAGTAGGGAACAGTACAGTCCTGGATGCAGGTGCCACCCACTGACAGAAGTTTTTAGCCCAGCAATCCCAGCCTTGGTGGAAATGGTGAACTAATTGAGATACAATTGTTGCCTCTAGAAAATCCAGGACTCCTGTTAAATGGGATCCTTTTCAAGATCACCAGAGACAACAGCACCTGGAGCATTAGGTACATTCCACCAGAAACAACAGCTCTTGAGGTATAAAGTACAGTCCACCAGGGATGGGTATTAGGTACAGTCCACTAGTTTTGGCAAGTACCTGGGGAATTAGTTACAGTGCACTTCCAGAGAGGGCAAATACCTGGGGTATTGGATACATCAGTATGTTTCCCGGACACATTCCAACAGTGGAAGGGAATGTGACTCTCAGCACTCTTACACTGAGTCTGGAAGTCCCACACTTTCAATATAATGAACAGTCAATCATTGAATGTCACGTGTCATCTAAACTGCACTGAAACACTTTGAGCTACTCTGGATCTGGTTTGTAATTACTTTAACAAACAAAGGAATAATTCAAATCTTTTGGAATGTGTTTGGGGATTTGTTGGTTCATTTGAGTTGCCTTTATATTGGACCAGATTTAGGGGCATTTGACCTGGAAATATATCTTTGGTTGAGCAAACTTTGTAAGATCAGACAGAATGGAAAATGTCAGGCAGTGTATGGGCATGAAACTGAAAAAGGGAAAAGGTCAGCAGTTATTAATAATTCAGAGCCAGTGAATGACAAGCGTCCCATTCCTGCTCAGATAGTCTTTTTTTATACGAGTTTGTTGGAGCGTTTGTACATCTTACTTTGCAAGTTGTTGGACAATGTTGGTCTCCGTCGAAAGATGTTTGGTTCAGTAACGTGATTTGTTTGTTAGCTGGCAATAGACTACAGTGGTTTATACCACTTGGTCTGTGAATCTTCCGGTCGCTGGTTCTTATTCCTAGAAGTGTTGTTCCGTGATCTTGGGACAGTTGATGTCACATGTATTGCTATTTCTCTTTCACATCTGGAATATAAGGCAAATGGAGACATCTTGAGGTGTGCTTTACAATATTAGCTAAAGGGACTGAGTCACAGAGAACGCTCTTCATCAAGTCAGCCACCTTGTGAGCCTGGTGTCATGTGCATGTTCTTTCATCCTGCTTGTGTTCCAAAATGGTGCTTTAAACACTAAACAAAAGAAAACTAAATGAATGGTTCAGTTGTACTTTCACAGCCCGCCCACTTCAAATAGAGTAAAATAGATCTAATAGGTTGATCTTTAACAACAACAATTTACACTCATATAGCGTACTTCACGTCGGAAAGGGTGCTGGACAGTCAGGGGTTTTGGACCCGAGTTGGGGTCAAAAGGGGAGGATGGCAGGGGAAGGTGGGAGTGGGAGGATGGCCGAAGGCATGGTCGAAGAGGAAGGTGTTCAGATGGAACTTAACTGGACCTGGAAATGATACTTCAATGTTTTGCTGAACTCAGAATGTTGGTAAAAGGTGAAACGTTTTCCAAAAACCAGAAAGCACTCAAATTCTTTTGTAGAATTGTCATATTTTAATGATGAAAGGTGAGGCAGATCTGCACTGTAAAGCAGGTGCAGGTCCCTGGGCATTCCCATTCGAGTTTCTCTGTAGAGCACGTTAAAACCTCCTCTAAAACCAGAAATGGACAGTTAGCTGGAAAACAGTGAATTCATCTCCTGTCATGTCAGTTGGGGTTTTCATTCCACTTATCATAGACATGTGGCAATTTCTGAATTCCAGCAAGCGTCGTGTCATCATTTTTTTGTGGAAGTGCATTTTGTGCTCATCATTTCAGAGATGGCTGTGCTGAGGGTGAAACATTTCAGCCATCTTGCACAACCAGTGTCAGCACCAAACACTGCCGGTCAAGGAAAACCTGCTAGCTCTAAAGTGAAGCTCCCTCGACTATACCACTGTCAATTTCAAGTTCATTGTGACGGTTTCCAATTTAGTTCTAATGGGAATTTTGTAAAATGGAAGTTGTAATTAGAAAAGCTAATTTCAGCGTTCAATGATTGGGGGCTGATTGCTCCCCCAAAGATAAAAGGAGATTGAACAAACTCCCAAAGTCTGAAGTTCTTTTCAATTTGCTTCCCACAATTCACAAAGAGAATTAGTTTCCAAATTAAGACTACCCCAATATTTTCCATAATTTTACACTATCTTGACTGTTAAGCCAAATTGATTTTATAGGCAACGATTAGGTGAAATTTCAGGTTTATACTGATGTGCTACGCAGTCTTCATTTTATTGCATTTGCCATTTTCAGTGTCCAGTATTTTACTAAAACAACCATTTACTAGCCTTAGTCATGAGTATGCATGACTTGATATAGTCTCTACTTTTCCCCTTGATTTCTCTTGACTCTTCCCCCTCCCCTCATCATATCGAAGCATGAAGTAAACATTTATCAAAAGCATTCCTGATGTTTGTGGTTCTGTTTGAAATTGAACAATGGAGAAAGCAGCCAGACATCTAGCATGCAACAATACTGCCAGCATTACCTGGCACTTAAATACTGGACAAAGCCTCAGTTTTGCTTACAGTTAGATATAAAAGCATTTAGCACCAGCCTACGCTTGTTTATGCTGTCGGTGTTATTGATGGTTTTTTGACTCAGGAAGATGATCATTACTTGGAGTGAAAGTAAAATTCCATTGATTATCCACAATCAATCAGCTTTTAATGGGCCAACAAAACTTTAAATGGGAAAGTCACAGCCAGCACAAGTTTCAGATTGCCCCCTATTAAATACTTATAGTATTGCAATGCTGATATGTCGGAGAGACTTGTTTTTTCACCTGAATGATGGAAGTCGTAAGTGCTGCAGCAGTAAAGAGTCTTGAAATTAGTCCTGGAATGCTTCACCTCTGTTGCACTATTCTGCACATATGCTTTATTAATCTTGAGAAGCAGCAACTGATAGAAATGTTGTAAGGAAAGGAAACAACACAAATCACTACTGCCCAAGATAGTTTCCTCCGTTCCTCTAAACTGGGCAGCAAGGTGAAGGTTGCTTCCCGCTGCTTTTGGCCGTCATTTTGATTTGTCAGAGGGAAATCTGGCTGTACAAGCCAATGAAGGGTTTTTTCAAATTATGTCCTCTTATCAAACTCCCAAAGTAGATCAAGGAAAGTTTGGTGGCTCTTAATTGATTTGGTACTTTTGATCAGAACATTTAAGGTTCAAATTCCAATGTGTCCAATATATATATATATTTGTGTCTGTGTTTTAATATATATAATATATACTGCTCAGGGGTATGTAAGTGGAGAGTCGCTGTATATTAACTTTAGATGCACGGATATCCAAGGAATTGCTGATGATTGACTGACCAATTTGGCTCATCAGATGAAGTACAGATCTGTCTTCAATCCTACGAGTTAGAATGCTAATGGGTGTTTTATCTGAATGAGGTGGTTTCATCTGAATATTATGAACAAGGTGGTCTGGCGTGAATAAATTGTAATTATACAAACAAGGTGGTCTTACATGAACTATTCCCCATGCTGTGCAGTTATTTTATTCTGAGCCCTGAAAACAAAAATCACAAAAGCAACTTTGAAACCACCTTGCAATTCAGCGTTGTTTCTGTGTAGCTGTTGATTCTGTCAAAGCGCCCCTGCCGTGCAAATGGGCTGAATTCCATACATGCGGCAGCTCAGGGTATGTGTAAAGCTGCTTCTAATTGAAGGAGCTGTGCAGAACCCTTTCAATATAAAGCAGCATAAATTTAATTATTCCAAGAGCTTTATGGATTAAGAGATGTTCTGTGGTTGGCACATTTCTCAAATTCCTCTCCACAGTATTCTGTGTCAGAAGTGCACATGTTAACAAAAATCATGTTTCCCTTTTGTCTATGTTAGAAGAAGTGAGGCTGCGTTAAAAGCTTTGACATTATTTTGCACAGCCCCGTGATAACCAGCTTTCTTAGACAAGCAGGTTCACTGTACACCAGCACAAGTTTTAGCCGACATAGTTGCATGAACTGTACTTGATTTCACTGTGGTTCTTACAGCTGAGCAAAGGCATATGTTAACCAAGCACCATCTTGTGCAAAAGGGTTTCTCAAATTGTTTTTCTCTTGAGAGGCAGAGGTGCTGCACATCAGTCCCCTCAAGGTCATGTGAAGTCCAAAGATAGGAACACAATGATACATTTTCGAGCAATTTTAGCTTTCCTGCCTTGTGCTTTTAAACAAGCCTAAGGAATATTTAAACTCTTTCAATAAAACATTTTAAACTGGCTAATGCTATTGGTTGGTATCCACTGGTGTTTTAATTTTTGCCAAACTTGAATATGAAATTGCTTTGACAATGCTATCCAAGCTTGATTGAAAACAAATCTAAATAAAGTGGTCCCTGCTCACTTTGGGCTCAACTTAAATTAATCCCAGCCTGGAAGAAGTAGTTTCAAATGCATTGATTTCCATCCATTGGCCCAGGAGAACCTTGTTCTAATGCTGTCTTCTGGGGCCGATATCTCCGTGGCTGTGATATGAATGAAATGCTAAAAATGTCCGACTCCCAAATAGCCATTAACATCACTTCCTCCACGTTATACGCAAATAACATCACTGATATCACTTCCCCCACAAAGGGATATCAGCAGGACTTTCTGCACAAATTACATCTATAGATCGCAGGCAAAGTGTGCAAGAATTGATGTTATTGGTAACCTAATGACCCAGAAGTTGGTCCATTTTTAATGCGTAAAGCTAGATGGACAGTGACTGGAACCAAGATGTATTGTACTTTTACGTTAGTGGAGATTCACAGTGGACCAGGGCTGTAAGCGAGGAACTATGATATGACAGGAGGCGGATGTGCTATAATGAGGTTTCCCTATAGTAACCTGAGTATATCTGAGTTGACTATATATTTGTTAAAATAATGCACCAAAGACAAATGGCAGAACTATCCATTGACGGCAAGATGCAGAACCAAAAGCCTTGTGCTTTAAAGGCAGAGGGAATTCAGACAGAGCACTGTTGTGCAAGGGAACCACCAGAGTGTCCAATACAGACGCGTAGAAACTTAGAATTTTTCTGCTCAGAAGGGGTCTGTTCGGCCATCGTATTAGTGTCACTGCTACTTTATTTTCTAAATTGCCATTTTTTATTCATCTAATATTTTTGAATGTGAAAGAAGCGGTATATAAAACCACTCTTAGAATTGTGCTTGACAGAGATGATGGATTGTAGGAGGCAGGATAAGTGAATAGACCTAATCTGATGCCTTGACAAGGTCGTCCCGGACATGACTTCCTTTACTGGGTTATACATCAAAAGCGCAGGGAAGTGTCTTCTTTTGCTAATAATGGCTTATTGGAAAAGGTGCTTTTCTGCTATTGATTGACATTAAATGTTGCAGAGCTAATACCGGTTAAAAATCTTAGTGCTGAACATCGGCAGAGACAGTAAATTTCTATTGCTGTATGTCAGCTTTCTGACTCCAGTCTCTGGAGCTAAGATAAAGTACCCCCGCAAATTGTTGCAATGGGTTTTGTTTCATTTGGCAAAGCAGCGATGTGACCTCTTTAATATCCGTCTTTTCTGCTGAGTCTGCACGAGAGACAGAAGATGGGATCTGCAGCAGGAATACAGCACGTCCACCACAACCAAATGCCAGACCTTCTCATTTTCCATTGTTTTCCCTTTGAGCATAGAGCTACTTCCAACAGCAAAAGGATATACTAAGAAAGTCTTAACTTATAACCTAACCACGGCCCCAACAACAAAGAACTGGGATTTCTTCACAGTCAAATTATAGTATTATTTCGAATATAAACCACTTGGAGTAAATATTCCTGTGGCACAATTTTGTAAGAGAGAATACACTTTATCGTCTAATATGCAGTAATATACTGATGAGTATATCACTGAAGGAGACAGGGTATCTCTGGGAAATGACTATTTCAACAACAACAACGACAACAACAAGATTCCATTTATAAAGCGCCTTTCACGTCAGGAGGACATCCCAAGGCGCTGCACAGTTGGTCATGACCCGAGCAGGGGGGAAATGGTCAGGGTGAGGGGAGGGAAGGGAGGGAGCGAGGAGGGAGGAAATGGTCAGGGTGAGGGGAGGGAAGGGAGGGAGCGAGGAGGGGGAAGAGAGTCGAGAGGGGAGCTGAAGGCTCGGTTCACTCGATTATAAGGTTAGTTTTTTCTGAAAAATCAGTCTTCCCTTTAAAAAATATTCAATCCACTTTAATGACATTGTTTGACTTTCTGTTTCTGTTTCCTTTCATGAATAGGGTAATATTTGTTTTCTTGGATCCACTAGTTCACACAGAGACTTTTCAGCTGTCTTGTCATTTTCAAATGTGTGTCAATTCAGCTTAGCATTTCCTTCAGTAAACCACTAACATTCAGTTGCATTGTCAATCCTTCGATTGAGATGTTAATCTGAGGTGCTGTTGGCGTGTTCAGGTGGATGTTATAAATTCCATGAGACTATTCAAAAAGACAATGGAGTTTCTCCCGGTGCATTGGGCAACAATCTTCCAGATAAAATTGGTGATTCATTTTGAGGGCTGTTTGTGGGACATTACAGCATGAAAATCTGCTGATGTGTTCACCTACAAAAAACACAATCACTACATTTTCATTTTGATAATGTGATATTATTATATTATATGCATGAATTATTATTTATAAACAATTAGATTTGAATAGACAGAAAAACAAACAACTTTCATTAGAAAAGTGTGAATTGATGACTGTCTTCTGTGTGACAATAGTACCAAAGATAGCAAAGGAGGAGGCCATTTGGCCCATTGAGCCTGAACTGATGGGAATTCATCCACAAATCCCATTTCACTGTTCTTTCTCCTTACCATTTGATATTGATATAATTAAATGTTTTTCCAGTTTTCTTCTAAATATTCTTATGATTTCAGCTTGATCAGCACTTATGGCAAATCTATGCTCATAACTATATCTTTTTACTCCTGTTATCTGTTTCTGTCTTTACTGGAAACAATTCACCAAACCTTTTTTTTCTTTTCACTGAATAATGGAAGGTTTGGCGCCATCTCTAAGAACCATTTGGGCAAATGGCAGAAGTAACAATTCATATAGTAACAGATTTCGCTTCATCAAGGCTATCTCTTTTCTACTCAGCTGGCCCTTTGGATGTGGTTATTTTAAAGCCCTTTGTAAATCAGAAGTTCTCTAGTTCACTGTGCTCACTGCCAATGACCTGCACTTGTGTTCAGCTAAAGGTTTTAATTAGTTGCTTATATGTTAAAAAAATAAGAGCTATGCTATGAAGTAAGACACTCTTTTCAACGCTTTGTTTAATAGGCGAAGGGAGCATTGAAATAGTGGGCTCTTTCACAGTCATCAGTGATGCATGAACTGATAATGGGAGAGTCACATAATCCAGTTTATAGAATATTAGACCCAAGGCCAAGTACAAGGGTTAGTCAGTGACCACTTGGGCAAAGTAGTAGAGAGCTGTCAATGTATATAGAACTATAATAATAATAACTTGCATTATAAACCGTCTTTCATGTAAAGTAAACATCCTTGAAGCGCTTTGCAAAATATAATTCATTCGAAATCAAAGTGAATGTTATACTCACAATTAAAGAGAATATTTGAGACAAAGGAGGGCCAGAAGGCAAGGTCCACAATCAGATACAGTGAGTTTTTTGGGGACATTATTTTCTTTGTGAACAGTTCTTAACAGTGATGATAGAAATCCTCTTTAAATACACTGAATTTTAGCAATTCACCTTTTTATAAAGTAGGACAATTATTCCCTCACAGAAATTAAACTGAATGGTACAGATAGGAATTAGTGCTGGATAGGACCACCAAAGCCTACAAGAACACTTCACAGCATCTCACGCCACCACACTCAACTCCATTATATCTCTGAAGTACCCTGGGCAGCTAAACCCAGTTAGTGTAGCTATTCAGAAGGCTTTTGGTGAAGTGCCAAAAATAGTGTTCTTTTCTACAATTCAACGGGAGATTTTCTAAACTTTTTTTCTACAAATAGTCATTTGCAGGAATGATGTGGAATCTTGTGGGAACACAAAACATTTTATTTCAAATCGAACAACAGCTTTGTGGGTGAAGGCTTCAGTCCAGAGCTACTAATGTACACGCTCATTCCTGTGGTTTTATTAGGAAGAAATGGAGCTGCTGAAGTAATGACTGGTGTGACAGTGGAGAGGCAGATGTTGAAATTCCTGAATTAATTTGTTCTCCAAGAGAAAACAAATCAAGAACATGTCTCAAATGGATGAGCTAGATTAAGAAATCATTTTATCTTGATTTATTTAATCCAGTGAATGAAGAAAGAGACATGAATAACTTCATGTACAATGGGGTCAAGGAGTCAATGAGATGTATGAAAGGTCACACTCACAGGGCATTTACATTGCGGTGCTGCACCTTAAACACTGCCTTAACTCTGAGTTAACAATAAACCTATTAACCAGCTACTCAATGCCATGAACGAGAAATCCAATAGTCCAGTGCTGTGACCTGCCTCGTGTGTGTGTGCTTGTGTGTGTGTCTATGTGGTGGGGGGAGGGAATAGAGAGTAGACAATCTCAAGTACACTTAATGTGATGTACAGTAGAACCCTGTAACAAAATGCTTCAATCTAATAGAATACAATTTACATTTATATGGTACCTTTCACGTTGGGAGAACGTCTCAAAGCGCTTCATAAACTTCCATTGCTGGATGGGCGACCAAGCTGGGGTGGGAGCTGAGGGGTTGAGGAGGGAAAAGATGATCGAAAGCCTGGTCAAAGAGGTACCTTTAGAGACGTGCTTTGATACAGGGAAGAGAGGTAGCAAGTTGAAGGGACTCCGGGAAGTTGGAATCCAGCATTTATTTGCCCAATAAATTTAATATCTGCTGATTTCACTGCATACAGGCAGTGGCATCGGTGTGTTCTAATGAACTAGAAGTCAGCCCTTTTGTCTTTCTGTGCACCAACTGGTAGGTCCGCCTTCCCCCCATTTTAGCACTGGTTAAGAGGTTTTGGACCTCCCCCACCCCCCAGGACAGCAAGAGCATTGTAACAGTCTCCACTGTGCATTGAATATATCACAAGATTGACTCCAATGACTTACTTTCTTTAAAACACATGCCTTCCTTTACTTCCAGATATTTTTATCTTTGGTACATTATTTGTAAAATAGATGAATAAAATAGAGTGAGACCTGTTTGGGCCTCCTGTAACATTTTGGCTGATGAGTGCTCATGTGTAACATGACAGTGGTCATGACTTTATAGAGGAGGCTTGAAGTTCAAGCTGTTGTGAATAAGGACTGGGAGGTGCTTCTGTGTACGGGCAAAAGAATGATGGTTCAAAACAATGAGTGCTGTCTCATGAAAAAGACCTTATGTTTCAAGATTTCTGTACAAGCTCAAAGCTGACATTGCATGGCATGGTCTGACAAATTCCACTCTCTCTGCCTCTTGACATTTATTTTGACAAGTTTGGAAGTTTATGAAGAAAAGTGAGCACTGGGTTTTGCAAAGATGTTGATCAAATCTCTGTCAGTTTGCCTGGTTGCCTCTCTGTTGAAAGAGGGTGCAGGTGGACAGATCACCTTCCCAGCTTGTCTGTACGGCTGTCAGAACTCTACATATGAAAACAATTTGGCTTTCATGAGGGAGCGGTATAGAGAAAAGCTTTCCAGCTATTAGCTTAAAAAAACTCAATATTTTGGGCTTTTCCATTCAGCTCCTCCCCTCCCACACCCAATGGCTCAGTGGATAACTGCACCCCATTAATGTGGTGGTAATATATAGATCAAAAAGGCACAGAAACAGACCATTTACATTATCTAGTCCATGTCTGATATTGTACAGGTTCAATCTCTAGCCTGTATTAAGTTATCTGTCAGCTGTAGCTTTAGGAGGGGAGGAAGCTGATGTGCCGAGGTGATTCAAGGTCATTTCGATCTGGACACTGATCGTATGAATGAATAGCACTGATACAGCTGGAACGTAACTGTGAGACACGAGTTATCAACAAATGTACAACTTGTTCATACACTTCCTCCAGATTATTTCCTAGTTCTACTTAAGGGAATCTAGAATTGCAGGACAGTAATCTCATTATTTTTCTCCTTACTAAAAAGGAATTATTGGTACTATATTTTCCATTTACAGTTTGCTGTATGGCAACTGAACCGGCATTCCTATTAAGTCCAGACATTATGAGTTACATAAATATTTCCATCATTTGATTCTGATTTGGAATCCTCTCCCTCCCTCCTCTGCTCCTGAAAGTCTTTGACTTATTTTGACTTCCACTGGTGTACGGATCCTCTGGCATCTGCCTTCCTCCAGAACCTCACCCAAGTGATCACTATTCACGTTCAAGTCTTGGCAGTGATTGTTAGCTTTAACAGTTGAGTTTAGCTGATACTCCCTGAACCAGCCCTGCAGTCTTCTGGGATCTGTGCAGTGGTAGGATCAAAGGGGTCACTTGCCAGCTCAATAGCTGGAACGAGCACCTTCTGGTCGAAACCATTTTAACAAAATAAAAGGATATTCCTCACAGTGGTTATCAACTGGGACAATTTCAAGAGCGGAATGTTCCACAGTGTGATAATTATCACCCGTGATAGTTTTCACATACCGCATTTTCACCCCTATATCGCAAGGTTATTTCCAGTAGTGTCACTGACTATGGTGGTATCAAATAATTAATAGTGCGAGGAGATACACAACAGGATAAGCTACTGGTGGCTTGCGATGATTGATAATACTATCTGTTTGTAGGCTGTCAAAGTGTGAATTCCTTTCTTCCACCACCCTTACGTGCCAGTAATTATATATGTCATTTTTCATCACTGTCAGAATATGGCAGGATATTAAGAAGGAGAAATTCAGATCAGAGTAAGAGTAAAACATTCACTTCTGTCCTGGCACAGAGTATCAGAAATGTCACAATAAGGTATGTTATTGAAAGAGAAAATATCTAGATGTATCTGTTCCACACAAGTATACTGTATGTATTTATGATTATACAAATGAAAGCATATGCAGTATTGTCATGGGGAGGAGAGATTATATGTTCTGTAAATGCTGTCAAACAGTAGAGAATTATTCCCAGACTATATTCTGCCCAATGGTAGAATTAGACATAAGCCACCTTGCTTCAATGTTGCATTATTATTATAATATATTTCTTATATGATATTTCTCTAAAACTCCTGCCACCAGTGACAGATCAATAAACTCCATTACTTCACTCCAATGCTATGTTTGCACAAATGTCAAGATTCACACATAAACTATCGCATAAAATCACTTGAATGAGGTATTAGAGGATTTCTGATGCCCATGGAATTGTGCCATAATAGAAGCAAAAAGAGAGTCAAACATCTTCAAGAGTCGTATTCATACTTCGCAATAATCATCTGTGAGCATTTTGAAACATTTTGAGATGACAAAGTACTTTAAAAATGCCAGTTCTTTTCATGAACGTAAGTAGTTAGGTGTCAACCTGGCTCAGTGTGTAGAACATTCTCCTCTCCAGATAAAATTGTACGTTCACTTCATTACTGTGAACATTCGCCCACGAAATGCACAGTCAATTCACTTTACAGTTTATTCTGTGAAGCGCTTTGAGACATTTCAATGACATGATAAGGCACTATATCAAATGCACAGATTTTTTTTATAACATTGCTGAGCACAAACTACCTGTTGCATTTTCCTACAACTATACATCAGTACACTTTACAGAAACTTGTGAAGTGCTTTGATCTAGATGAGCTATCAACATCATAAACACAATATGAAATGCAAGAATTGTTATTACAAGCTATGTAGTGCTATAGAATCATAGAAAGTTTACATCACATTCAGCAATTGTGTCTGTCCTGGAAATATGTGCTCTGATCCCATCCAATTCCCTTTTATATGTTGATATGGACTTTAACAGACTTTTGGGGCAAACATTCCACACTAACTGCCATCTGTGTAAAAACAAATATAGTTTCCTCTAGTGTTAATCCTCAATGTAAGCACTTGAAACTGGCTTGCTCATCAGCACTGTCAGGTTACAGTGCTGTAGTCACAAAGGCTAAACTTTCAGTTGGTCCTTAAATCTTACCCTGTTACCCTCAGCTCACTCACTGTTAAGTGACTTTCTCAAAGCACAGATTGCAGCAACCAGGTGATTGCTTTATACTGCAAGTCAAGTCATCCAAGGCAGCATCTGCCTTGAGAAAGAAGAGCTTTGGGCAGCAGTTGTCTTGCAGGTCACATTCCTGGCCTGATCTAACATACGACTCGCTCGAGGATGCTCTCAGCCTCCCAGTAATCAATAGGGCATTATTTATATTAATATTTTCCAGATTAATTAGAATAGCTACATTGAAACAGTGTTGATTAGGAAAAGCAGAGTAGAGGTTACCGTATGGAAATATCTTTATCCCATCCGATTTATCTCTTTGCCGCAAAGTAGGAGTGTTACACTAAGGCTGTTTGAGTCCACAATTGTTCTAAATTGGCATCTTCCCTTGAGTAGCTAGCTGAGCATTTGGCCAATGCTCCCTTTCCCACTGTGCTATCTGTGCACCAATTTCAGAACCCCTTATTATTTTGCTGTAGACGCCTTTACCATTTATTTTGAGGAGCTTAGCTTAGTAAAGGTATTTATGAAAAGGGTCGATAGCAGCGGAGATTTATAGTTGCGTCATTCTGAGTTCAGGGAGCGTTGCCTTGGAGGAAAATAAAATTACCAGTAATTAAATTTATAAGCAGGGTGCCATCTACACAAGATTTATTACTACCGAGTTCAAAGGACAATGAGGCAGTGTTGGTAGCCTATGCATCCTCAGTGATACTCGATGCAAGTATTGTGAGAATCTCCATTCCCGGAGGGTTGAACTGACAAGAACACAATAAGATTCTTCTTGAAAATCTATAATTTCAGGGATTGCTTTTCTATTACCTGCACTCAAGATAGGGTATAGAGAAGCCACAAGGCAACTCTGCACATTTCGATCAATTCTGTTCCAATACAGCGTGTTAGCACTTCACTGCTTTGCCACGTACAGTAGCACATCCTTTGATCTAGCTTATTGTTAATGACTGCCTCTCTGCTGGAGAAATATTCTCAAATCCTTCCCGATAACACACTTCCTTTTGTATAGCCCTCAAAGAACATGTGAGAGAGGATCTAAAATGTGTTGTGATATCAAAAATGATTTCTTAAGATTCTTGATCTGGTCTATGAATGCAGCATCAACAATAAATTGGATTTATATAGTGTCTTTCATGTCGGGAGGATGTCCCAAGGCGCTGGGGCATGGTGTAAAGAAGAGTCACCTTGTGAAAAGGCAGATTTTTAAAAGGCAGGAATAAAATGTTAATTGACGGAATGGTATGGGAGCGCACTCCCTTAGGACTGGAGCTGCCTCCAAATGCTTTCACAGTTAGGAGAGACTCCCTTGTTAGAATGCAATGTCTGTGCATGATGATCATATTAACAAGCGCAGAGCCCCTGAGTCACGTGGTGTTTGCCTAAGGAGGAGCAAGGCAGCCATGACCCAGCCATCACTGCTGCAGCAACCCACAATTTCTCTGATAACAAGTACAAGGTAGATACTTAACAAGGGAACAAAGGGGAGCATCTTGGAGCATTGCACAGTGATGGGGAGAAAGGGGAAGGGAAGGTGATCGTAGGCATTTTATGTTGAAAGGGAGCATGCAAAAACTGGTTATAGTGAATTGGATACAACGCTAAAACTACATTACATTTAGCTATTGTTTTTCCTCAGCTGCAAAAACACCTGTGCTTTACAGAATGGAACCATATATGTTCCGAATTCTCTGAAGCTGCCATACCTTAATTATATCTAGTGCTTTAGTGACCTACTGAATGCAAAGCCTTGTTATTGCAGTCAACAGTAGTAATGGAAAAGTAGTAATAATTTATTGGCAATAGGATGACATTCACTTAGGATACTGGAAAATAACTTCAGTGTTTGTTTCATGAATGCAAAATGATATGCATGGAAAAAAGACACTTAAGTTTATTTGAGATTCACTTGGCACAGACCAAATAAGGAAACTGAATGCAAACCAGTGACCAGACTTCATTGGACTTCCCCATAGCTCGAATGATGAAACAATAGAAAATGTCAGAGAAACCAGCCAGTGTCTCTCCAAATACTTGTGTGATGCTTGTTTGGAAGGCATTGCCTGAAAGGTCAATCAAACAGGACACTCATTGGATTTTTAATGATTAGGCAGAATTCATAATGAGAGTTCAAAGAATGGGGCTGGTGCCTCTCAGGCAGGTCTGTCATTCAGCAGAACAATGAGAGAGGTCCAGTCTGGAGTCATAATTCCAACAGGACACTCGATTCTGTACTGGAGTCACATTCCAAACACTTGTTGCCATTGTACAAATAGCAAAGTCCAATCTTTTTGGGAACCCAAGACGCTCCATGTAACCAGGCAATCGTCATCTCTTCACATTGCCTGAATATAAAGCTGCCTTTTGACAGTACCGTTCTGTCAGTGGCTTCTTCCTGTGTAGCCAGTGTAGACCGTGTTGTACTGCACTTTAGGTGTAAGGTAGTGGGGGATAATAATAATAATCCTTGCATTTGATATTGCGCTTTTCACGTCTTCTCAACGTCTCAAAGCACTTCACAGAATAGACTGTAAAGTGAATTGACCGTATATTTGTGGGCGAAACCTGGCAGCCAATTGTGCACAGCAGCGTCCCACAAACAGTCGCAGATTGAAAATGACCAATTTTTTTTGAGGGATTATTATTAGGCGTGTGGAATAAGGAAACTTGCCCAAGTTTTCGCCCTACCTGGAATTGAACCCAGGTGTCTTGGTTGCAAGGTGAGTGCTCTAACCACTGAGTTACAGGACTTCACTTATGCATTACTCCATGACTTGATAAATTTATGGATCTTGGCATTTGAGAATGTTTTCGTTAAAATTCACATGGCCAGACTCCATAGACCTTCAGAGGCAACTCTACTGAATATATATGCATTGTATTATATCAACAAACATAACACTGATCTCTTTTAGCTAACCCATTGAAGGTGTTCCAGTATACTGAAGTTTGGGGCAAATTAACTGTACACTACTATAGGAATGCACTGAGCCTTGACTGTCATTATTAGCATTGGCCTCATTCAATCAAAGATTTCTTTGTCCCACCACAATAACCAGTGGGCAAATATGCTGTGGTATCGAGCCAACCAGGTGGGTTTAATGCCCAGTCTGTGCTGAGTTAGATGATTTCAGCCAGCAGTGGAGTGCTACTATCAGCCTTGGTTCCAAGAGGAAGAAAATCAGCAAGCGTTCCCACTGCTGATCACCATCAGTGATCCCTGCCAGAAAGTGCATGAGTATGGATGTCAAGTTAGAACAGGATTAGGCTTGGCTGAAATGCCTCCACAGTCACCCAGTCGGCCGAGACTACTTGTGTAGACATCCAAATGAAGAATGGCATTTGGCTGAGATAGGTACCAGAGGGTGACCAGCACTTGTAGAGAAGTACACCACCAGGCGCCTGTGCCTTCAAGTGAACATATATATGGGGGGACGGGGGGACGAGGGCAGGGCGGGGGGAGAGGGGTGGGGGTGGAGAGAGGAGTCAGGAGTTAGAACAAAACACATGCTACCTTTTGTTGCAAGTATAGCATGAAGGTTACACTAGATATTTTGTGCTTCAGAGCAAAGTGTCATATTCACATGAAGTGAATTTGCTTCTAAACCTACTCAATTGCTTTGTGACAATCTTTTATGTGAATTGTGTAACATAAAGGCATGTTGACAGACATGAAATGAAAAGCTTTATCAGAAATAGGGATTGGATTCATTTCCTTTGTTGAACGGAAGCGTGGATCCTGTAAAAACATTTTGTCCCTGTGACCATGCTTCAGCGTGAAAAGGGTTAAATCCTTTTACCTTGAGCTATTGTAACAATGACTGGGTCTTATTTCATTTGATGGTGTTGGATTTATTGTCGGGGCCACTGCAGTCATATTCCATTTTACAGATTACTTAAAGTGCATTGAAAATTGAATAAGAGCATAGAGGTCCCATCTCCCTCTATACGTTCATCGCAGCAAAACTGCACAGCAAACCAGACTTTTACTGCGGCAAATCATAAATATGAGTGTTCCACGTAATAAAATCACAAATGCAAACTTGTAGCTTACTATTATTTTGCAAAGGTGCTAAAGGCTCGCACTGCCATTTCTCAGTCTTTTCCTTTTGGGCCAGATGATCCATGTACATGCCAATATAATAAATTTCATGTTTTGCGACAGGACTGCAGAAACATGCGCATATTTAGCGAGAGTAAGGCCGTGCTGTTATTGATGCGGTGCAAATAAAGAAGTCCGGGAAGAAAGTGAAGAGTCTAAAGTGTTTTAACTGCATTGCATTGCCTCCTGTATATGCTCAAGTGTTGTGTTGTCAGACTTCAGCAATTGCTGGATGAGACACTAATAAATCTGATCTTTTGTTTCCTTCTCTTACTGTAGTGATCTGAGTGAAAACCATATCCACGCTATTCCAAGGAAGGCTTTCCGTGGAGCTGTTGACATTAAAAACCTGTGAGTATCTTTATGGCGATTATTTGTTGCTCCAGAAATGAAAACCATGTAGTTACAACTGGCAAACCTGAATTCAAACGTTCCTCCTTTTATGGCCCCATACTGCATATGTATGTGATAGCGTGCAGAAATGGCATTAACACATAGCCCCATTTTATATCTGGGCTTAATGTCTGTTGTGTGCATAGTCAGTTGCTAAGTTTGCTTGTGTAAATAAGCTTGTTGCTGATTAGCACTTCTTTTCCAATGCATCTGCATTTTGTTTGGTCAGCCAAGAGTCTGACATCAGTGGAAACCCATCACCATGCTTAAGAGACTTCAAATGGAATGATTAAGAATTCTACATGTGAGATATTTACTATTCAGCAAATGCCAAGGTTACCAATGGAGTGTTCAGAGTCCTTCCAATGTGGTATAAAAGGAGCGAAGTGAATTAGGATCTGGGATCTGCAGTGTGGGATCTACTCAGGCTGGGCTAACCTACCGTCACCAAAGTACAATACAGTTCCATTACGTGCAGTTGCCTTTTCCCAGAGTTGTTATTTAGGCACAGGTTGGGAAAAGTCAAGGCTTCAGGCCTCCAGAGAGTATATTATTCTGCCCACCCGCCTCTCCCCCCGCCGCCATTTACAAGTCGATGTAATATTTCCTATGTAGTAGCAAAACAACCTTTGAGATGTGATGCAAAATGGGGGATGGGAAAATTTGACCAAAATGTCTCCATATAATAAATAATCTCTACATTTGCCATTTCACGCCAGGAGGATTTCTCAAAGCTCTTCACAGCATATACTGTAGAGTGGAGTGACTATGCATTTTGGGGGCAACAATATTTTTGTGGGAAAAGATAATCTGGGAAATGCAGTGTGGCCAATTCCTTAGTACTGTTAATTCTTTTGCAAGAAAGATAGTGTCAGTAGTACCGTATGTATTTGTTCTGTTTTCTGCTCCCTTTTCTCCAGATAATTTTCTTGAAGCCTACGGCTTGGACTGTGTTCATAATGTGGTGACATTTTCTAGTTGCTGTTTTTACTGTGTTTCATTATTAGTTTATATATCCATTGTGCCTAGTTTTGGATTTCAGTCCATGATCTAACTTTCTGTGATACCTGGAGAGCACATTATTGAAAGAACTGGTGTTAGCTAAAACAGAACAGATGAATACTTTAAGCCTTTCTGATATTTTGTTAGAGTAGTACAGTATTGAATTCCTGCTGTGGAAAACTGTAATGGCTCTTCCATGTTAAAGCTTTTGTAGCTTGAGGCATTCTAGTTTCACATTCATCCTTTTCTCCTAGGCTCATTGAATGAGATTGAAAAATATCTTCCCTGTCAATAGCCTCGTCCCATAACTTCACTGAAGATTTTTCCAATAGCATTCTATTGCTGTCTCGGAACAATGAGGGAGTTTAGGATGTGTGGCATTTTTGTCACAGAATTTATTTTTCCTTTTGACTGAACAAAGATCCCTGATTTTCAGCACCAGTCTATCCATGTTTAAAGTTTTCAGGCTTTAAACTGTTGCACTGTCAACACCTGGTCTTGACCTCCCACATGTCACACACCATCTGTTCTGTATAATTCAGCAGACGGAGTTTTTTTTAAATGGATGGTCCAATTGTTAAACCAACAGCTTGACTACAGCGAGCTAGCTATTTGGAAATCTTTATCTTCCCATTTGACCTTCCGGTCGTGAACATTTACGTTTTCACACCACCTCCTTCCATTCTTACTGTCGGGGGGCGTTCAAATGTAGGGTGGGAAATGAGGGCTGCTGTTCCCGGTTAAAAATTGAGCAATTCAGCACAGAGTCACAATGGGTCATGAGTTTAAACATGACCTACGTTGAGAACAGTGCCGATTTAAAAGAAGGCACAGCAAATGTCAAAAGATTTCCTCACCCTCACCTTTCAGGCAGTGATACCAGCATCACTCTGTCTCCACTTTCCCATCGTTTCCCATAAATCATTTTCATTCACGGGTGGGCATTCTGTATTCTTCATCACTCACACGTCAAGGGAGTGAGAGCAGCAGAATAAAATAAATTCAATGCGATAAAGTTAAGGTAGAAATGATCCAAAAAGGAAGGCAAGCTTTTTAAAAAAAAATTAGGGACGGGGGAGAAAAACATTAAGAGAATTATATTTTTGTTTTTAAATCTAAACATTTTCCCAATAGCTTCACCCTCCACCATAGCACCTACGTAGTGGAGATGATTTAAGAGCATAGCCAGAGCTGTGTCAGCACTGATTTATACATTGACAGCTCAGGAAAATGAGATATAGACCAACATGCAATTCACCCTTTTCCAAATTAACCTGCAGACCGCATTAGGCAAATTTGATGGTATTACGAGATTTTCCAATTTGTCAAGTAACAATTTCTCTTTTATGTTGTGTCAGGAGTACAGTTTGTGCCGTTGTCGTAATTTAAATTACTTTGATAAATTGAGCGTGAGGTTAAAGAATAATGTTATAGATAAATCTTATGACATCAAATATATAAAAGCTATTAACTAAATTATTAATAAAATAGCCTTGTTAAAAAATTAAGTATAATGAAATTAGAAACTGTGGCTACAAGCCTCTGAGACAAACTACAAGCATGCAGCACTAAAGAATATCTTCAGCAGAGAGTGGGAGAATCTGAATCAACATAACCCTTGTTGTTGGCTAGTACTGCTGAGGAAGTGCTTCAAGGTTATTTGAAACAACAAGCCCAGCCCAATAGTGCTGGCAGTGGAGAACAGCCATTTGGTTGTAATCGTCTGAAAACTGATGGCAATTCACTTTGTGCGTTCGTAAGTGGAAAGTTACATCAAAGGGGCCCGCCCTCCCCTTCCATTAGTCAGCAAAATAACTGGCAAACGGCCTTACGCACCAACATTCGACAGTTTTTAGCCAATTTGTTTCCCAGAAACATTACCAGATGCTACTCAGGAGCTGTCTTTATCGCCCTTGCTGAAAGACTTGAAGGTATGTAAGTGACAGAATAGTGGTGGACTGCTTTTTTCAGCTGCTTTACAGAAATCCAGGAGAATTATGTTGAATGTTGATAAGTAAATCAGGGACTAAAATGTGTTTAATTTCTGGTCTGCCAGCTAGTCCTAGTGGTACTGGGTGTTTTGGGACACCCCTGTTCCATCATGACTTTGACGATAACATCTGGAAGGGTACTTGTCAGGAAGTCAATGCAGTCTTACAGAGAAAGAAGTTAATCCAGGAGACTGGAGGTGGGATAGACAAATTAAGTGCATGAAGATGGGTGCACAGAACCAGGTTAACAGGGATGATTGGAGGAGACGATCTTGTCAGGAAGAAGTTAGTGAGCAATAATTGATAGGCCTATTTTCTGAAAGATGTCAGTATTGTGGGCGCATAGTCTGAGCAGCAGATTTACAGTTTCACGGACCAGGTATTGAGACAGGATCAGCTGTTTCCATCTGTTACATGCATGGTGACCCCTGCTGAGGTTTGAAATTGCACCTAATCGTAACCTTTTTAAGGCTAATTTATCTCAAAATTTTAGATTGTGCAAAAATTATGTAAATTTCTTAAAAACCTTATCTTAACTCGGAAAACTTATTTTAAGAATTGTTAAAAACAGGGTCTTAAGAAGATGAAGACTTCAATTCTGCACTTTGATTCTACACTTAGATTTTAAGACAAAATGGTCAAACAGGTGGAATTCTGAGTCTCTGGTGTCCAATAAAACTGAAACTAAGCAGGTTCAAGTCTTGTGTGATCTTTGTATAGCAGGTCCTAGCTAACTCCTGGCAGTGCGGGATTTAAGACCTCTCTCCTTATCCTTCCTTAATCTCATGGTTATTGAGCCCATACCTGCGCTGAATCAGGAGTTGAGTGGATCATGGAACAATGCCTTTGCTTGGCATTTCTTCTTCCTACTTTGATTCTGTGCAGATAGTAGAAATAGAATGAAAGAAGAGCCAGGCAGCGAGTGTGAGGCAGTGAAGGTACTTAGTTTGAATCTGTGTAAATAGCAGCATCTGGAAGCTTCCGATATTACTTTCTGAACCGAATGGCAATTTCCATATCAGCAAGTCACTAAACAGCACAGCAGCACACTTATCGGGGAGTGACTCGATTTGAAGGCTTAATAATGAAATCGAAGTGAATCTTCACAGTCCTGCATATCGTTTCCATGGTTTCTGGTTAAATTATATCCGTCCACAGAAAAACAAATCTTCCATCGGAGTTTGAGAGAAACTTCTGTAAATATCTTTGCAGACTCAAAGGGAGCTTAGTAACTGGGAACTTTAGTACGTTTGCTCTCGAGTCAGTTTGCTCTGCAGTGAGGCTGACATTGATCATGCAGCCCCTGTGACCTGGACCACTTTGTCCACCAAGCTGGAGGCAGCTGCATGGAAATGAGAGGCTGCCCCGGTGGGCTTTGAGGGTAAAAGTCACATCCAATTGATCAGCTCAGCTTATTTTAGCTGTCCCTCTCCTCTCCCACCCCTCTCCCTCCCACCACCATCCCCCCCAACTTAAATAGCAAATCAATTTCATTTTAGATGCTTAGCCCCTTTTTATACTGGTACCGGGAGCTTTTCACTTCTGAGCTTCAGAAGGGAAATGATTGAACTAATGTGAAGCTATCTCACTGTGTGCTGTAGTGTAAACCCCAGTGAATTGGTTTCACTGGACTATGCCAAAGCTGAGCTCCCTGTATCGTAGTCATTAACCACAAGCCTTTTTGTTACTAAAGCCCTTTCATTGTTTCTCCTGGTGTCCTGGCCAACAATTCCCAAATAAAATTGCTCATTCACTTTATGGCTGTTTGTAGTATATTGCTGTGCGCAAATTGGCTGCCGCTGTCACCCACAAGATACGCAATCACTTCACTTTACAGTAAATTCTGTGAAGTGCTTTGAGATGTTCTCCCAACATGAGAGGGGGTATATCAAATTAAAGGATTGTTATTATTGGACATTGTGAGAAACTCCCTTCTAAATTTGAATAGTACCACAAGATCTTTAATGTCCACCAGATTAGGCAGGTGGGACCTCAATTTAGCATCTAATTGAGATCTATTGATGTAAAATTGCTAAATTTGGATTTTGTTGTGAATTTCAGTAGTTTACTGCATCATCTTCTTGTGAATCAATCTTTAAGCAAAGGTGAGATTAGCCGAAGACAGCTCAATTCAGCTCCTTGTAATATGTGGACGTAATTTGTGTTCTCAGTACAGTAATGCAGTGAAGTTCTGCTACTATCTATAATTTGCTATATGAATGCCACATTGTCATCAAACATCAAAATATTGTAAGCAAATGCAGCCAATTTGAAATGTCAAATGATGTCATTAGACACGATTTTTGGAGTAAAATTCTTTTAGAAGATGTTGACTCATTTTCCATAAAAGAGCTTTTGCATGAATATCGACATAATCACTATTTTCCTTCATGGGTAAATGCAATATCCACTGTGGTAGCTGAGCTGGGCAAACTGGGAAAATACCAGGTTGAATCTGCAGTCTGTGCTGGGTTAGCTGATCTGAGCTGGAGTAGCAGTAAGCAGCTACACATAACCTCAACACCTCTGGCTGAGGGATGAAAAAAATCAGTCAGCATTCCTGTTTTCTATCCATTGACTCCTGCTTGATGGTTCACACATCTGGGTGTTTGGTGACAATACACCAGGCTCGGCTGTGATGCCTACTAGCACTATCAAGGCTTGCTCATAAGCCTCTTCTTAGTTGAGAGATCTAGGGGAAGGGCCAAGGTCCTCCAAGGCAGGACACCACCAAGGAAAGAATACGTAGGAGATAAAGCAAGATAATTACGAAATGGTTAGATAATGGCAAACTTGGGTTTAATAGTTTGTAGCTAGGAGGAGAAGGAAGGCTGAGGGAGTCCCGACATCACCATCACTGATAAAGCCATCTCAGATCATCATTTCATCTCCTCAATCCCTCTTCCCACCGCCACCCAACTCATCTCCATGTTCTACCAGCCCTGGAAAATAATCTCCCCACACTCCCTCTCTGCTGCCCTGGAGTTGTCTGAACTCCTCTCCCTCTGGCCTACCTCCCGCACCGACTTATCCTCCTCGGTCACTCTCCTCCAAATCTCCCTCTCCACCATTCTCAATGCCCTTGCCCCCCTCACTTCCTGAACCACCACCTCCTCATGCAACTCACCGTGATACACCAGTCACCTCCGCTCACTCATGGTCTGGTGCATTCCGCTGAACCCACCTGGCTTAAATCTGATTTAATAGTCCACCGGCAGATCTGGCTGCATCACATAAAAACTTACCGCTCCTCCTTTGCCTCCACTAAATCAGCCTTCTATTCCAAGATAATCTAAGAGGCCAAGGACAACCACAGGCTCTACTTCTCAATTACCAACCGGCTCCTCCGTCCACTCTCTCATGCCACGCCCATCCTCTCCTCCAATTCCAACTATGCGGAGATGCTGGACTTCCTCGAGACCAAAATCGAGGGGATCTGTTTAGCTGCCTCAGCCCTCCCAACTGCCAACCCCTCTCCATCTCTCCCTCACACTCAAGGCCTTACCCATCCCTCCCTCCACACCTATGAACCTGTCTCCCACTCCTCTCTCACCACCACTATAACCCGCATGAAGCCCACCACCTGCTCCCTCGACCCCATCCCTACCTCTCTCCTTACCTCCCAGCTCCACCTCTTCGCCCGTTTACTCTCAGACCTTGTAAACTTCTCCCTGTCAACTGGCACCATTCCCACCCCCCTAAAAACAGCTGTCATCACCCCATCATAAAAGAATCTTCACTGGACCCATCCCTGCTTACAAACTACTACCCCATCTCCGACCTCCCTTTCCTTTCCAAGGTCCTTGAAAGAGTTGTTGCTTCCCAGCTTCATTCGCAGACATGGGGTCAACTTCCATATGTATGCGTCTGACACCCAACTCGATCTCCCTTCCTCCACCCTCGACTCCAGGACCACTGCTGTCCTGTCAGACATCAACTCTTGGATGAGAGCCAACTCTCTACAGTAGAACGTCTCCTGATTGGCTTGCGCAAGTGCCTCTGCACCTCAGGCACTGCCAGCATCAGCATCCACAGTTGCAAACCCCACCTCACCAAGCCAGTCAGGAACCTAGGCGATTGTTCGACCCTCAACTGCCCTTTCTCCCCCACATCCGTGCCATGACTAGCTCTGCCTTTCCCCACCTTCACAACATTGCCTGACTCCCCCACTGCCTCACCCCTCAGGCCGCTGAAACTCTCATAAATGCCTTCATTACACCTAGGCTCGACTATGCCAACGTCCAGCTTGTAGGGCTTCCCAATTCTTCCCTCCACAAACTGTAGACGAGGACAAATCCTCGTCATTACCCTGAAGGCCTCCATGGCCTGGCCCCTCCTGCCTCTTGGGTTCTAATCCCATCCCTGACTGTTCAGCGCCTTGAGACGTCCTCCCGACGTGAAAGACGCTTCACAAATGTAATTTTGTATTGTATTGTAATTTTAATGTCCAGGAAAGAATGTTACATTAGGAGACCATCCAATAGGACATGGTTTCAGCAAACCAATGCATCAATGACCAGATGTTAGCACCAGGTTCTAAGCCCTGTGACCTTCCCTTCCTTCATTCCAGTCACTTGGATTCAATAGAAAATCACTGAAGGTTAAACCCTTTCAGGACTGGAGGGTATTTTTTAATTATGGGCAGGACCATGCTCCTGCTTAAAAATTGCAGAATTTTTTTGTCAAATAAAGCTTCAGTGCAAAATGTTCTGGAATGCTCAAAATCCATTGGAGAGTGTCTCTAATTCACTGGTAACCACTCTCCAGCATCCATAGTGGTTTGAGTAAAATGAAACAAACCAAACTTGCTTTGTCCCTGGATGCTGTGCACAGAAGCTGTTGCTTTCCTCAGTATTCTGCTCTCAGCCCTCCGGGTATCCAAACACTTCTGATACAGAAAATCAGAGACTGATGCTTCAAAATCACTTCCATTTAAAAGTTGGTGTCAAGCAGAATTTATATTTAGCAAGGAGAAATGATCAGTTAAAAGGTTTCCGAAAGGGTTTCTTTTTTGTGTTCCATTTTGTATCTGATGATAAATTTGAGTGCTTGGCAAAGTGAAATTTGGTTGTCCTCTGTGCTTTTACTTGTTTGATAGTGGTTACCAGAGACTGATATCCAGGGCTGCGTTTGAATGAGAGAATTCTCCTGGTCTCGCCAAGGATGGTGGAATTAACATGCAGCTGTGCTCCTCTGATAAATGGATTCTGTTAGGTCACCGAGGGGAACACTGTGACATTAAGTGATTTACAGTCCTTTTCCTTAATGAAATTGTTTCAGTGAGATGATGCTGAAAGCTTTTAATGGATAGCTTTTCTTGATGTAATGAAATTGCATTCCGTTGGCATTTAATATAAGGAGCGGTTATTATTTACTGGAGCTTTCCTGCGCTTCTCTTGCTGCAAAGCTCTCGGGAAGGACAAACGTTTTCAGGTGTTCGGTGCAGACTTAAAAACAATTCTAATGCCAGAGATATTTTAGAGCGGGAGAGCATGTGCTTGTGTATCTGTCGATGTGTAACAGAGAGAGAGAGAAAGAGAGGGAGAGCACCTGTAAGAGCACTTCCACAGTCGCAGGCCTGGTTACAGAGTCAGCATAGATGGAAGCTTTAGGGTACCTAACACTGCTAATGTTCTGCTTCTTTACGTTTATCCTGCTAATCTGTTTAACAGGCAACTGGATTACAACCTAATCAGCTGCATTGAGGATGGAGCGTTCCGAGCTCTGCGAGACCTGGAAGTGCTGTGAGTACTGCTTCAATCTGGCTGTGAAAGGCAGCCCTTCAGTCAGGGATAACAGACATGTTAGTTTATGTAAAGGTTGCAGTGCTTTTGTGTTAGGCTAATAGCTGTAAAAGATTTATGATATATTCAAGAACGATTCTCACTCCACATTTCAAGCTCTGCAAAAGTCCCAGAGACTAAAGAGACGCCTCCTCTACATTTCTCGTTTAACTGCCCACGCAGGGGAGAGTAGGCATGTACTCGGGAAGGTATTATTGAAGGCAAAGAGGCAGACGTGGTACCTGACAGAGATGTCAGGTCAAGGAAAAAGAATTTTCATTTGTAAGCCACCTCATTGTATCAATAACGACTCGAAATGGTTCACTTTTATTGCTGTCACGTGCAGTGACATTTGTTTCAGATTCGAAAGTAAGACAAAACGTGAGTTGCCCACAGTCGTCTACTATGGGTCAACTGTACTCGTGATGAAAAGGTTAACGTCAGTCCTAGACTAAAGCTCATGAGCATGTACAGAAAAAAGCATTAGTTAGAGTCACTGCACAAAACTGAAGGGAGTTTATGAACAGTACTTAACAGCTGCCAATGGAAACTATAGGGAGTTGTCAGTTCAATAGAATCTGTGATGAAGAGAAAAGCCAAAGCTGGGAAAATCTAGAGCACATTACACATTCCTGGCATCTTTGGCCTTGTGACTCAGTGGTTTACATTCTTTGGGTATTTGTAGGTATGTGAGGAAGCTAAGAGTAAGTTCCTCTTTTTGCAAGTATTTTAATCACCCAGATATTTTAAACAAAGGCTATCCCACTCTTCAATTAAAAGGATGGAAGTTTTGCAGAGAGTAGCTCCTTGGCTCCATTTATTTGTGAAAGGTTAAACCTTTTGGTTTCAGTAGCTGTCAAAGATCAAGTCAATTAATTCTAAACTCTTGACGTAAAAGAAGGAGCCTTGCGGGAAATGGCACATATTAACTCACGTTAAGCTACTCAGATAAAGGGTTTCCAAGCACCTGATTTACTGCATGCAGTTAAAATGTCTGCTTCTTCTGTTCTTTGGGGGGAGGGTTGTGGTGCTTTTCTTTGCAGCTCTAGATTCAGTGGGGATGTCTGGGTCACTTTTGCTCACTCGGCTAAATCTAGTGCAGTCCATACCAAATTCTCTTATTTATAAAAACAAAGCATTGATTTAAGTCCTTGGCTTGCTGTCTTTTAACATTATGGTTAAGATATCTCACCAGGCAACTATAGGTCTGCTTGAGCTTCACAGGATAAAAGGTCAAAGAAAATTACATTCAGTTTCCAAACCTCTAGTTCATAAAATGGCTATAAAATAGAAGCGCTGTGCAATGTCCTTGAGGAGCACGGTCCCTCGGTGTAATCCAACTGAACGGCTGTAAATTATAGTGACCGTTTAGAGAGAAGGAATCTTGTGGAGCTCAGACATCACTGTACCAATGGTGTTGTGATAACTGTCAGTGTTCAGTAAGATTCCTCTCCGAAAATGTCTGTAAGCTTTTTGCAAGAATGTCAGAGAGAGAGAGAGCAGCTGTCGACATGGTGGGCAGGGAGTGACCGGGCCACCAGAGGTAGGTTGAATTTGTTTTGAAAGCAAAATTCTGCTGCCTGACCCTATTATTTTTAGCTGGTCCATCTTCCCAAGTGACTCAAAATGAAGTTGCTTGAAGACACGGTTATTTTACTGACCTAAATTTTAGATTTTTTCCTATGCAACTTCATTTGGTACAAGCATCTGACGATATGGAGTTTGCCTTATTCAGAAACCACAGGAGCTAAACTGTCATCCTTACCAGGCAATGAATAAACCAAGGTCAGAAATCTCTTTAAAGGCTGCTATCTTTAATGGTAACCACATTTCACACAAGGGCATGTGTAATGAACTTCATTTGAAAACAATATTTGGATAAAATGTCACTGATTTTGTAGTAGTTTTCTTGGTAACAGACAGCCTGTTTTTATGTAACTGGAAACACTGAAAACAAAGTTGTCCAAGCCTTTTGCCTTTATGATTTGCATCTAAATGTTGCCATGCACTGTAATTGCGTTGTTAAACAGAGCAAGCAGGCGCTCAGTAAAGGCAAGCAAGTGCTATCAGCATTTCAAAGTGAGATAGGGCACAGTTGCTGCTGGTGTCAGAAGGCTGACCATGTCCGCCTTTTGAAAGCCCACATTTCCATTCTGTTATAAAGCATACAGTCATGAATAATGATCTTATATCAAATACTCAGTCGTACAGAACAAGAATATTTAAAGCAGTTCAATCACAGTTCTTTGAACCGCTCACAAAAAGAGAATACATTTCTTCCCCTCCATCACCAGTCATGGGTTTGCAGCTTTATTATCAGCAAAGAAACCTCCAGATTAACCCCAGAATCAGGTAGACTTTGATAACCTTGTGAAATTTGAGCATCTCTTGTTTTACAGCACCCTTAACAATAACAACATCTCCCGGCTTTCAGTGGCGAGTTTCAACCATATGCCCAGGCTCAGAACCTTGTAAGTAAAAAAAAGCCATTTCAACATATTTTTACTTTTATGAGCTGAACCATAGAGGATAAAATAATATGCTTCAAACTAGAAACAAATAACATCACAATTAGAGACTGTATCAGCATGTACAATCTTTCCTTGGGTTTAAATCTCATTGTAGCTGCTTCCTAGAGATTATCCTAAAGATATAAATTGAGTGGTCAGAATCAATAGAATGGTTGGTACAAAACACAACAAAAATATATTTTATCTAGGATGTTCATTCTTTGTGCTACCTTGATGCAAAATGCAAAGTATTAATGCACTGCACTGATGTATGTTTGAACTCAGTTGCGCTGGGATGCCTGTATTGCAATGTACAATACTTAATTAAAAGTAACCGTCTATCCAATCATCTCTCCATAGTGGAAAATTAGCATGCTAGACTGCGGCCAATGCTTCAATACCCATTAGGGTGTATTTTGTTAGGATTGAATGCATTGACTAAAAGGATCTGATGAAATTACATTACATAGTCAAAGAAGCATTGCGAGCAGGCAACTTGATTTATGGTTCTTGGCGTCCTTTATTTTACTTTGAGGAACAGGAAAGCCAGTCTGAAGTAATTTACCTAATTTAAGGGATACATTTATCTGATAGTTTATTGATGGCGAGGTGCTTTTTGCTTGTTGGAAGGGAGCCATATTCCTATGAAGGTCCTGCCTAGTGAAGCAACTGACTTAATTCCCCTGCTCACTGCCATTTGCGTCTTTTAATTCCACAGATTGCACTGAGCACGAGTCTCGAGGGAAAGGAATCTGGTAATCCTTTCTCTGTGATTAAACAAAAAAAGGAGGAACTCAGAAAAGGATATGAAAGGAGCATTTTATATTGAATTATCATTCTATCTTGTTTAGCAGAAAAGAAATGTCATTTGCTAAAAGGATTTTGGAGGCAGTTTCTATAGAGGCTAATCATGACAGAACTTATTGGTATTTTTAATTGGGAGCCAAAGCTTCTATTAGCATTATTTTTTTCTTGCTGACAGTATGTTACCACTGAGATGCAATTTACTTTTCTTGTCTTTTGTTAGACTTAAGCTTCCGAATTCCATAATTGGTTTTTTGGCTCTCACATGTTTGCTGAGCCTGTAATACAGTCAAGGGGAAACGCTCTGAATTGATTTTGTGACGGCTGAGCCAACTTTTATTAATTAATTAATCTCCAGCTAAAAGGCTGCTGTCAGAAGAGTGTTGCTAAAAAAAAACTCGCAACTATTGGAAATGGTCTTGTCAAGGAGCTTTAAATTTACAGATGAGATTAAAGGATTGATTCCTCATTTGTTCTCCTTATTACACTAACCTCAGGTCTCTGAAATTGTGCTGCTCGCTCTCCTTTGCTCATTTCAATGTATTGACTTTCTTCCTTCTTCTTCTTCAGTCGGCTCCATTCAAATAACCTGTACTGCGATTGCCACTTGGCCTGGCTCTCCGATTGGCTGCGGCAGCGTCCGCGAGTTGGGCTGTACACGCAATGCATCGGACCGGGACACCTGAGAGGTCATAACGTTGCCGAGGTGCAAAAGAGGGAGTTCATTTGCTCTGGTAAGCGGGAGAAAGAACTATGTTAAGACTAAGAGAAATGATTTGCCAGAGGCACGCATCTCGTTAAAACTAAAAAGCCATTCTTATAATATTTTCATTTAAGTCTGTATGGGACAGGTATGAGGCAGAGGCACACAGCAGCATTTATAGAAAGAATCAGCGGATTGGGGTTTGCGTTAACTGGACATCAGTGTTTATCCTTAGTTGAATTTTTCATTGTAGATTTGAAATGTGTAAATATACAGCACTCATTTAAGTATGATCACACTATTCTACATTTTTTTTATTAATGCTTATTCTTTACTATGTTGCTGTATGATACAGATTGTCTTAGAACATTTCTGAATTAACATCTTTCGTGACTGTCTGAGCTTTCTCCCTCCAATTTTGATCTCCATAAAACTGGGAGATGGATGTTTTAATAGTTGCTATGGTTTGTTCACTGTCACTTCTCTTGGTGATCCCAAAGATATTGGACCGAATGTCACAGTGTTACCTCTGTAACTACGATCGTGTGTTGGTGCTAAGCTTGCTGTTTCTTTGTTCTTCGAAGTGGACCCATATCTCTGATTCTATCACATCTCTGGAGAATGAACCACCTCCGTAAACCGAGATGTTCTGTTTTTTTATTTTAATCTTGCTAAAAAATCAAAATGTAACACTTTAGATTTCCAATTCCCCTGATAAGGTGGCTCTTCACGGGATGCATAGAATGTGCTTTTTCTGAGATTGTGACTTGATCTTGCCAAAGTGTATGTTTATTCAGGCATCGGATAGTGAAAGTTTACTCCATGACCTACTTGTTGGTAGTCCCGGTGTGCTTGCTTTTCATTACTGCGGTTGGCTAGCAAATTGCTCTTAGACATCTTTTCCCTTTAGGTTTTGGTAAGTATAAGGCGATTCTTTGTTCTTATATTGCTTTACTTTTGTACTGCTTTTCTTACTGTCTAAGGAAGCCTATAACTGATTGCTTGGAAAGTTAACTACCCGCCTTTGCCTGCAGTCTGCGGAAGGTACCTGCATGGTACTAATCTCATTGTGTTTTCTTTTCTCTCTCCTGCTTTCCAGATGAGGATGAAGGCAAGTTTTATTTCTGTCTCGTATTCTGTACTTTGAGTAAGATGTGCTGTCGGGGTCACTCTTTGCTCTGCAGGAATGTGCAGCGTTCTGTCCAGATATTATAAAGCATTTTAGAATACACCTGGTTCACATTGACACTCCTGTTTGTACAAACTGGCTTTGAACAATTACATTCACTTTCCTTGTCGCTATTTAACACCCTCATCCATCACTAGTATAAGGCATGGGGCTTCTGCCCAGTAGTGGATAACGGGTACATCTCAGTGAATTAGAGCAAGTATTTTAACTGAAGAATCATAAGGGCTGAAATTCTGGTTGATGTTTTATATCGCAGCATTATAATTGTACAAATATAAAGTACAAAATTTCCCTCAATTTGATCTGGTGTCTTATCATTTCATTGAAATATCTCAAAGCACGTTCTAGGATCGACATTGGCGGTGCATTTGTTAGAGAATGCAGTAGCCAATGTGTGCTTGACGATTTAGGATTTGGATCGGATTTCCACATTTCAGTTGTGCATCAACAAAGGTGCTACATGTAGCACCAATCGAAATTTCAGCCCGATGTTGGATGTCCCGGGCACAACAATAAAGCTTTACAGTTCAGCATGTGAACTGAAAGATTTGATATTCTTCTGATTCACTGAGACTTGCCCATTGTGCTTCTCAATATTTGAAAGGTTGCAAATTATCTTCACATTTATACAAACTGTTATTGACCACTTGCATTTCTGTGGACAGCTGAAAATGATCTAGGACCAATTTTAAAGATAAGTTAGCTGAACTTTATAGTGTGATTGCAATTCGCTTGTGTTTTTTTAAATTACATTTTCTATTTGCATCAATTTTTCTCCCCTCCTCTTCTGAAAGTGTTTTAGCTTCTGTTTTCCTTCTCCTGGGTTGTGGTTTCATAGCTGCCCTACAATATCTTGCCGAAATTTCCATTATTCATGTGTGAACCTTGACAATGAGTGTTAGTAAGACAGAGATATCACAGCAAAACCTGGTCCTGCTTTCACCTGACATTCACATACATACAAGTAGCGTTTCTGGATCGGGCGTAGAATGACTGTCGAATTTTTCTCTCCCTAACTCAAGAATGTTGAAGTCATTTGTAGCACCCTCAAATACTTTCCTATCTGTGATCAAAAAATTTAGATTAGATGGGATTAGAACCTGTGACTTTATGGTCTGTATTGTTTCAGTACTTACCTTTTAGCGTTTCTACTCATTAAACCATCCTCCGGATAGGTTCCATGTACAGTAGTTATTTTTGAGGTGAGTTATAGAGAAATTTCATATTTTGGCCGTTTATCATGTTTTATATTGTTATGCACCCCATAATTTAGATCCACTCTCCTCACATAGTCATACTGCAGGGAGAGAACAGTCATGTCAGTAATACAGAAGCACTCTTGTCATGGCATTACCACAGCTTCTCAAACACCAGTTGTACTAGGATGCGCACACGCTATTTTTATAGCTAGGTTCTATTTCTCTCAGAATACCATTTTCTGAACTTGACAGCAAGCTTTTGTCCTCGACAGACTGGGAAGCCATGCTGTTATGGTTACTAGTCATGTGGATGAAACATACACAGAAAAAGTGCTGCATCCATTTAACCTGAGTGAATTTTTAATTAGAATGAAGTAGTGTTCAGGAGAAAGTATTCAATCCCCTTTGTCAATTCAACCCACTGGGTTTATGTGTGTGATACAGTATCATCTGTTTAGTCGGATGATCTAGGTGCTGATTCTAATGTTTTGTTCTATATGACCCATGTTGCTCACAGGAAATGTAACCGTGTTGGTACTTGAACTAATTTGTGTAAACAATAGGTTTAAAGTTCCCAAGTATGTCCCGTGAGGCTTTTGCAGCTAAGTGTTAAACGCTAGGGTTAAAGTAATTTCCTTCCTCTTCCACACAATTTCAATTTGAATAGAAGTCGTCTTTTCTTCTTAAATACAGCTACCACCTCTGGTTCGGCAATTACAACTGAGTCATACCGACCATGGAGGCACAGATTTAATTCCTGGACTGTACTGAGTTAGTTTATCTCTGCTAGGGCCAAATCGAAGGTGCTTCACTTGACTTCAGCATCGCAGGAAAAATCATTCAGGGTGTATTCAGGGATCATTGTTGGAAGTGCAGATGTGTAGGGTTTGGACCAGATAAGACATAGCTGTGATTCTCTCCTCCCCCATGTTCAAATAACTTTCAAAGGCACACATGTGAACAATGGCAACTCAGATAAAGTTGGGGGCAGCTCTGTTATAAGGTATTGGTATGGATCTATTAGCAGTGAAATGGAGTGCTGAAAAATGACCGATGGTCATGAGCTCACCATTGACACCACTTCCAGCCCGTGCGCTATGCATAAGATATCACCTCCTTCGCAAAGTGCTTTCTGCACATAGTGTAAGTGTGTGCAAGAAGTGGCAACCTATTAATCCAGACGGGTTATATTTTAACAAGAGAAGCCCCATAAGTACCCCGGGTCAACAGTGGACATGCGTTATCAAAGTACTCATGTTCAACAAGGACAAAGTCTAATGGGGCCCCTTGTACCTGTGAATCATATTCCAGTAGAAAGAAAAAGGAAAGGAGGAGGAGGTGAGAAAACTGACAAGAGAAAAACAGAACCCAAATCTTATCTAAATGTTACTGCATTTGTCTGTTCACTGTGACTCAGCACTCGATGTATATTTATGGTTGTGAATTGATGCAATTCATGTGAAAGGTAGTTTGCTTAGAAAAGAGTTGTGCGAACGTTATGCAGTATCCAATGTAAAAGGAAGGGAACCAGATCCCTGGGAATCTCATGATCAAGGATATAGCTTGAAATGTGTTTTCCCTGCTGCAGGCCACCAGAGCTCTCTCACACAGTCGTGCAGCGTCCATTCGAAGTCTTGTCCTGCCGTCTGCACGTGCAGCAACAGTATTGTGGATTGTCGTGGCAAAGGGCTCACCGAGATACCCATCAACCTCCCGGAGACGATCACTGAAATGTAAGCCCACAGCTTCCTTAATCGTGTCGTGTAGTGTGCATGCTACATTTGGTGCGCTTACTTTGTAATTCCCTGGGAGATGCCCTCTACCCCATCGAGCCGATCTCAGGAACTCAAAGCAAGATAGAAAGCATCGGTTGGGAAGAGAATTCACATTTTTGTGCCAAAGAGATTATCTTGGATCTAGTAAACTCAATTAAAAACCGCACCATTGAAAGTTTGTTTCAGTTTGTTCCTGAACATAACAGGTTTTACAGCTGAATCCAACAATTGCTATTGTTTTCAAATATGTGAGCACTTAATTCCTATTCCTGGATGTTATTCGGTTATATCATTGTTCATGACCTCCCCGCATTTTGCTGACTGATTTAACTCATCCCCCAAAATCAGAGGTAAATTGTTATTCCACGAATTATAATAATAATCTTGGCACTTGAGATAGTACCAGTCGGGAGGATGTACCAAAGCGATTTGTAGGATTTACTGTAAGGTATAGTGACTATATTTTGCAGACAACTAGCATTCAAATGTGAATAAGGTCAATAAGCTCAAAATCTAATAGCGGTCACATTAGACTTCAGACCCAAACATTGTCATGAAGACAGAAAAGGGGAGGGATTTTGCATGTGGAGCAACTTTTAATTGTTGATTATCTTGACTATATTTAGCAAGGATGTAATATTTATTGCCAATGATAATTATTACATCTCACATACAATTTTTCCCAGTTTTACACTAATGATCTGAATTGGCAGCACACTCAAATGAGCAGTCTTGCTCTCCTCACTTTTTTTTGTCAGCCGAGTGTCTGGGACCTGTGTAAAAACTCATCACCATGCTTATGAGTATCTATTATCAGACTGAGAGTTCCATCCATGTCACCTACACATGGAAATGTTCCTGTATCTGGAAAGGAGTGCACACCCTCTTTCTGGAGGTATGCATTTTGCCTACCTAATCCTGGAAAGTATTAGGTTAGCATGAGGCTTGGGGACCCCAAAGTGTATGTTGGGCTACTGCTACAGTTTAACCAGCTGAAAACACATAACATGGCATTGCGAGCATTGTACAACAAGCTTCCTGCTGCTTGGCCATCTAAGAACACCCTACCCATTAAGGCTTTGGCTTGCAGGACTAACAGGAGTCGAATGGGTATAATCCCTGCTCCTTACTACCATAGTGAACTGTGCACACAAACCCCAATTCTTTGGTGCCACAATGAAATGAAGTGCCAATTATGAGTTTTGTGTATCTGTGGAGGAAACATTAGGGAGGAGAGTGATTCCTGCTTTGGGCATTCAACTTCTCTTGCAGGCTAAGTCTATTTGTCTGTGTTTCATGATCTGTTCCCATGCCTTCCTAAACTACAGTTTGAAGAGTGCAAGCAATTTAGTTACAAGAAATGCAAGGAGAGATACCCAGGCAGAATGCAAAATATTGTGATGAGTCTAGCAAGTCAGGCCAGTAGAGCCTCTGAGAGTGAGGTCTTCAAAGGAGAGTGGGAGGAGATTCCTGGATTAGGCGAGTGTGATAGATGAGTTTGTTAATGGTATCCCCCTTTGATATGCCAGAGCTAAGAATAAACAAACAATCAGAGGGAAACTAAAAGCCCTCACTTAGATGACTGTCCCCTCACTGGGCGGGTGGCCTCGTCTGCTGGTATTGATAGTCACTGAAGAGTGCGTGCAGATGGATGGGGTGGTTTAGATGTTGAACTCAGTAAGCCTCATTCTACCAAGAAAACAGGTGGATGTTGCCAACAGATAATACATTGTCTTTGGGGAGTAAAGTGATCTCCCCCACCCCCCACCCCCCTCCCTGGCTTCCACTTCCCCTCCCTTTGATGACTGACCTTCTACAAGTAGTAAGCCAGCAGTGAGTTCCAATCAGAAGCATAATCTCAGCACAGTGATTCATTCAGTTACGGATGGTTTTCTTTAGTTAACTGCTCATCAATAGATGGGCTTGACACCAAGAGAGGCTTTAATGTTCCAGACTTCCATATTCGTCTATCTCTCACCCTCATGTTCCTGCTACAGTATAATGTATATCTCACCCTCGAGTACTCTGTGTTCCTCATTCAAGCATATCTACTCAGCTCCCTGTATCTTTTACCATTGTGTACCTATTCTATCTCCTGAGTATTTCTCATTCTCATGTCCAGTGTCTAACTCCTCTGTATCTCTGTCTGTGTCTCTTATTTTCATTCACACTCTGTTGTGCAGACACACTGACAGTGCATTTCCAAGCCTGGAAAGTTCCCCTGGTATCAGTCAGTTTGCCTGTCTTCCCCTCTTGTCTCCCATGATCCTGTAGATGTTTCTCAATAATGAGATTTTACCTGTGTGTCAGGAATCTTTGGAAATGCTTTCAGCCCAGAAGCTGGGATAAATCCCTAGTTGCCTTTTAACAGTCTGTCTTCAGCTTGCTCGCACATGCTTTTGCCATTTACCGTGTGGAGCAGCTGGGAAAACGTGAACAAGTTGTTAGTTTGCAGCGTGAAGTGTACAGATGCTGATGGTGCACGGTTATAAAACTGACACTCAGCTTAATCTCCCTTATGGGAGTCTTAGATTAAAGAGGTGAAATGGTTGAAGTTTGGACCTGCTATGTTTTATAGAATAGTAGAAAAACAGGCTCAGGATACTTTTTTTTTAAAAAAAGCACTCCACAAAATTCAAAAATCACCATTCAAAAAGCTTAAAAAATTCAAGGGTTTACATAGACATAGACTTCTACGCCATGAAACAGGCAATTCAGACCAACTACCTCATGCCATTATTTATAAACCTCCATATCCTTGCATTTTTTTTGATATAGTGCTTTTCACGTCTTCTAGACGTCTCAAAGTTCTTCACAGAATATATTGTAAAGTGAATTGACTCTATATTTGTAGATGAAACACAGCAGCTAAATGCGCACAGAAATGTCTTACAAACAGTCGTGGATTGAAGTGACCAGTTTATTAATGTGTTTTTCTCTTGAGGGATTATTATCAGGCGTGTGGAGTAAGGAAACTTGCCCAAGGTTTCACTCTGCCAGGAATCGAACCCAGGTCTCTTGCTTGTGAGGAGAGCGCTCTAACCACTGAGCTACAGGACTCCATAAGCCTCCACATAAACTGCCAACCCTTCTAAATCCCTCTCCCCATACCCCTCCATTCCCTTTCCCTCAAGTATGGAGGGATTCAAAGTTTAAAAACCCTTTGTTAACTTTTTGTCATGGCGTATTGGTTAGAGAACTCATCTCGCAAGAGATAGGATATGGGTTTGATTCCTGGGCAGGGCAAAACCTTTTTCAAAAATGTGTTCACTCAATCCACAACTGTTTGTGGAACACTGCTGTGTGAAATTGGCTGCCACGTTTCGCCCACAAAATACAGTCAATTCACTTTACAGTATATTCTGTGAAGCGCTTTGAGATGTCTCAACGACGTGATAAGGTGCTATATCAAATGCAAGGATTATTATTATTTTCTGTAAACTGACTGAGGGCCGTACTGTTCTGAGTCTTTATTGTCTGGAGAGCAGCCACTTGGTTAAGGTAGAGGAGGGCATCTGTTGCCTACAGATTGTAAATGTACCCCCAGCGTGATCCAGAGTCGTCAGGAAGAGAGAACACCAGAGAGGAAGTGTTGTTCACTTTGACAGCATTTTGCTTTCTGTCCCACAGAAGTGATCTGCCCCTAATAAAGAAAGAGCTTGCATTTGAAAGCACTTCCCATATCATAAAGGGCTTCACAGCTCATTTCTGTCAAGCTCGGCTTCACAATAGGATAATGCTTCATAGCTCTGTACAAAGACAGGGTTGGACACTGAACAGGGAGGGGAAGCGAGAAGGGAGAGGTGACCTTTGGCGTGGTCAATGGCTTTAAAATGGGATTTAAAGAAAGTTAGATCTGGGGCGAAGCAGAGGTTAGATGGAAGGAGTTTCAGAGATTGGGAGATCAGAATCTGAAAATGACAGTATTTCTAGGCAAAAACAGCAACCATTTGTATCGACAATGTATCGACAATGATCCATATATAGCCTTGATAAAAACAACATCAAATTACATTTGTGTAGCTGGACAATTAGGGATTTGGATGTGCATAATCAATTAATTTGGAGGATTATTGGCCAAAACACTCGGAGAAACTCCCTTCTCTTCATATCGTGCCATGGGATCTTTAATTTGCATCCGAACAGGCAGACAGGCTCTTGATTTAATGCCTCCTCTGACAATGCAGCGCTCCTCCAGGACTGTACCCTGCAGCCAGTAGTTAGCATGTCCATTACTTCTGGCACTAATGTTTGGTCTGTTTCTATGGAAATTCATGTAAACTGGCTAGTTTAGCCTCAAGCCTTGTGGTACCGTCTGCAACAGAATACTCCACCCCGATGAGCAGTGAAAGAGGTTCATGAAAATATACACCATTTGCCTGATGACACTGCGTTAATTTTCATTAAGCCACCACTCCCTAGTGTCTGTTGTCTATCACAAGATGTGGTTTCCATCAGTGGTTTGTGGTCATTGGTGTCTGGACTTTGTTGACAGTTTATGTGAGTTAGTGGATATATCTCTGCCCCCCCGCCCCGTCCACTTCTGCTGGTCTATTATTCACTTCCTTCACAGCTGCTCCCACCTCTTTCCCAACTTGTTCTCTGATCTTGCGTGGACTTGCCTTGCCTTGTATTCCTGGCCCATGCTGCTGTTCTCAATCCAGTTTCATTGCACAGCAACAAAGAAACCTGTGGTCTCAGGCTGAATTCCCAGCGACTCCTCCATCGCTGGGCATTACGTATCAGTTTTCACCACTCCACCAAGCAAAATATTATTGTGCATTTTAAAATAATGATGCTGAACAAAATGCAAAGTGCGGTAATGGAAAATAGATTAATGGGGATGAGTTGAGATAACTCACTCTGAAACAATGCCTGAAGGCTGATGTTTCACATGTTTCGTTTTCCACATAACATATCTCCAGCCACTTTACCATGTAGGGGGAACCAGTAGATGTGGTATATTTGGATTTTAGGAAGGCATTTGACAAGGTGCCACACAAAAGGCTGTTACTCAAGATCAAGGCCCATGGGATTAATGGGAAAATATTAACATGGATAGAAGAGTGGCTATCGGGTAGAAAGCAGAGAGTAGTGATAAACGGATCATTCTCGAATTGGCAGGATGTAACTAGTGGAGTGCCACAAGGATCAGTGCTTGGGCCTCAGCTATTTGCCATTTACATCAATGATCTGGACGAGGACGTTGAATGTAATGTGTCTAAATTTGCGGATGATACTAAACTAGGTAGCAGAATGAGCTCTCAGGACGATGCAAAACAATCGCAACAAGATATAGATAGGCTAGGAGAGTGGGCAAGTAGGTGGCAGATGGAATTCAATGTTAGCAAGTGTGAAATTATTCACCTAGGTAGCAAGAATAAAAGAACAGATTATTTTCTGGAAGGGGAGAAGTTAGATAGTGTTAGTATTCAAAGGGATTTGGGTGTCCTTGTACACCAGTCCCAAAAAGTTAGTTTGCAGGTGCAGCAAGCAACTAAGAAGGCGAACGGCATGTTAGCATTCATTTCGAAAGGTTTAGAATATAAGAGTAGGGAAGTCTTGCTGCAACTGTATAGGGCCTTGGTGAGACCGCACCTAGAGTATTGTGTGCAGTTTTGGTCTCCTTATTTAAAAAAGGACATACTTGCCCTAGAGGGGGTGCAGCGTAGATTCACTCGGTTAGTTCCTGGGGTGAGGGGACTGACCTATGAGGATAGGCTGAATAAACTAGGGCTGTATTCTGTAGAGTACAGAAGAATTAGGGGAGATCTTATTGAAACATATAAGATTCTTAAAGGGCTGGATAAAGTAGAACCAGAGGGACTGTTTCCCCTGGTAGGAGAATCTATAACCAGGGGTCACAGTCTTAAAATTAAGGGTCAGCCTTTTAGAACAGAGTTGAGGAAACATTTCTTCACTCAGAGGGCAGTGAACTTATGGAATTCACTACCCCAGAAGACTGTAGATGCTCAGTCCTTGAACATTTTCAAGGCTGAGACTGACAGATTCTTGAAAAATAGAGGGATTAGGGGATAAGGGGATAGGGCAGGTAATCAGAGTTAGGTGAGAAGATCAGCCATGATCTTATTGAATGGCGGAGTAGGCATGAAGGGCCGAATGGCCTACTCCTGCTCCTAATTCTTATGTTCTTATGTAATTGGTGGAAGGGGAGAGTTACAGCTGGGTGTGAGACATACAGGGAGGGGTGAGAAATTCAAGTTGGTCACAAGCTGATTCATTCCTTTGAGAGCTGACGAGTGCTATGAGGATGCATTGACCATCACTTCCTAATAGTTTGCCTCCCAATAACCTGTTGTTATTCTCTGTGTTTTATTTGTTGGGTGGGGGGTTGGTCTGACACATGCAGAAACCCATCACCATGCTTTAAGAGTATCCAAACCAAGCTGGGAATCCCATGCATCCCACCTACACATGAAACTTCCAAAGGTACATTACTCTAATTATTTCCTGTACTGTGGGCATTCGCTAGTGGAGCAGAAGTACGCTTAATTGTGAATGGCTCTGCCGAGATCAGGATGACATGGGAAAATAACAACAACACTTTGCATTTATATATTGCCTTTCATGTCAAGAGAACTTGTGAAAGCGCTTCACACAGCTGACTGGGAGCCTGAGTTGCGGGGTGGGTGGGTGGTGGCGGTAGTAGAGAAATGGGAGAGGAGGAAGGTGCCCGAAAGCACAGTCAAAAAGATAAGTAACCAGTTTTGTGCCAGTTTTGCTCGTCTTTGCAGGAAGAATTAGTCAATCTGGGTCACTTTCACACACACATATTTTCTAGAGGCTTTTATGAGACCTGGTATTAAACTACCGGGTAGCAAACTAAGCCATAGTACGTTGAGCAGGGCAACAGCTAACAGAGTGGGAGAGAGAAGGATATAAGCTTATTGTGTGTCATTAACAAGTCCAGCAAGGGTATTTCAGCTAAGGATACTTGATGTGATCAAATCACCTGGCATGAATTAGATCTGTCTTGAACGGGCACTGTTTCTTTTTGTAAGTTTGGAATTTTTGAGGGAAGTGTGTGAACCTTTGAATGGAAAGAGTTACATTACCAATGAGGTGTGACTAGGGGAGGATTGGGTTTTCCTCTCCATATGCTTTGATCAAAGTCATGCCAATTTCTGTCCATGTTCTCGTTGTGTTGTGGAAAAATGTGGCCGATTGCAGACAGATAAGATGAAGATTGGTGATTTTATAGAGGAGAGAAACATGTGAATTTGATTTGACTTGCTTTCTTAATAAACAGAGAATACGTCTGCATTGTTGGAATCCTTTTGTAGTGCTGTAATCTAAGCTCGAGTGCTGTGTTTTTGCTTCTTTCATCGTATCTGGGCAATGTGAGTGAACCACTGTTATCTCTAGATAAATCCTGCACAAATAGATTTTGCAGAGGCAGAAGCTACTATGTCAAGTGAGGGATCAGAGAGTGGGTGGAAAGGCAGGGGTGGGGTGTGAGGAGATTGCTGCTAACCCTGGCCTGGTTCACGTTCATTCCAGATAAGCGTTGTGAAAGTCCACTGAATGTTCTCATTTTCTTGTGGGAAGGTAAACTAACGATAAGTATCTGGATGAGAGGAGTTGTTGACTGACCAAGGCTGTAGGTCTAATTCTCAACATAATAGATCTACACCAAACCTAGTAACTTTGAGCTAGTTTGGCAGTGTTTTATTCATAATTAGTTAGTGCAAACCTTTCCTTTCTTATCTCCACTGTAGAATTTTAAAAAGAAGCGAATCATTTATCTCTTTCAGTTAAAATGAATCTGTTGAGCCCTTTGGCAGTGGAGAGTTTTATCCTATTAACTCTACGTGCAGTTGAATAACTATGCAAAGAGTTTGAAATGATTAATGTAAGGAAGGAACAAAGTAAGAATGTTGACTGGTTTCCAGCAAACGGTTATGAAAAGCTTATCGCACAGAGGGGAAAAAAGTGTGCTACGTGATGCCGTAATTATCACTGACAATAATTATCATAACCGATACCACGCATTTCCCCTCATGCTGACAGTATTGAGAATAAAGGTGATTTGAAAAGGGCAATCTATGTTTTTCTTTTCCCCCTCCCTCCCTTTTGAGGCTGTGAGTTCAAACTCGAAAAGTCTTAATACGTCAGAGAGTCCCATGTCCTAAGTTACTTGTCTGGAAAATAAATTCACAACATTTTAGAGTAAGTTCTGTAAAACACTTTGAGACATCCTTCTGGCGTGAAAGGTGGTATATCAGACCACAGGATTGGTTTGGATGAAGAAGGCTCCTCAGCCCATCTGATCTCATCCGTCCTCAAAATACATCCTAAAATATTGATCTGGGTTTACTAAAATATAAGCATTACTTTTTTTTCAATTTGACCCCTCCTGAAAGAGGATTGAAACAACCAAAACAATCAACAGCAAGAAACAATATAATCGCACATCACCAAAAATGGCACACATTACAGTGAGTTGCTTTTCAGTCCAAATATGGTTATGAAGCAGTCTGCTGATTTGGTGCTGACTAGACAGGATAGACAGTTTCGTAAAATATTGGCAGACAGGTCGTGCTTTATGTGAGATTTTATTTGATTCCTTTCGACAGTCTCAAGTAGGATCCTCAACAGAACTGGTTTCCATGTTCAGCTGCACTTGATATGTTCCAAGATAATATTTATTGTAAAAATCACCCTGTGTGAAATCTCTGTCCTGACAGCTGTGATATTGTTGAACTTGTGCCCTTATTCGTCACCAATGGCGGGTGAGCTTTTAGCCATTCTACCCCCACTCCCTGGAACGGAACTCCCCCCCCACGTAATCCTTCCAGCAGCTATACAAAGCACCTGGAAGGGTGCTACATGAATGTAAATTGTATTGTATGTTACAGTATTAAGACATAATGCAAAGATTGAAAACATGGTATAAAATAATACGATTCTTTTTTATTTAGTCTAAAACAACTTCAGTTTCTCAAACCCTCCCCCCCACCCCCATAAGATGCACTTAACATTTGATTACTATGCTGCCAATTTCAATCACCATCCCCAGACAGACAGACAGACATACAATTCCATGTTAGTTCATTTGTCATAGAGACAGTCTTGGAGTCGGTAACATGAAGTGAATCACAGTCCGACGTGGGAAGAAATTCTTGTTCCTGCACGGACGAGAAGTGAATCACAGTCTGTCGTGTGATGAGACTGCTCTCCCAAGCAGATACTGACAGTGAATTCAAGTCTGACGTGGGATGAAAACAGCTTGAATCAACAATGAACCTGTTGCTTCTGCAGGCCCACGTGTGGACACCCGCCAGCCTGCCTCTCCTAGCACATGCCCTGCTGCACCATGCTGGCCTTGCAGTGGCCAAGAGGACTTTGACTCGGTTTGAATTTTGAGAGTAAAAGATAGCTTATTCGCTATATTCTGCTCGCGGGATTCAAACAATTACGATACCGGTATTGCCATCTACGAGCATTTTTTTTTGGCACTAAATGCTGTTATAGGCATTGTAATTTCACTTAGCCAGAAATAGAAGCTCACCAGACTGGATCTGGATGACTGGTTTCAGTGTATTGATTTTCTTTGTGAAATCCAACAGAGGAACTTTGTGACAAAGAGAAGTGGTCACTCTTATATGTCCTGTGGCTCAGTGGTTAGAGCACTCACTTTGCAAGCGTGAGACCTGAGTTCAATTCCAGGCAGGGCAAAACCTTGGGCAAGTTTCCTTACTCCACACACCTAATAATAATCCCTCCAAAACCAAAAACAATAATAAAAATTGGTCATTTTCAATCTACAACTGTTTGTGGGACATTGCTGTGTGCAATTGGTTGCCGCGTTCGCCCACAAATATACAGTCAATTCACTTTACAGTGTGTTCTGTGAAGCGCTTTGGGACGTCCTCCCGACGTGAAAAGCGCTATATCAAAATGCAAGGATTATTATTATTATTATTATTTACATTGCGTGACATGGACACAAGTTAGTGGCAAGGACAAGTGGCTGGAATAAAGGCGCTATATCAACTGCAAAGATCATTCTTACTACAGATTATTATGTGACATGGATGGAGGCTGAGCACAGACCACCATTGCTGCGTGCTTCAGTGAAGGAATACATTTTCAACTTCAAATTGTGCTTTCTCCACAGACGTCTGGAGCAGAATTCAATCAAATCCATCCCTCCTGGAGCCTTCTCCCCCTACAAGAGATTGCGAAGAATGTAAGTAGAGAAAAAAAAACAACCTTTAGCAGATTATGTTCCATAAGAAACGCTTAGCTTTGAACAAATTGGGGCAACATGCGATATGTGATATTATCACGAGAGCGTTTCCCCCCCCCCCCCCCCATTGTGCGGAGACAATAATGCCTGGTCCACTCAGATTTACAGCTCAAATTTGTGCACATGGTTGTTCGCTTTTCAATTTGTAGGTGTATTTCATTACATTAATGTGTATAAATCTTAGAGGTTAAATACTTCAGTCATTTCACATTAAATAATAGCAGTGGTTTGAAATACACTGCTTTGCCTCCCAGGATGGAGGACATGTCTATTCCTGGGCCAGTCAGGTCATCTACCACCAGCAACTTTAGTTTTCTATTGACCCACCTCCCAACAGACATGTTAGATCCTCAGGAGACCCTGCTTACTTCCTTCCTCACCCACCCCCCCACCTCACCACCTTGTTAGTTTCTCAGAGAAGATATTTTTAGACTTAGTGTCTGTTAAGAATCAAAACTGGTTTGATTGATTGTGAAAAAGACAATAACTTGAATTTGACTCCCTGGAATTACTATCCTGAAACTGGATTGGTACTCGAATGACCAAATCTCCCCACAAGACTTTCTTCCAACTATCCCAACCTACTGAAGGCTGTGATATCTGCTGGGTATGGTTTAGCAGAAGCTTCCCCATAGCCCACCCACATGAGGTCATGCTTTGTGTGAGACCATGGCTATTGAGTGCTAGCAGGACATCAAAGGCGAGCCCAACCGTGTCCTCAGCGAATGTTCAGACACAAGGGATTTCCAGCACGTTTTGCAGTGAACCCTGGGTGGCTGTTTCCCTTCCTGCACAGAGTCACTTTAGACTAACTAGTGTATCCCTATCACCATCGAGGCTGATAGCAGTTAACTCATCACAGACCAGTAATCCAACATGAAATTTCCTGAACTTTGTGGCTCAATGTCACACCCGTCAATGCATTTGCACATCAAAAGACCCCATCTTCCCATAAGCATTTAAAGACAAACAGTTTTCCAGCACGCCTGATATTTTCTATTAAGCAAATCAATACACAACTCACTTTAATGCTTTTCATTAAAAGTGATTGCCCAGATATCCAGTGTTTTCTTTTGCTGAATCCATTTGTTTTTACTCAGGAATATCCTGCTCCCAGTTCCGTGAGATGAAACAAAATGAATCATTTTTATGATGGAAAATTATTACACAGCTGTGTTTCTCCCCCCCCCCCCCCCAATCAATTAAACTTTTTATTTGTCACTCATTTTGATATCATCAAATCCCTTTCAAGTGAAGTCTATTCCACTGGGACTTCATAAGGAAATGGCGGCAATATTTTATTAGCTGAATAGCAGCATACTCCAAATGCCTTGGAAACCTCAGCAGAGAGTAGCAGTTACAAGCTGCGGGTAACTGTGAATGAAGAGAGTCTAGACTCTCAAAATTGTATCATGGAGTGTTTTCCTTTGAGTTACGGGATCGTGTTGTAGCCGTGATCACACATGGAGCTGGTAACCTTGCAGAATGAAAAATAATCTGTGGTTATTCAACAACAGCAACTTGTATTAATAAAGTGCCCTTCATGGAGAATAATGTTTACAGTGGTGGAAACAAATGACAAGCAGTGGGGAGGAGGAAAAGGGAGGTGACCATAGACATAGTCGAACAAATAGGTTTTAAAGCAGGACTTAAGACAGATAATAATAATAATAATGTATTTGATACTATATTATTCAGCTCAGGAGAATGCCTCAAAACACTTTACAGGATTTATTCTAAAGTGCAGTGACTGTATTTTTTAGGTGAACAGTCTTTTTTGTAGATAGAGAGGTAGGAGGATCAAGGGGTCGAAAGAGGGAGTTCGAGAAGTTAGGGGCATTTAATTGGAAAGCTGAGCCACTAATGGTGGCGTGAAATGTACGGAAAGTCCAAGTTAGCCTAGTAGAGAGAGGAGAAAAGTGGCTCAGGAGGAGATTTTTCAGCAATAAATTGTAAACAAAAAAGCACGCCAGCTGAGTTCCTGGTGTGTGGCCATCAGTGAAAGCCCCTCACTGGGAGCTGGCCTTACTGCCTCATCTGAGATTGTTTGGCTGTAAAATACAGCACGCAGGGCAGAGAACAACAGAAAAATAAGAAACAGATGCAAGGCTGGGAGTTTCCCACCTGGTTTGGGAACTCTTATTGAGAGGGAACACGGCAACTGACGTGGCCAGGCAAGCGCCTGGCACCTTATTTGATCAGATTCAGTTAACCTTTTAATGTTCTCTTTGTCCTTTCAGAGACTTGAGCAACAACCACATCTCTGAAATCGCACCGGATGCTTTCCAGGGATTAAGGTCACTTAACTCTCTGTAAGTTACAAGCACATTTCAGGACAAGGTTTTAGTGTGGCTGTTTCAAGTATGTCAGTGTCCTGTTACATGCCAACTTTTTTAAAAACAAAACTTGTTTGCTGTATGTTTCCCAATTCGTTTGTTGCTATAATCTGTCCAAATTTACTACAACAAATTCTATACTGAAACTAAAGGCAGAGTCACAAGAGAGCTCCATAGAGGTTATTAGACAAAAGTGATCATTTTAATCCTGGGCGCCACTATATTTTTCCCTTAAAATTAGTCCGACCCGACCTTACTTGATGTGAACGTTTTGAATCCGGCAACCATGAGCAACAGAAAAATAAGTCAATGTAAATCAAAGACAGCGTGAAAATCTGGATCAATGGAAGCCTGTGAAGGGAGACTGTCCTCATAACCCACTGCACTCCTTAATGTTTCCTTATGACGTTACAGCAGTTCTACTCATTGCTCCCATGGCTAAACCCAAGAGAATTTCCCTGTGGAGACTTCAGGTCTCCAGCTATGACTTCATCAACATCACAGCCACCCTCACTAAGGAGAGTTGGTGCTTGAGGTTTGGGATATTGTTGCACATGCTCACATGAAAAAAAATCTGGTGGCAGTCCACTAGAGTATGATTTTTATTTCCTCTTTATAAATCTCTCTTTTTCTCTCTCCATCTCTCTTTCTAACTCCCCTCACAGTGTTATATATCCTATTGGTCTGTGCCCAGACCACCGCATTGATATTCTCAATAAGGCTAATAGCTTGTAGCATAGAACAGCTATTTTGATTCTTACCATTATTCCCTGCCCCCCCCCCCTCCAGTGTGGGAGAAAGTGCCAAACCCTGGGCTCGCTGGCTCAGATATCAAACTTATTTGTGAGAGTGTTGCAGACAGGAACCTAGTTCATTGTTGCAGAGCAGGTTCAAGGCACCAGCACTAACATCTTGCATTTATATAGAGCCCTTCACACGGGTAGCGTCTTGCACCACATCACCCTCCAAGGTTGTTTGCACATCTGTGGACAGGCAGCTAGCTCATCCCTGACACTCATGTCCCAATCTGGCAACTGTCAATAAGCTTTTGTTTAAGTTGGACTGAACTTTTAACAATTGTTGTCTATCCATTTCCGCCAGTGTAGACACTCAGGGCTCCTTTAACCTGCTCCTTTGCCCTTGCTAACAACATGCTCTGCAGAATCGAACGTCATTTACACGATAGAAAAGCACGCTGAACTAACATGAACAGCTGTTGGACTAAAGAACTGGTTGAAAATCTTGTGAAAACTTTTAAGACCACTGCAAAACAAACATAAGCATTATTTGAGGGACAGCTGGGAGAGATTCGAGTTGATGGAGCCAGACTAACCAGATGAACACTGTTCACAGAATGTAACAAAATACTGCATTTGAACTAATTTGAAACTGTGATGGGAGGCTGGAAGGTATTCTGTAAGGATGAGATGGGCTGAAAGGCTTTCTTCAACCAAACTAATCTTGTGATCCTGTGAAGTCCTTTCAGTGAAATAATGGTGCGTGTCCATGTTTGCCCTTATCTGGTAGTACAGCTTGATGGATCTTACCTTGAGGATGGGATACTGATAAGTGTATTGAGGTGTCTCACTCTGCAGCTCCCTCTGCAGTGTTCTCAGAGCTACAGTCTGCTCATCAAGACCTTTATGTATTAACTATTTTCCATAATAGCTACACTCTGTCAATCTGGTCCAATAAAGCCACTTTAACTGGAAAGATCATTCAATTTCTTCCCCCTCAGCATTGTCCAGGACACTGGGAAATATTTTGTTTTGAAACCTTATGGTTCTGAATGTAGGTTTAAATGTAGGTTATTCTGATGCTGGATTATAGATGCATAATGAGCATGTTTGGCACATTCCAAGCAGGATATATCAAAGTTAATAGGGATATTTCAAAGAGAGATAGACAGATACTTGAGTAGTAGAGGTATAAAGGGATATAGCAAAAGGGCAGGGCAATGGGATTAAAAGATCTGCTAAAATCTATTAAACTAGTGGAACAGTCTCAATGAGCCGAATGGCCTCCTCCTGTTCCTGTTTTCCTTTGCTCGTAACCCTGCACTGCTTTCTTTTCTGTGCCCTACCTGGAATATTTACAGAAATGTGACCAGTATGAATGCTACCCATCGCTATCCCACACTCCTTTGAACCCTTTTCTGCATGACTAGCTGTGTTCAGCTGATGGGCCATTATGCTTTCATCATTGAGAATGCAGACCTACCACGGGCCACAGAGAGCCTTGGCTCAACTTCTGATGGGTTTCAACACTGAAAGCTCCACAATGGACAAAAAACGCTGATTCCAAGTTCCCTAAAGACATGTGGTTTTCATATTAAAAAACAAAAATGTTTACTTACTACATTTTAAAGTAGAGTGGTACTGCTAGTAGTCCAGGATTGTTTTCATAGACATTACTGATGAAATCGCATTAATGAGACGGGGCTGTGGCGGATGCAGTCTGTGTTGCCTCTGTTTCCTTTACTGAAGTCTCACAGGGGACTACAAACGGACACTTTGATGTTCTGTGAATGTTAATGTCATTGACACACACAGAAAGAAAAGCATGAACAACCCGAGGGAATCAATGCTGCCTTCGGTAACACTATTTATTTTTGTTCATTATTCATTGGCTGTAATTGGAAACAATATTCCCAACACATATCGGACAGGCTGTGCAAACCACTGTTTGTTTTTGAGAGAAGTGCCAAAGTGTGTAGGTTTCTGCTTACTTACCCTACGTCTTCCAATTAACTGGGTTCCGAAGCTCACTGCTTGACACAAGGGAGACTATCTAGTTCTCAGTGAGCGAATTAGTATTGAACATCCACCCCGAATCCCAGGAACTTTCAGGATGATTTCAACAAAACTATTCTGTCAAAACAAAATAAACAGTCAATCCATTTTACAGTTTCTTCTGTGAAGTGCTTTGAGACTTCTCAACAACATGATATCAAAACCGCTGTATCAAATGCAAGGATTATTATTATTTATTTGGTTTACACGCAGGCAGAGTTATTTTTTGCTTTTAATTTTTTTCCTCTCCTGACCTCCACTGGGACACACACACACACCAGGCACCTCAGTCAAGCAAGTGCCCTTTGTTCACACAGGGAGTTTGGGCAGACTATTGGAGCGTGGATCGCATCACAACTGAACTTGACCTTGTCCTCACCAGGCGTGCACACACACACATGCGCGCATTCACACACGCACACACACCGCACCTTCAGCAAGTGTTGTTGTGCACAGTCAGGAGCAGGAACCTTGCGTAGATGTTTCCCACTTTTTAACCCAGAGGCATTGAGACAAGCTATCAATCCCATATGCTACTTTTTCAGCTGAAATCATTTAACTCAGTACAGGTAGACTGGGAGGCTACTGGACTGTATGAATCTATTCTTCATTAAAACTGCAGAATAGACATGAATATTCTTAGGGACTAAAATGTTATTTATTACAGCTAGGACTATTTTCTGTGAAATGCATAGTTGACTGGGCTATGATGCTTCATTTGCAAGAGACAATTTTAGCCCCATTACGCACTGATCACTAACTCTAGGAATTATTTTGTTAAGGGCTTATAATGCGATCAGAAATCTTAGGAGTCTGATTTCTGAGCCAGTTGAATTCGTAGTACTCCAAGGCACTGTTGATGAAAGACCAGCTTGCCTGGCTCATCATCAGTAATTGGAGGGGCAGACCAGTCACCAGGGACAGGGACTCTTCCCAGTCAGCTCCTGTTAACTCTGCAAGACAAATCCCTAACGGGTAGGATTGTCCAAGCTGAACAGCAGCAGGAAGCTTGCAATCAATAGCAAGCTACATGTTTTTAGCTGGTTAAACTCTACCAGTACCCTAGCACACACTCTGGAGTCCACAAGCCTTGCCAACCTGTGTTGAATGCTTTCTAGGATAAGATAAACTTCCCTCCAGGGAAAGAATGAGCACTCCATTCCAGGCAAAGGGAAATTTCCATGGATTTGTGGAGCTCTCAGTCTGGATTGGATATTCTCAAACACTGCAATGGATTTCTGTTTGTGTCAGATACACAATTGATCAGAAAACATTAAAATTATAAAACATTTAGAATTAATAAGTTGCAAGTGTGCATTGTGTTTGTAGAAAAGAAGCTGATCCTGTGTGAATGTTTTTTCCATTTGTCTGCTGACTGTGTTGTTCTGCTTTCTTTTCGCAGTGTGTTGTATGGGAACAAAATCACAGAGCTGCCCAAAGGCTTGTTCGAGGGTCTCTTCTCTCTGCAGTTGCTGTAAGTGTGCATTTTCTAACTCTTCAACATTAGGTTGAGAAAGAACATCACCAGGCACCTGATACTAGCTGCACCTTCACAAATTTGGACTTAAGGCATAGGGATAATTGTGCAAAGGAAATCCATCTAGCCCTGTACATGTACATTTTGTATGTGCAAATAGCTGTGTGGTTTTCATCATGAAAGGGATGAATTGCTCTCCTGGCTTCAATCTTGGCCTGCAGGCTCAGCACTGCAGATAGTGCAATACCCATGAATAATATTAGACAGAGTTTAGAAGTAAAGAGCAGCTGGGCCTAGTTGGAGCAGATGGGGCAATCTCCAACATGTAAAATACAATCCTAATGTGATCAGCACAGACTAGGGACGTGCAGTGTTTCAGTTCTAAATTCAATCAGGATGGATTCAGCCTTTCCCCTAGCTCTTACCCCTGGCTGTGTGCATAGGAAGAAACAGTTAGTTATCCATGTCACTTCTTGTGCACTGTGCAGGAAGCACAATAAGTCACATTACACCTGCTCAGTAGTTTGAAGTGACATCTGCAGTGACTCAAAAACCTGGGAGTCAGCTATTTTTCTGCACTTTGCTTATATGTGATCAGTGAGAAACTGGATGTACCTGATTGGGTTGTGACTAGGTGTGTCTATACTTGACTGACTGTTGATTTAGTGCATATGTGTTTATTGAACCCGTGTTCAAATCCCTTCACTCTTTGGCACCTCCCCGATCTCCTCACTCCCCAATGCACCACACGCCCCACCATCGGAGGAGGTGCTTTCAGCCACTATACCCCAAAACTCTGAAACACTCTCCCTCAATCCCTCCGCCTTGCCCCTTCTCTTCTCTTTTTCAAGTCCTGCCTAAAAATCTTCCTCTTAGACCATGCTTACGGCCACCTTCTTCCCCCCCATCCCACTGTTAAGCGCTCTGAGATGCTACCCTGTGTGGAGGGCACTATATAAGTGTAAGTTGTTGTTGTTCACTAATGCACTGCAATTCAATCCAAATCCAGTGTATGGATGGTTGTGAGTTAGAGTCCCATACTCAGACTTGAGGTCAGAATCCATACGATTCCAATGCAGGAAGTGCCAATATATTGTTGAAAGTGCCTATCCTTTGGATGAGATGTTAATTTAAGATCCTGTTTGTCTGTTCATATGGACATTAAAGACCAGTTGTCCCTACAGTAATTGGAATAAAAAGGGAGATCTCACAATATCCAGACAAATTCAGCCCCCAAAATCTTATTACTTTCTGTTAGTGGAATGTTGCTGTTCCAGATCAGATGCCATGATTTTTTACACAACATCAGTCACTACACTTCAAAGGAATTGATTCTGTGGAGCCCTTTGAGATTTTCTGTCTGATAAAATGCTGTGTGAAATGTAAGTATTATTATACTTGTTAAACATCAAAGCCCTCCAAATCCAGTATAGATTAAATATGTTCTTTTAACTCAGTCATTTCATGCTAATTAAATGCTATGAAATGCTTTGTCTCTTGTGTCGGGTGAGCCTCTCTCGGCGGAAACATTATTGATTAAGCTTTCAGGGAAATACGGGCTTGGGAATCAGACCACCGGAAACGTACCCCTTACCCGAAAGGAAGGAGAGGGTTTGCACCAGAAGCCTACAGAACAATGGGTGTGTCCTGTTGGGCATGTTGGTTTGGGGTTATAGCACTTTTGTTTCCACTGGATTTGTACAGTACAGACAAAGTGAGCGTGGAGAATTTATGGAATCCGCACTCTCATTCTCTGTGTCTCTTATGGTGGGTGAGCCTGTTGTGGAAGCTGTCATATTTGCTGACCTCGTCCCTGCTGGATGTCTTAGTTTGGACTCTGCCATGTGTGAACAATGTTGATATGTTTATCACACACTGTCAAAGCAAGCAGCAGGAATGAAGATGGATCAGAAGCTGGGCCTGACTGGAAAGAAAATAGGATGTGTTTGCAGCATTATTAAAGGGCAGTGGCATTCTACGACAGATTATCTGGGAATTACTGGCTCCTCCACTTGCATGGAGAAATGAGCTGAGACAGTACCATTCATTTGGCTGATTTGCAGTATATAGTGCCAGGCAGGCACTCTCTATGAATGTGTGAAGCCAGTGATGTGTGGCAGGAATGAAGCTTAGAAAGCACACATCTCAGTGTAATGGAGTAGCTCAAAGGAACACTTTTGTGGCGTTAAGAAGTGGCCCGCTGAACACCCACAACAGCCCAGAGAAGTCCATGCCAAATCAATACCTTGTTTTCAGTAGCTCCCAAGTCATGATACCCGACCATAAATGAGGAAAAATTCAATAAAGAAAAATGTATTTGTTTGGCCGACCAAAAAGGTTGGCCACCACTGTTCTATAGCAAGACTCTTAATCCAGCAGTCTAAAATTTACATTTAATGCAAGCTTTACATAGGGTCTGACACTACCACATAAATTAGCCAGATAGTGAATGTTAGCAGAATTCAGCCAGGAAGCATCACAGTGCTGTCTTCATCTAATGCCAACATATACAGTCTATGCACTTTCCACTGCATCAGGAGCAAGAACCCTAGCTGATTTTATCCCTCTTTAAGCCTAGGGTTGCTGACAGCAACTATAATGTCCCTATTACTGTCTTGGCTGAGATCAACTAACCCAGACAAATGGGAGATCAATCCTGGGACTCTCTGAGGCTCAGTTTCACGGCAGCAGGGATGTTGCTAACTGAGGTGGCAGGGAAGTTGGGGGAAGAGTAGGGAAGTTTAAATTATAATAAAAAGATTTGGAGGCAATTAAACGATACGTAAAATTCTGAGCGAATTTTAAAACCCGTTCTGTTTAAAGCATTAAAAGATTATTGGGCTCTGTTGAATCTTAGAGAATGCCAGTCAGCAGAGGCCATTCTGATCTGCAGTGCACCTCAGTTTAGCAAGTCCTGAGGATTGGAATGACCAGGTGTTGTGCATGGAGTGAATGATTTACTACAGATGTGGTGGCCCCATTAGCGAATTGTTCTCCCACAAAGAGATGCCAAACAAGCCTTCCCACAGGAGAATATGAAGCCCTGCAGGCAGCTCGTCTGTGCAAGCAGCTCCTGCTATTCCCTTTTGTTTGCAAAAAAAATTGCAGTGAAATTCAGAACACTCGGATACCTTTTCCAAATCCGTTCTCCTGAAATGGCTCATTCGTGCAGAGGGCTATTTGTAGTTTTGATGCAGACTGCCAGTAAAACGCTTTGGCTGCCGTGCTTTTCACTGGGATTTCCCGGGCATGATCTGAGATGAGCTAGTATTACCTGGAGATTATAAATAAGTCGGCAATCTATCAGCGCATCTATCAGTTTGAGGGAAAATAAACTGAGCTCAAGATGCTACTTCAAAAAGATTTGATTATTTATTGTGGGGGAAAGATAAATGTTGGGGAGTTAGCACGAGGGTGGATTTTGTTAACCTCTAGAGAACATTTTGTATAGGAAACATTTCTCATATTCCTTACTCCATCTGCCTCCCAAAGGAACAGGACATGGTCTTCACGTCAGATCAGATTGTTAAGCCAGTGCTCATCCCAGCCTGGATCCTAGCCAAAAGGCCAAAAACAAATTTTCTATGCTATAGAAAAGATTTTTTTGCAGGCAACAGTTCTCACACAGGATGGGGGTGGGGGAAAGCAATAGATGCATCCTAGAGGATGTCTGATTTAGAAATCCTGGGTAATATGTGGTTTGAGGAACAGTATGCACGGATTTGCTGGTAAAGAGAAAATGAGAACGTCATGCTGAGAGTATGTTCCCTGGAACTCCTGAAGTCACTCACTGAATAAATCATGTGAGGACCATAAGAAACGAGCAGCACATGGGTTTGATTTGCATATTGTAACTCCCATTAAATTAGCTTTGTGACTTCAATTCAACCCTCATTATTGGGGAGCACTGATAGACTCCAGTGACATTTCAGTTGGTATTAACTACATGAATGGTTTTATGCAGTTAATCCATTTATGCAGTTAGTACCATGAGACCAGCACCACGACTTATGTCACTCAGTGAGGAGTAACAGAGTGCTTTCTCTTCAAAATGCAATTTTAATTTGCAGACTATCTGTTCAATTATCTTAGCTGTATGAGTGCTGGAGCTTGCTTGCCTAACGTGTCTTCTTAGTTCATATTAGTCTGGAATTGTCACTGTATGACATAGATCTTTTTCTGTATCAATTTAGATCAAACAGAATGATGATACTCTTCCATTTGATATAGCGCCTTTCATCTCAGGAGGACATGTCAAAGTATTTGCTGCAAAGTGTAGTAACTGTGTGGAGTCCTGTAGCTCAGTGGTTAGAGCACTCGCCTTGCAAGCGAGAAACCTGGGTTCAATTCCAGGCAGGGCGAAACTTTGGGCAAGTTTCCTTACTCCACACGCCTAATAATAATCCCTCCAAAACAAAACAATAATAAATTGGTAATTTTCAATCCACGACTGTGTGGGACACTGCTGTGCGCAATTGGCTGCCGCGTTTCGCTCACAAATATACAGTCAATTCACTTGACAGTATATTCTGTGAAGAGCTTTGAGACGTCTAGAAGATGTGAAAAGTGCTATATCAAATGCAAGGATTATTATTATTATTTTATTGGCAGTTGTAGCAGCCAATTTGCACACTTGCACACAGCAACATCCCACAAATAGCCATGAAGTGAATGACCAATTTTATTGGGAGGGTTGTTGGTCTGGACACCAAGAGAAATTGCCTTCTCTCCCTTTTGAATAGTGTAATGGGATCCTTAATGTCCAGTTGAAAAGACAGATGAGAATCTGATCCGAAATAATGAGATAATGGACATTTTAAAGAGTTTAGGTGACCTACAGCCTGTACAGGAAGGTAATCGAGGGGTATCAGTGCAGACTGAGCCTAAGGGTGCCTATCACACACTCCCTTGGTTTCAGCACTCAAGACTCTACCCCATTTGAAGGGAGCTATATAAATGCAAGTTTTTTTTGCTGTAAACCATTTGCAATACGCTTTTGCCATTTTACAGCCAGACCAGCAGGTGGAGTATTTTGTTGAAACAGCATGTTCTAGTAAGAGGGAGGTCCCAGTTAAATGTTGGCCAGACATGGAGCTCCATTGGCAGTGACCATGGAGAAGGAAATAAAAGGCAGTTCTGTAGGAACAAAGCCAGAGGGTTTTAAGAATATACATTTCAGGCAGAAAAATAACAGGATGTCAAAGAGCAGCAGGAACAGGCAAAGCACTTCCACCTGCAAAGGAGTTAAACTCTCTCCTTGGCAACAAACTTTATGGCTGTCTTAAGTGAGATTTTGCAAACCAAAACATCTTATAGTTTTGTACTGAGGTTGTATGTTTAGTGACAGGTACCTTTTTTTCCTGACAGGTTGCTGAATGCCAATAAAATAAACTGCCTGCGTGTGGATGCCTTTCAGGATCTCCATAACCTGAACCTTCTCTCTCTGTATGACAACAAGTTACAAACTATTGCCAAAGGAACCTTTGCCCCTCTGCGAGCCATCCAGACTCTGTATGTATTCTCGGTTATTCATGAAGTGAATGATGCTAATTTGTTTTTCAATTTACTTACGTTTAGGGTCTGGGTTAGGGAGGGGGATACCAGCCAACATTCTTGTTGAACATCGCTCTCCAGTGGCTGTTGCTAGAAAGTTGCCTTGGGTGGACTCAGAAGGATAACCTGTGCTTTGATTTCCTTCCATGGTTGGACTGGACAGACTGTTGATATTCCATGTTCACATGTGATTTGGGACAGGAAGGTGGCCATTGCAAGTGGAACCGTACTGCAGCTTCAGTCACTCCCCATCTTGAGTCAAGACATATATCTTTGACAGCACTTCTTGTTATTTTTCCCCTCCTCACCTCCTTTGGCTCACAACCTAAGTCAAGTGCTCAGCCAGCAGTGTCAAAGGCGTTGAGACATACTCCTGACAGGAAAGGCATTATATAAATTGTATTATTGGATTTAAATGTACTCACTCCTCCTGAAGAGGGATGGAAGAAAACTGGAGGAAATATAATTGAATTGAATTTCCCTGGGCCATGTCACTGTGTCTCATTCAGCACTCCAAGCAAGACAGCTCTTGCGCCATCCAGTAATGAGGTTCATGAGCAGCCATGGGAGCAAGTCGCTGTTCATGAATAGCATAGTGTGAATCATTGCGAGTGGAGACCCACATCCTGACTCAATTGTAATGGAGCACAGAGATACATTTAATTGGCGCAAGATGCGTTCAGCTAGGCCTAAGAAAATAAGTTTAGACTCAGTGATGGATGTTTGGAACATACAGCCAGATGGGATTGGAGTCTCAAAAACATTAAAGACATTAAAACTGAAGCTGGATGCTGTATTTGGTGAGCTATATTAGTAGAAGAATGAGTGTTAGTGGCTAAATGGCCTTTCATCGACTCTTAACATCGCTTATGTCTTTTATAGCAATTTACAGCACAGGAGACCATTTGACCCTTCAGGTCTGCACTTTGCCGAGGTCCTAGTGTTTGATCAAATGACATTATTTTAAGAATGAATAACTACAAATTAAATGCATACATCCCGAGACATAACACCACTCCTCCACACTGAGCGCATTATCGGATTTCCTTCAGTTTCGTAAAGTCACTTGTTAAAAGGCTCATTTCCCATAGTTACCAGCAGTGCTCTGAAACCTGCTGCATCAGTGTATCTGATAAGCAAATGCTCTTCCAGCCAGAGCTTGCATTAAATAATTCAAGCATTGTCGTCTTGCCATGGCTCGTCAACCTGGGGGATTGGCCGTTTCAAAGTGGACACTCACAGTTACTGGGTCCGTTGCCAACTTGCACATTGTAGATTCTTAATGTTTCATCAGACTCCCAATAAATGCATGTCAGCTGCAAATAGCAATCGTCAACATTGCCCAGATCCACCCGTTCCCAGTGAGTTACACCGGTTTCCTTTCAGGAGCCCCCAGCACTGCTGTTTCATATTTGTTCCAGCGTGCGCCTTATGTTCCTGGTTGACTTGACCCTGTGTCTACTTTATTTGCTTCTATTCCTCTCAAAAGGCATTTGGCGCAGAATCCGTTCATTTGTGACTGCCACTTGAAGTGGCTTGCCGACTACCTGCACGCAAACCCCATTGAAACCAGTGGTGCCCGCTGCACCAGCCCTCGCCGCCTGGCAAACAAGAGGATCGGGCAGATCAAAAGCAAGAAGTTCCGCTGCTCAGGTAATTGAATTCCGGCAACTTCGTTATTCTAGAAATGTGTGTTTTTTTTTAAAAAAAGAGCTCTCTTGGCATGCTGCTGATCTCACGTGGATTCTGAAAATGTGTCTGTTTTGCTGTTGAATTATTAAGGTTCTCAGCAGCTTTTCCCCTTTGTTTCTGACTCCGTGCTAACCATAGTAGGTCAGTCAAGTTCAATTTGACTTTGCCTTTTATTTTGCTGCTGTTGACAAGACAATAATGGAGTAATCTGTGGATTTAATACAAAGTAAATTGTTTCTTTTTTTCTGGCCGCTAACATTCAGGTGCATCTCTTCTGTCTTTCTCTCTTTTGTTGTGTTTATAGCGAAAGAACAGTATTTCATTCCAGGTAGGTTTTCCTGCAGTGGGGCTGATGAGCTATGGATTTCCCTTAGGCTTTAGTGGAGTGTTGCATGCTGTAGTTGTGCAGTGAATCTCCCTTTAGACGGTCCCTTGCTTAGTCTTCCAGTAGCTGAATCTGTTGCATGTGCTCTTTTAGCTACCTAGCCAAATCCTTAAGTCTCCATGCTTCCTAAGCCTGCTATACAGTTGCCAATATGATGGGGTTCCTTTTATTCTCATTTTACTTTCTTGACACTCCCCCACCTAGGGACTTTTTTTTAATATTGATGTGTTCCCCAGTCTTCTTTGTTTGACTGGGGAACTTTCATGTATATTACACACATGTATGTACACATACACACAGATGTGGGAATACCAATATTTGAAACTGGAAGAAAGAGCAGGTGCTGCCCTTGGTTCACAGTTTTCCTCTCTAGTGGTTCGGAAAGGGCAAGGGGAGCTACTGGCCCTGCGATAGTTGCAACAAGTCAGTTTGATGCTTGAACAATCCTGTGGGTTTGAAACACACAAATATGTAGTGGTGGGCAAATTGAAATAAGGGTTTGCAGCCCTGAAAACAGGTAGAAATTCATGCTCGCCCAATCTCTTCAATCCTCTGACCTGCTCTGAGGCCTCTGCTATGGTTCTCTGAACCAGACACTTGATTGCACTGCTAGTTATCTGCCCTTTGCATCTCCACGTTCGCCTCTGCTTTTTCCTTCTACAGGCTGAGATTGGAAACTTGCCCTTTAGTGAATCAACCTGTCACCGTAGAATTATAATTTCATAGAAATTGACAAGATAGAAGAAGGCCGTTTGGCCCATTGTGTCTGTGCTGGCTACTTCAAGAGCAATCCTTTCAGTCCCATTTACTTACTTTTCCCCCATACTTCTGTAATTGACTCCTTTTACATATTTATCTAGTTCCCTTTTGAAAGCCAATCTGGATTTTTCCTCAATCCCCAATCCCGGTAGGGTGTTCCATATCCTAACTTCTCTGTATGTGAAAAAAAATCTCCTAACCTCCCCATTCGCTCATTTGCTAACTATCTTAAATTGATGCCCTCTTGTCACTGACTCCCTGTCCAGTGGAAATAATTTCTGCCGATCAAAATCCATCAGAATTATAATGACCTCTATCAGATCACCTCTCAACCATCGTTATTCCAACAGAAAAAGTCCCAGTTCCTCTAGTCTCTCTTTTATCAACTCCTCTATTTCCTTGACATCCTTCCTAAAGTTGGTTGACCAATACTGCACGCAATATTCTTACTGTTCTCTAACTAATAATTTCTATCCATTTAGCATTACCTCTTTGCTTTTGTATTCTATACCCCTATTTACAAAACCTACACAACCTTTGAGGCTCATTTTCTGGTGACAAAATGGCAGAATCGCTTCTGTTTTCCTGAGGAGGGCTTTCTCATCCCTACTGTGATAGGAGTTTACCAGATGCGTTGTTACAGAAAGAAGAGGCACTGACCAGGGCTGGGAGTATTCAGTCACTTTGAATTCCAAAAACTGATTCAAAAGATGAATGGTTGCCAAAAAGTTCCACCTTTAAAGAATTTTTTAAACATTGCAGGGGGTTGGTGGGGGGAGGTTGGGGTGTATGAAAATGATCCATCTTCATATTTTTGGCAACAGTGTAGCTGTGCTAGTGAAGTGTAATTCTGTTACTGCTCTAGCTAATGAAGATTAGATTGTTCCCAGCAGACAATTTGATCTGAATAGACCAGCTAATCTTCATGTCCATTAATAAACGATGATGTGTGGTGTGTGTGTTGTGTGAATATGAGTAGTGCATATCACTAATATGCTTGTGTGCCGGTATGAATGCAGAATGAGCATATTCTGACCTAACACAGAGTGGAGCTGCACTAAGAGTAAATCCCTAAGTACGGTCGAGATTGATTGCAGGAACTGTTTTGACTGTTTTTCAAGTTTTAAGCCTTGGTTTCCCAGAGTATTTGACAAATATGTCAAGTGAATGAAATATTTAACGTGTCCAACAGCAGGCTGCAGGCATTTTTTTTATAGCCAGAGGCAGTCCGAGTGAATACTGAAGCTCTTTTGATGTGCTTTGGTACAAAATCCATGAAGTGGCCTCCCTTGTGTTTACCATCATTAGCTGTAAACACCCATTGCTCATGTACAATGTAAGGTTCTTGAAAGTGGTGCCACAGTCCAGTGCCTTTAGGGTTATAGATCAGGCAATAATTAAGGGTTTATTCCCAGATATCCCACACCAGCAGGGAACACTTGCCTGGCACTCTGTAACTTGTCGCTGGGAGTTGTCAAGAACCTTGCCTGACAGACAAGTGTTGCCCAGTGTTCAGTGCATCTTCACAATCGTACTGTACACAGGTGGGGTCGGATCCAGGTTAGTGCAGTATTGCATTGTCTAAGTGCTTCCTAGTGAAAGTTATTTGAGCCAAGGATCTCTTCTATTCAGCCAAATTGACAACTGCTGCCCTGCAAGAATCTTAACACAAGTTTGGATTGGCTTCTTTGCTTTCCTGACTATAAATGCAATCGCTTTCTCTTTCTTTTTCTCTATCTTCCTCTCTCTCTGTCCCTTCTGCACTTTACTTTTTGCAGGAATTCACCATTTTGGCTGTAAGTACAACTGAGATCTTTATTCCCCACCTCTGGCACTGATTTCTCTTTCCCTCCAGTTGTTTTTCCCCTATATGTACTGAGCTTGATCCTTCACCCATCATTCCTCACCTCTTCTCCTGGCAGTTCTCAACAAATCATCCAAGCCTCAGTAACAGTACCCCTACCCACCCCAGTACCATTCACGTGACCTCTCCCTGTTTTGTTAGCAGTGATACCAAGCACCAAGCTGGGGCACTTGATCTTAGAAAGAACTTCTCTTTCATTTAGGCATGTTTACTGCTTGTGTGTAGGGTACATTCTCAGTAGCTGTTACACTGTCCATTGTTACTGAGTCTGAAAAGCAATGTTTTGGCTGTGAATACCAGTGCTTTAGTACCCTTGACCCCTAATGCTACACCCTCTACCATTTAAATGCTGTGCCTTCTTTCCCGTAATATTTCCCCTCACACTTTTACCTGGCCTAGCTGATGCGGTTCTGGGACTCAGCGGGATTTTTCGTTGTGCTTGATCTAACCATGTGGTTGCAAGGTACGAATAAAACATGGTTCTGTCAAGCACCATGGAACGTCACGTAGCCTTCTACAGCATGCTCTCATCTACAGCAAATTCAGTAGATATATTTAGAGCGAGCCTGTCAAAGGCCACCAAGACTTGGGATGGTAGTATTGCAGGTGGAAGACGTTAGAGCCAGGAACTGTTTTATTGCATCTGTATTGAGGTCACAGCTGATTGAATTTCTCCAATAAAAAAACAATGGATAAAAATGATAGACGAGGTATGGAGTGGAAAGGCAGGTGAGGGGGATGAATGCAATGAGTTTACCAGATGCCGTTATAGAAAGGAGAGGCACTGACACAGGGTTGGAAGTGTTCAGTCGCTTTGAATTCCAGTCACTGATTCAAAAGAATGGCTCAGGTGGGAGCAGTAAATTGAATTAGATAAGGCTTAGTAACACATGATTGCACTGGTTACAGGAGAGTGGGAAGATTGCTAGCTTTGTAGTAGACAGTTGCATTAGAAGGTGTCTGCATTGAAAGGTCAGATTGTAAATGTTACCTCTACTCTTCCAGACCCTGGCTTTACCTTTGTCATAAAGTTCAAGATCTAGGTGCTTAGGTCTTGAAGTTTTGCTATCTGTGTGGTTTTAATTAAAGTTCACCCTGAGATTCTCCTGCCCTGACATTTTGTTCAATTCCCTTGTACATTTCCACTTCTCTTACGGTGTGGGCTTTTTTTTCAATGTGCTTACTGAATAATATCTGCATTCTGACTGGACTCATCTGCAGGCACAGAGGATTACAGATCCAAGCTCAGCGGAGATTGCTTCATGGATCTTGCTTGCCCTGAGAAGTGTCGTTGTGAAGGAACCACTGTGGACTGCTCCAATCAAAGACTCACCAAATTCCCTGACCACATCCCTCAGTACACCGCTGAGCTGTAAGTTAACACAGCAGGGCTTGCTTCTTTACACATGCACTCACACACACAACAGACACTCTCTCTCATCTGCATTTTGGCAACAAAACAAAGAAATTTAAAATTCATTTAGAAAACAGCTACAGGCAATATCCCAGCTTCCCTTCCAGCTGAAAGAAGCAAATGCACTCAGGGGAGAAGGGCTGTTGGATGCACATGATGACCAGAAAAGAAAGCAGGGGGAGAAACACTTAGGCTCCTGTTAGAAAGCATTGATGCCTACAGTGTGCTGGTCCATCACTCTACAAAACCTGATTCAGACAGTAACAAGCTCATCACGTTTAACTGGGTGGGTTTTCTTTCTGTTTGGCTGCTTTGGAGATGAACCTTGAACCCATATGTTACAAAAGATTAGTGAAGCAACCGCGAAGTATGAGCCACTAACTACATTAGTTCATACTTTTGTGGGACATTGCTGTGCGCAATTGGCTGCCGCGTTCGCCCACAAATATACAGTCAATTCACTTTACAGTGTGTTCTGTGAAGCGCTTTGGGACGTCCTCCCGACGTGAAAAGCGCTATATCAAATGCAAGGGTTATTATTATTATTATTATTATATTACTTGTAGTCCCGGTAAATACCAGTCAAACGCAAGGTTTATAATTATGAACTGATATATCGAGCGAGGTTGAGATGTCACGTTGCTAGATAAGGCAATACTGGAGGTTGACCCATATGAGGGAGAAATTCAACCTAGATTTATGTAACATTTTAGAGCATCCCTAATTTGGCAATTTTTTTAAATACAGTGCAGTCCTGTTACAGTATGCTTCTCTATAGTGTGACTGGCTTATACCGGAGATGCACTGTGGATTCCATGCATTGTTCATGAGCGTACCCACAGCTCTCTCATTTCCTATGCATCAGCCAGCTTTTCACACTAAAATAACCGGCTTCCAATTCATTAAGACGCCTTCTGGGTCACTTCTTGCTTTGCTGCACGTGCACAAAACAGGAAGTGGTATCAATCACTCCCTACTGACTCCAAAGTCAACCATTTTAGCTCTCCGAAAGCACTCACGAAAACGGCCAACTTCCAGGTCATCAGAATTGCCATTAACACTACTTCGCAACTTGTCCATATACACAAAAAAACAGGAAATGACATTGCATTGATCAACCAACCTGGGAGCTGTCTATTTGTTTCTTTTCAGCGCTCTCTCTACGTGACGACCGATTGTGCACGTAAACAGTCAAATCCACTATCACACCTCACTATAAGTCAGGAGATGATTTTATGGATCCAAACAACATGTTTTAACAAGGATACAGAGCACAGTTTTAATTTTGTAGCTGGTTTTCTGTAAGTTCTTTTAAGAAAATACAGAAAACCAAAATGGAAGTTGAGACTGAATTTAGCAATTTGCCGAATTTAGCAGCTCTGAAATCTGTAAAGGTGTAGAGTAAACAGTGCTATGTTTCAGAGTAAAGGTATTAGTTCTGTATATCAGAAGGACTCAGTCTAACATTCCAATATAAAGATAATGTGATAAAACTCACTCCCTTAAATCACAGTGTGATGATTCAACCCTTGTTCACAAAGTGGATTGTTTCACATTCTTGCATTTGCCAGTAACGTTAAACAGTTTGGTTCTGAAAGCACAAGACGTGTGACCCTTCAGTTAATGGTCAATCAACATGGTTGAGTCCTGTGTTTATAAGTATAGGTGGTATGATTTAGAGATACACTCAATGGTGGTACAAACCCACAGGCAGTAAGTCTGCATCTGGTTTAGAATGTATCTTCCGTTAGTAATAAAACTGAGTGGATTTAGAATTATTGTAAGTGTCACTCTCGCAGTACAGTATTATCTGAGAATACTTTGAAGTGATTTTTTTTCAAGATGAACTTCATTAAAGCTACCGCGAGAAAGACTACGCTAGCTGTAGGAGATCTCAGTGGTTGCCTGACTGAGTAAAAACACTACTTTCTTCTGAATGACGTTTCCTAATTTTTTTTTCTTTTTTTTTTCTCTTGAATACTTCAGGCGCCTCAACAACAATGAATTTACAGTGCTGGAAGCCACTGGGATCTTCAAGAAACTCCCTCAGCTCCGCAAAATGTGAGTACAACTTGAGCTTCAAGGTGCGATTCCTTCTGAGCCTACAGCAACTCCTGCGTGTCATGCACCTCTGTTAGCCAGATTTTCTAAAGTCATTATTTAAGGCTATGCACAATTAAGCAAGTGACCTGTAATGTGCCTTTGGCACAGCTGCTGAGGCAGAGTGGAGTTGGCAGCTTGTTCCTCTGTGGACTTAGCTGTTGCCAAATAAGCAGCTCTCGGCGAGTGGATCACTGGCATCTCCCACTCCTTCATTTGGACAGTTGGCTTCTTCTGCCGCCACAGCAGGGCTCTGCTGGCCACTATCGCCCTACAGCAATTGCGGTAATCTCATTCAGCATCCTGCCGTCCTCCTCAAATCACTGCTTTGGCTTCATCCGAAGCTGCACCAATGCGTACCTCGGGTTTTTTCAAATGGCGATGCTTTCATTGAGAGGAATGGTAAAAAGAATTCACTTAACAATTGTTGTTACCACCTGTCTGAAACTTGTATTTCAACATTTAAATACCAATAACTTCTCAGGAGGCTGTGCTATTAAAGTATGAGGGCTTGAAAGTTAAAGTTCACTTCCCGAGTGAGCCAATAAAAGCAGGTCATGGGGCAAGGGAAATGTCTTGACAGCTCTTTCCCTGATCCGTATCCACTAAAGCAAGCCCATGGACTCTAATTAGGAAATTAAGCACTATAGACTAGGTGCCAGCACAGGGAACAAGAGTGAAATGTAAATGTTGTCTGACAATAACGGTGGCATTTAACCAAATGTTGTTATACACTGCATGTAAATCAATGTAAGCACTGTCCACTTATCAATAGTACTGACTGACTCATTTGTGATGCAGTGGCTTGCTACATTAATTAGTTGTTTCACTGAAGTTTGGTATTTAACTAGAAAATCACTGATTCACTGCTCTTTTCAGACACGTTCCTCCCTCCCATTGTTCAAGGCACGTCGCTAAATGTAGCTCTTGGACCGCGCTTTCAGTTATCTTTCCGCTAATCACCCCCTTCCCTCAGCTTGGGTACCCAGCCAGCATTGTCAAGTGCTTTGAGACATCCTCCTGACAGGCTATATAAATGTAATTTGTATTATAAGTTTCATATCACATTTCCATAACAATATTTTCAGTTTTCAGGGGCTATGGGGAAGTGTATGGTTCACAACAGTGGGAACCCCGGGAGATGATCCCTATTTATCAAATAAACATGGGGTTGTGGGGGTTAATTGCAGGTACAGACCAGAAAAAATCATTGCAGTCCATCCTACCATTCCCTAAGTTTTTTTTAAAAAAGCCTCTGTTGCTTATGTGATTCCAATTTCCCAGTTTCTTTGCCAAATAGCTATCTATTCCCTCTAGAATTTGCTGACCCAGTGTGCCTTCATGGATAATCTATTCCACATATTACCCCGTTTCTGCATAGTTAAATCTAACTGTCCCTTCACCTTCCCTCTTCACAGCTTGGGCTCCATGGCCTTTTGTAAACATGTTATTTCAGACACAGTGTCTCTTCATTGGCAAATGCTACCCCACACTGCTGGTCATTTTTCATGCAATAAGCCTGGATGGTGAGTGTTGGTGTATGTTGGTGGGGGTTTCAGACCTGAGCTCACCCTGCTCTCACCTAGCATCCTCAGCACTGGATAGCTGGTAGTTTTCTTTCTTCTATCCTTCTCAGCCCAAGGATAGGATGCCACAAGCTAACATCAGCCCCAGATGCTTATTAGATTTCAGCCTGATTTGGGACTCTGGGATTACAATCTAGGCTGACACTTCAATTGCAATGCTGGGGCATCACTGCATTGTTGGAGGTGCTGTCCTTCAGATGATACACTAAACTAAGTCAACTGTTTACCTGTTCAGGTGGGCGTTAAAGATCCTGTGGCACTATTTGAAAAAGAGGGGAGTTTTTCCTGGTGTTCTGACCCAAAATCTTCCAGATAAAAATCAGTCATTCACCTCACAGCTGATTGTGGGTCATTGCTGTGTACAAATTGCCTGCCGCATTTGCTTACAAATACACTTTTACAGTCATTACACTTTACAGTAAAACCTGTGATTCACTTTGAGATGTTTCACAGATATGATAAATCTCTGTAGCAAATGCAAGAGTTATTATTAACATGACTGCTCTATAAGGATCATCACTATAACATTAGTGCACTTACACATCGATCCCTGAGAGAGGGGTTATGGTTTATATTGTATTATGAAACAATAGCAGCATTCTCTTTTCTGCGAGTATGTCAGAGTAAAAAGTATCTCCCCTGAATTAGCCACTGATGTGAACAAACAAGGCTTATGGTCGTATTTAAATTACCAGAACTTTCAATAATTCATTAACTTTAAATTCAATAATAATAACCCTTGCATTTAATATAGCGCCTTATCACGTCTTTGAAATGTCTCAAAGTGCTTCACAGAGTATACTGTAAAGTGAATTGATTGTATACTTTGTGGGTGAAATGCGGCAACCAGCTACGCACAGCAGTGTCTCACAAACAGTCGTGGAATGAGTGACCAAAAATTTTTTTAAGACACTATTACCCCCACAAGAGCGATCCACCAATCCACCAACGACCGACTTCCTACTTACTGCTAGGTAAACAGAGGTGTTTGGAGTTAGGAAACTTACCAACATTTTGCCCTGCACGGGAATCAACTACAGGCCCTCTGTTGTGAGATGAGTGCTCCACTAAGGAGTGCGAGCTCCACTAAGCTATGTGACTCCACTGCAAGAATTCATTCACTTCAATTGGTCATTCACCTCTTGGCTGTTTGAGGGATATTGCTGTATCCAAACTGGTTGATAATATTACCTACAAATACAGAGTCACGAAACAGTACTGTAAATCCTGTGAAGAGCTTTGAGATGTCCTCCCAATGTGAAAAGCACTATATCCAATTCAAGGATTATTATTATTAATAATAATAATAATAATAGCCAGACAACACTGAGTAAATCTTACTCTTGGTCCCAGGGAATAAGGTTGAACATGTTGTATATGGATGGGGGTTGGGGGGGAGAACTGCATCACTGTAAATATTATTTATTGTGTTATCTGATTGTCTTTAGTACATTTTAATTGGACCTTCTAAAACCCTTGCGTTACATACTGCTGACACTCCTAACTTTAAGCCGCTTGTTTTACATCTGCACATGAGCCAACACTTACATGTGGGCGGTTGATATAATTCAGGCCTGATTTTGCAAGTGTGCTTTCAATTACAGGTAATAACTTTCTGATTTTTCCCTCCATTCCCTTGTTCCTTTTTAGAAATTTAAGCAATAATAAGATCACAGACATCGAGGAGGGGGTCTTTGAGGGAGCTACAGGTGTTAATGAAGTACTGTTGACTGGCAACCGTCTGGAAACTGTCCATCTCAAAATGTTCAAAGGACTGGATAGTCTTAAAACTCTGTGAGTAAAACAGTAAAATTGTGTCTCTAATTTTCCATTGAGTGAAGGACTGTGGGCCAGAGCTTCAATACCTCTCACTATGGGGTTCTAACACACAATATTTGCTGAAGCTAGCAAATGTTCGTTTAATGCTAACTATGGGATTTTCCATTACCTGTGGAGCTCTCTCCGGAGGTTTTTTTCAGGCTATTGACTTGCTTGATGCCATGAGAAGGTTCTCAGGCTGGATTGTTGCCATTAGCCCCTATGTATCATTTTTCTCTGAATGTTTAGATTATTTGCACTAAGTTTTTAAATATCTCGGAAGGATTTCTCAATGTGCTTCATGCAGCCATCTGGGAGCTGAGGGGGGAGGTGGCAGAAAGAATGGCCGAAAAGATAGGTCTTAAGGGAGGTTTTGAAGGTGTGGAGAGAGGGGGCCACCGATGTTTGGGTGGAGAAAGTGGAGGATGTGAAACAGACTGGTGTTCGCTAAGCGAAGGGAGCAGCCAGGGAAACATAATTGCAGGAAGTTGCAGAGGTAGGATGGGGCGAGGCCATGGAGGGATTTGACTGTGAGGATTAGGATCTTGAATTTCATCCATTGAGGAATGGGGAGCTCTTCAAGCTAAGCGAGGATGGGAATGATGGACTAGCGCAGTATGGTGTGGGAGAGGACACGGGCTACAGAGTTCTGAATGGTCTACAGCTTGTGTAGAGAAAAGCTGTGGACTCAGTGAGCAGTGCATTGGAGTCATTTAACCTGGACATTCTAGATCGGGGTTTCTATAGTAAAAAGTTGATCTGGCTAAGGCAAGGGCACAACAGTAGACTTTGATGTGCTCCAGCCAGATCTAGTAAATGACTGTGTGGCCAGATTTAAGGGAGAGGAACTTGTCAAGGAATTTATGTTGATGATGGTGCATCTTTGAGATGAAACACCCTAATGCTTTGAATTCCATGGAGGAGTTCCAAATGGATCGTGCAATGTGTGACTGGCTGAGTGAGAATTTAGTGGGATGTTGGCCTAGACCAATCTGTACCAACAGTGATTCTGTGCACTGAAGAAGATGTTCATTGCCTGTGAACAGCCATAGAATCCAAACAAACAGTGTCGAGATCTTTGAGACGGCCTCCCAACATGATAGACCCTATATGAATGTAAATTGTATTGTATGAAATCCACCACTCCAAATCTTCATCCTGCTTCCATTTACACTCAGTAACATTTTCACACACATAATGTTCACCCCTAAACTATTTCCTGCACATTCTCATGGGGATGAAATGAGCAAAATATTTCATTGGAAGTGGTTTCAAAGGCAGGGCCATGGAAGTACTGAAGCTGAATTGCAGGCTGTTCAGTAATAAATTCTTCGGAAATAGTAAGCACTGCTAATGCCTCCCTCCATTTTCATTGTTATTAAAAATCCAACTCCTGTGCATTTGGTGGATGTAAAGGAACGGGATTCTGTTACAGTCAACACATGCCATGATGGATTGTATACAGGACTGTAGAAATTGGGCATTGCACAGAAATTGCCGACAGTTTGTTCTGGGGTGGGCAATCATCATCAAAATCCCATTCAGATCACATTAAACAGTTTCTCAGATGTTGGCCCACACACTTCACAGTTTGATCCAAGCCAATGATGCTCAGAACCAACGTATTCCTATAAATACATTCACCTGCAGCAGGTTCCTCAATAAACCCGATTTTTTTTTAACAGCTTTGAAATGCTGCTTGGTTAGAAACACAAGAAAAAAGAAGGGGATGACAATTGGTCTCAGTGACTCTAGGTTAGGGAGGAAAACATCTGTTTCTGTTCCTGATCTCTATGCATTGCTTTCCGTCCCCTCCTCCCCCACTAGATAGTCCACATATGAGTACGCAAGGACAGGTTAAAGTTCTTCTGGGTTCTACCCCTTACAGTTATTCTGTCTACAGACAGTCACAGGCTTGAATCACCAATGGAAAGCTTGGGCAATTTCATGGAGTGTTTTGGCAGTTGTGGAATTTTTACTTTCGTCCCCATCGTCAAGAGAGGAGAGGAAGGGAGGAAAATGCCACACAAAAATAGGAAACACAAAAATACAAATTTAACAATCAAGCCTTCCCTCAGTAGTGCTGGAATTTTTAACACTGAAGAAGGATTTGTTCCATTTGAAGCCTCTGCTGGCTGGTTGCTAGGAGTCGTTCAATTTTGCTGCGCTGAGCATGTTTCTTCAAATTCAAAATCTGCAAAATTGTTATCATTGGCTTTACAAATGTCACCATCATTAATCTATCAATATTCCTGCATGTAGTTTGATTCCGAGATATAAAACTGAAGGTCAGAGTATTCAGCGAAACCTTTCAGTTCTGTGTGCTGATAAAGTGGTGGATTTGCAATGTGCCAGCTGGATATTTGGACTATTATAACAGCTGCACTACAGGAAGGAGCTGGCATTAAGGAATTGGTTCCCCTGGTGTGAAATGTAAATATTACCATATACCAGCATCATCTGTTTTATCTTTTATAGAACTAGTGGCTGACTGCTTCAGAAGCACAAGCAGGTTGTGGTTGTAAGTGCTTTAGGATTGGAGCTGAACCCAGAGCAAACGGTGCTTTTTATTGTATAGATAACATCATAAAGAGTATGTTTGCACAGCCTAACATAGCCTGCGTCTTCTGCTGCCAAGGCTGCTCTTTGGCTGTGTCTGGTGTCCATTGCTCCTATTCATTCCAGTGACAAGTGCAAAGCTTCTGTTTCATTCAGTAACATATCTTAATTTATTTTTAGCATTTCAGAGCATAAATCAGTCTTAATTTTGATGGCAATTTTGTGTATTTTTTTAAAACATCTTCAACAATTTACCAAATTCTCTTCATGCAAAGAAAATAGAGTAAACCTTGACTCAGGTGGAATTTTGCCCCATGCATTTCTAAGAGTGCTTCTATGTTTTGTAAGTAGTTTGATAATTTCAAGTCTGGAGTGAGTACACTTATGATTTTCGTGTTTTAATTTCACGCTTTATGACAAACCACACTCTTTGGACTGAGAAGTGCATAAATTTCCATCTCTGTAACAGAGTTGTTTTCTGCAGGGCTGAAATAAGCCTGTGCTGCCTGTGTAGTTGCCTCCGGCAGCATTGTAACACTTGCTCTGTTCTCTATCCTGCAGGATGCTGAGGAGCAATAAGATTAGCTGTGTGAGCAATGACACATTCACAGGGCTCAGCTCCGTCCGCTTGCTCTCACTCTATGACAACCAGATCACAACCGTCTCTCCAGGAGCTTTTGATACACTTCATTCACTGTCCACACTGTAAGTTGTGGTGAGAAACTGAGATGGCGGGGAGGTATTATAATACAACTTCATTTTCACAGATTATGACTTGGATGACTTCTTTAAACATGGACCAAAAAACATTTTAACGTGTAATTTAATTTTGCATGATCGAACAAACATTCTCAATGGACATTCACGTTCATGGCAGCGAGTTGATTAGTTATTGAAGGCATCGGGATCTCCAGTTAGAAATTCATTTTTAGCCACTGACATGTAATCAGTATGGTTGTCAGCTCTGATGGGAACCTATTCACTTGTGCAAATAAGGAATGGATGTCTGGAAATGACATGTTAATGACATAGCCCCTTGTCAACTCAAAATCCAATTTGAGAGTCATCTTCAGATTGAATTACCATTTTTTTATTTCAGCACAGTTTGACAATACGCTGAAGCTTGCCAACAATTTGAATTACATCCAAGTGAGCTGTAACCAATAACGCATTGTATTCTGGATTGGACTCTTTTAAATCATAAAGATGTCAAAGTACCAATTTTTATATTTTTTTCATATAAAAAAGTGAGCTGTGCTGTGTAATAGAACCAATTATAGTGACCTAGTTACAGGACCAAATACTCCCAAGGTTAGGAATAGCACAGAGTGAAGTTCTCTCTACTCTGTCCAGAGAGTAGGGTTATGCTGCTCTTCGTATGCTCAATGAAGTAAAATGAATTGATGTGGGCTGAGTGCTATCCTACTTTGGTTGCTAGGTTTTGTGAAAAGATTCATATGCCTTTATATAAATAACTTTACTAGAATATGTTATAATTAATTTACTACGTAATACTTTGAGGAGAATTTGTTGGACTTTTATAATTTGCAGCGCAGATGAGATTTCAGACATTGGCAAGAGATCCTTCAGAATATGCAATCTACAATAATGATTTGTTTTGATCATGAATAATAGTAATCATGTCTCTATGTCCTTTTCAGTAGAATTTCCAATTCTAAAGATTTACTAGAAAAGTTTGCTGCTGTTAACAATTTGCATTTGGTGTTGCTCTCTGATGAGCTACGATCATTTTCAAGTCGCTTATTCAGATCACTGATGCAATTCTTGTCCCTTTTGGTTCTCGTCAGAAATCTGCTGGCTAATCCCTTTAACTGCAATTGTCACTTGGCCTGGCTGGGCGAGTGGCTCAGAAAGAAGCGCATTGTGACTGGGAACCCTCGCTGCCAGAAACCCTATTTCCTGAAAGAGATTCCCATTCAGGATGTAGCAATCCAGGACTTCACATGTGACGATGGTAAACCTTTTTTAACATGATGTTTGCTAATGATAAAAATATTTGAAGGCTTTGTCTCCAATGAGACCTGACTATTCTGTGTTGGGTACATTGGAATCCCTGAAGAAACCCTATTTGCATAGCTGGGATATCCGCTGGCAATTTTGCAGCAATTAAATGCAAATTTGTAATATGAAGTGAGGATGAGGAGTTAATTCCTGGACCATCTCTGCATGAAAAAGAGACAAGATTATACTTTTTTTTTACAATTTCCTCAGACTGAAACCCTTCCTAAGGTTGTTAAGTACGCTGACCGTATTGCTGGTGGTAAATAGTGTTTGAGTGGTAAAGTCTGACCTGCATTCTGGATTATGACATCTGGAAGTTCTGCGAAGCATGATATTTAAATCATCTTGTAACAAGCATTCATTGATGTTGATTTGTTACAAAGAAATTGAAACTGTTGCAATTAAACAATGAGTGGGCTTCTATGCATATCATTCTGTTTAAGTGGAGCATACATTTCTTCCCAGTGAGCGGAGAATTCAGTGCTGGAGCAGAGAGCTTATTTACTGAGGATTATATGTCCATCCTGTGGACGTTAGGTTTGCGAGTGAGCTGTGGCACTGCTCTGACTGTTTTTTCATGTCTGTACTTCCTGTCACCACGTCTCAATGTGCACATTTTTAGTGCTGTGATTTCCTGGAAACATTATCTTGGGCATTGACCTGCATTCATTCAGAGACATGAATAAAACATTGGCTTCAGTTTGTAGCTGTGCTGTGATACTACTATGGTTTTCCCTCATAGCTTTAATATAATGATGTTTGCTCCAAGAGCAGTGCAGAATCAATGTGTGTTAACTGCACAGATCCAAATACACCTGGAGTGTATGTGTCACATTCAAAAGACACATTTTCATTATTGGATATCTGGTTTCGGGAATTAAACACTGTGAGATGGGCAGACGTATATGGCTTAATACAGGGTTGCTAGCCAGGTAGCTTTCCTCACACCCTTGGCTCTCATCACTGTTTAATTTTTATTATATATTTTTAAAAAATGGCTTGGGGGGTTTTCTCCAAGGAAAAGCCAAATGTCAATCATGCAAATCCCTCTGTTCTGGAGAAGCCACTCTGCAAAATCCACCCTTAACATTGATTTCATCCCATTTACTCTATCACCTAGTGGAGAGTTCAAAGTAGAAGCTCCCTGAACCCCAAGTTCAAGTCAAATACAATCTCCACAATATCCATCTGCCCTCACATCTCCATTATTGAACCTTGTCCCCCATTTCTTTCAAAAATAATATGCCCATTCTACACCCCCCCCCCCCCCACCACCTTTCCCATACCTCTGGACCCTGCAGCATGGATGTCAGTGTACCACATGGAGTATGTGATTACGACAGTCTGCAGATTCTTCCAATATTGTTCTCAAGGAGATGTGTAGTACAAGAGGTTAAAAGAGACGTACAGATGAAGAAAGCCTTCTTGTCCCTTTGATCTCAACCTTCCAGCTAAGCAATCCAGCTGTTGATTATCTTTTTAAAAAAAAAACACTTCTTGGTTTCTGTTCTAAAGCTGCCCTTTAGATCGCTGAACCTAGGCTGTCTAGTCCTACTGCCTAGAGCTGATAAAGTTAAATCCAGTCCTTTTTTAATTGATGCAACATAATTTTATTGGGAATTTTTCTGCATATTTGCTACACTTTGTTTTTGTTTCTTTCTCTCTTTATGAATTTGAAACCAGGTTATTCCAAGTCTGGTTCATGGTCCGTGTCACATAGCCTCCTCAGTTATATGCAATATGGAGGTATATACAATTTTAAATTGGATTGAAAAAGTAAACCCAAAACAAAACTTTATGAAGACTAAGACAGAAGAACAAGAAGACATAGGTTTAAAGTTGTAAGGGCAATTTCAGGAGAAATCCAGTATTTCTTTCCAGATGGGAAAAGATTGGCAGGAAGAGAGATTGAGTCCAGGATATAGGACCCATTTTAAAGAAAAATAGCTTGATGCTGTGATATTTGGACAGGAGAATAGATCTTCTGGAAGGATGGGCCAAAGGTCCTTCTTCACATCCAAACCAACCTTGTTATCTATGACATCACCTCACCATGAGGGGAAACTGGGCAGAGTATTGATGTTTTCTGCATAAACCATCCAAACTCCTCAATTAGATTACTGCCTGTACTCACTCCCAAGTATCCATAATTCTCTATGTAAACCACTCAAAGCCCTTGATAATAATCCAGTCTGTGAATTACTCCCAGATATCCAATACTTTCTGTCTAACCATCCGAGCCCTTTAATTCAATTTTTAAGCTTAAATAGCTCCCAAGAATCTGTTCTACTACTCTGTTTTCAATTTTTTAATCTTGTTACATTTTTTATTTTGATAGAGAAATGCTACAATACTGTTCAATGGACTCATGTCAGCAGCTTGGATCCATTAACTCGAAGAATAGGCTCTATGTTTTTAAGTGTCCTTTTGAACCATTCTCGGGGTTTAAGAGTATCAATATTTATTCTTCCTTTCTAATAATAATATATTTTTGTCCATAACCCAGGAAATGATGACAACAGCTGCTCACCGCTTGCCCGGTGCCCCGCTGAGTGCACTTGCTTGGATACTGTGGTGCGTTGCAGTAACAAGGGACTTAAAGCCTTACCCAAGGGCATCCCCAAAGAAGTGACAGAACTGTAAGTATAACTACTTGTTTCTTCTTTTGAGCTTTTAAGTTCAAAACAAGTAGCCAACAGTTCAGAGTTTAAGTGAAACACAGTTAGGGTAATCAAAAGGAAGCTAAGATCAAACCCAGTGGTCAGAGACTCGAAAGATTTCATCAGATGTCAAATGTCACTCCTGTTCATTTTTTGTGCAGGAAATTGTTATTTTATGAGGCAGAGGAAGGTACGATTGTACTAACTAAAAGGTCAATTGCAGTGGAGTAAGAAGGCTCATTCCCTAGAGCAACATCCAGCTGACATTGGGTAGAGTTTAGGTCCATTTTTACTTATCGGAATTCTCTCCGCTACAGTGAGTCCCAGGAGCAAAGATTTCCACATTTCAGTCTGTGTATTGCTGTAATTTGAAGTTCAGTCCCTTGACACTTCAACTCTTATGAGAGGGATTAGAGCAGAATATGCAATGTGGAGAGAGATTCGGAGGCAGTTCTGCTGTTGGGGGCTCAGTATCTTGTCTGACTTCTCATTCATCATGCAGACATGGTAAGCTCAAACAGCACAAGTTTTTATAACCTCAGGATACAAAGACATAAAAGACTGCAGATTTCTCAATGATGTTAATTGCTTTGTGTGTCTAACAACACTGACATTATAAATATTTTTAGAAAATATATAAGCCTATGATTAACCACTTCAGATTCCCCGATGATTTAGTCAGCAACAATTGGAACTTGTAGCGGTTTGGCAAAAATTAATGTTTCATTTGAAGATACTCATTTTATTTTTTGGTTAGCCAGCTGTCTGACGCACTCCGAAACTCATCACCAGGCTTAAGAGTATCCAAACCAGACTGAGAGTTCCACATATGAATGCCACCTACACATGGAAATCTCCTTGCGTCTGGAATGCACACTCTCTCCTCGGAGTCACACACCCTGCTTACCTATTCCTGGAGAGTTTTCGGCATAGGTTAGAAAGAGACAAGGCTTGGGAACCACAGTGTGCACTGAGTGTGCTGAAGTTTCACTAGCGAAAACTGTATAGCTGGTCATTGCAAATACTTTCTGGCACTACTTATCCAGCTAGGACCATCCGACCCATTAGGTCTTTGGCTTATGTGGGTCAATACAAGTTGAGCTGGAAGAATCTTTGCCTCAGTAACTGATCTGCCCTTTCAGCCTTTCAGTCCTGCTGGCTGGTCTGTCATTAGCAGTATCTTAGAGTACTGTGGACCCACCTGCCTCATCTGTTGCCCTGGCTGTGATTTTAAACTTTGCTGATATCTGATTACCCTTCCTTCTCCCCCTCCCCCCCTTCATCATTTCAGAAGGTCTCAGGGTGAGGTTCGGGGTTTGCACAATCACACGGCCAATATTATCTTTATTAGCATTGAAAAGTAGCTGGTCCTGCAGTTCTCAGCATGCATGGAGCTGGATGATATGTGCTGGGCTCAGAAATAGGGTTGTAATTTATTTAACAGGCCCAATGCAATAGAGAACAGAAAGGATAAATCAGACTTCCTGGTGCACATTGCAGTATCACTGGGAGCGATATCACTTCACTCCCAGCAGAATATGCAAAGCATTGAAGCAATCTCAGCGGAGCATGTGGCTTCATGATAGATATCTCAGCTATTAGAACAGAGACACTAACAATAAACAAGCAAATAAGAAACAAGGACCCTCAAATTTTCATGCTGATGGTTCCTTTGTGTCTTAATCTAGCTATAAAGGGGAATCTGTTTGTAAAGTCTGTGTCGGTTACGAGACTTTTTACAAAGTCATTCAGAGATTGTCAGAACCAGCAGTAATTAATATTTGAAGTAGGCAATGGCAGCACTCAGTCTTGCTGAAAGTGTGGTTCTATTTAAAATCCCTAGGATCAATGGCCCACAAATCACAGTAATTAATATTTAAAAGAACAAGTTCCAGTTTCACAAAGGAGTTGTATTAATATTTAACTCCAAGACGGCCATTAACAACCTTGCATAATCAACCATAATAAATATTTTAGCGCCACAGTAACAATTAACAGTCTCCCAGGAGACCTGATAATTAGAATTTAAAACAACTGTAAATAAAAGACTTCCTCATTGGAGAAAAAAACTACAGGATCAAAAAGGATTTTTCAATCCTGTTAGCTCCTACTAGGACCTATAGGACATAATAAATATTATGTAGGATTTTTCCTATTTTATATGACTTTTTGACAAGAAACCTGTAGGGATTCTACAAAATATTTTGGTGCATGATACTCTCTGACACACAGGATTCACAGATGTCTTTGTTGTGCAAGAGGCTGTATTTGACTCGTGGTTGGAAGATAGAGGGTTGTTTGCAGTTGCTTGTTTCCCCCCCCCCCCCCCCCCCCCCACTGGGTTATCTGGGTGTCTTAACACATGCAAAAAAAACCTTGATGATTAAAACCAGACTGAGAGATTCGCATATGTATGTCACCTATGCATGGAATGGAATGTGCCCTGTTTCCCTGCTTACCTAATTCCAGAGAGTGTTAGACCCAGTTTGGGTAAGAGCCAAGACTTGAGGACCCCAGACCCCATTGAGGTACTGCTGGAGTTTAACCAGCTGAAACTGCATAGTTTGTCAATTAGAGCAATGCCTGGCAAGCTTCCTGCTGTTTGTCCAGCTAGTGTAATGCCTTGAATGGAATACAGTAAGATAAGTATTCCAGAAAGATGAAATCAATTTCGCTGAAGGACCTTCTTCATTCTGAACATATCTTGTGAGGATCATCCTACCTGTTAGGACTTTGCTTTTGTTTTCCCTCCCCATTTGACATGGTTCTTTTCTGTTTCAGATATCTGGATGGAAATCAATTTACCATGGTACCCAAGGAGCTCTCTAACTACAAACACTTATTACTAATGTAGGTACCTTCATGGGTATAATTTTAAGACAGTGGGAAAACAATCACATTCTTTTATTTTAGATTGATAAATAAGTGTAGGCAGGAAATTGAGGTCCTTGATAACCAATGTTTAGTTCAGAATCAAAGTGCTTTTAACTGAGCTGCTTTTACTATGTTGAAATTACTGTAAATAGTTGTTACCGATAATGGATTTAAAGGTTGAATCTGTACAGTGCTGAGATACACATATGATACAGGGATTGTACAGAAATGTATCTGTGTGTGTACAGTACTAAGATAGACAAAGATTAGGGTAATTACACAATTACAGAGTATGTAGTTTACCTGTATTATTTCCTAAAATATATGAAGCATAACTAAAAATTGCGGCAGTTGTTGAGTGGCTTGGTAAGGAGCAGCATCAGGGTCTGGTGCAGATTGCCTGCCTATTCACTCGTCCAAAGAAAGATTAATGTCAAGAGAAGAAAGTAGGCAGAATACATAAAGGGTAATAATATTGTCATACATCTTGAGTTGTAACATTTACAACAACAACAACAAATTACACTTGTTTAGCGCCTTTCACTTCGGGAGGACTTCCCAAGGTCCTGGGATATACCCATGAATACCATGTCTTGTAGCCACCCGCTTCGCTCAGCTCTCACCGTTGGTGGCCATGCTTTCTGCCACTGCTCCCCCAATCTCTGGAACCCCCTTCCTCTATCTGTAACCTTATTCCCTCTATCTATCCTTAAATCCCACTGTAAGACCTATCTCTTCGACTGTGCTTATGGTCACCTCCTGCTTCTCCCTTGCTCTGCATCCAACCCCACGATTTTCCTGCAGGAAGGTCACTCCATAAATGCAAGTTGTTGTTGTCTTATGACTCTGTGGAGAAATGTTCCTATCGGTGCTTCACTGCCATTCATCTTCTGTTTTTCCAGTGATCTAAGCAACAACAGAATCAGTACACTGTCCAACCAGAGCTTCAGCAACATGACTGACCTCCTGACTCTGTAAGTATTGATCTTCTAGTTTCAGTGGCCAGGTCCTGTGTTTGCTGTAAACATGCTTAAGGTTAATAAGGCCATAAAAAAAAGCAAACCAGGCATTGGGGTTCATTTCTAGAGGGATAGAAATGAAAAGCAGGGAAGTTATGGTGAACTGCTATAGAACCATGGTTAGACCCCACTTAGAATACTGTGTGCAGTTCTGGTCCCCACATTATAGAAGGGATGTAGAGGCACTGGAGAGGGTGCAAAGGAGATTCACAAGGATGATCCCAGAACTGAGAGGTTATACCTATCAGGAAAGGCTGAACATACTTGGGAATCTTTTCTCTTGAAAAGAGGAGGGTAAGGGTTGACCTGATAGAGATCTTTAAAATGCTGAAAGATTTCGATAGGGAATTTTCTATTTTCTATAGGGAAATTTCTTCACATAGCGAGTAGTGGGAATGTGGAACATGCTACCACAAGGAATTGTTGAGGCAAATAGCATAGATGTATTTAAGGGAAAGCTAGATAGGTACATGAGGGAGAAAGGAATAGAAGGTTATGCTTGAAGGCTTAGTTGAGGAAGGGCAGTAGGAGACTCATGTGGAGCATAAACACCGGCATAGACCAGTTGGGCCGAATGGCCTGTTTCTTTGCTGTATATTCTAATGTATTTTAATGTAAGCATATTGGGTCGGTGGGAGGGGAAGTTGGCAAACAAACGTGAGTGGGATTGATCTGACTCCAAGGTAACATGACTGTCAAAGGCAGAGCTGAGTCAAGTCCCAGTGTTAGACTTAATGATTGGATTCCTGAGCCAGTACATTTTCAGTGGTCCAGGAAACTGCTGATGATTTGTCAGCCTGCCTGGCTCAACAATAATACTTGGAGGCAAAGGCAAATCACTGGAGCTCTGGGAATTCCTCCTCCTAATAGCCCTTCATGCCATGTCGTGATGGATACGCAGACAACATAGACAAGTGGCAGAGTGCTAGCTAATGCTTCATTCTGGTACTTTGTACAGATTTAGATAGCCAACTCCAATGCATTTCAGGATAACTAATGGCTTGGCATCTGCCAACCTGTGCATGTGTTCTTCAGACATAGACAGTGTTTTTCTTTGCCTTTGTGATTTCTTAGTTCCTGAAACTAGACCTTCTTAAGCACTGCAAATGGTTTGCAAATGACTCAGACTCCCCAGCTAACCCTCTACTGAGCGTTTTCTGGACACTTCATAAAGAAACCTTTGTATGAACTCTGTAGCAAAGATTCACACTGGAGAAATGTTTCACGTGCGGAAGTTTGTACATTTCTGGTTACAGAGAGACATGTCTTTGGTTTTCACAGAATTCTGAGTTACAATCGTCTGAGGTGCATTCCAGCCCGGGCATTTGATGGCTTGAAGTCTTTGCGTTTGTTGTGAGTATTAGAAAAAATAGCACAGACCAGGTGATTCCTGTTGACTTTCAAGCTTAGTATTTCAGGTAATTAGTCCTGTCTACACCTCTGGCCACATTTAGACCAGGGCTGTTTGTAGAACTTCATTTTTGAGAGCTGCAGATTGATTGCATTGCTGGTGACAATCTTTAAAAAAAAGTGTATTCTGAGTGGCAACATCTGCAGCAGAAAGAAGAAATGCAGTGGAGTGTAAACAGATCAGTGCACCACTTGCAAACAATCCCACACTGGCAAAAATACTGCAGTTCCTTCTCCTTCACTGTAATGTGTGTGACACCTTCTTAAAAAAAATGTTGCTACGGATTAAAAGCAGATTGCCTCCCACAACACAGTGGAGATGGTGCCCCTTTGGAAGGTACACGCGCACACTTTATTTTTGTTGCTAAGACAGACAGATGGAGCTTTCTGGCACAATATGCGAGTGTTTGACTTTGACTTCTATATGAAACTTGTCAAAACTGAATGCCTTTTCTTAGCACGACTGTAAGGAACAAAGCTGGCTGGAAACTCTGATCACAGTAGACGGAACTCAGTGCTATCATAGGTTATTTTTCTCTAGCTAATGGACTGTTGGCAGGATTGATCTTATTGCAGTTAGAAAAAGGCTTGACAGTGCTGACTAGCTGTCTGTATCCCATCTAACATGCAAACAGGATCTAATTGTTGCTTGAGGCCAGGGTCCTGAAATTGTGCATGGAATTAGCCTGAAACCGTTTAAGTGAGGAATTTTGGAAAACAATCTTAATTTGAAAGATGTACTCACAGTACCCCAAAAGAATTGAGGGAAATTAGTTTCGAAATTAAGATTGAATTTCAGAATGTGGTCCAAAATTTCTCATACTCTTACATTTTAAGATAATGAGAAATGTTGGGCTTCAGAAGAGTAGAGGCTGAAATGAACCACTGGCCAGCAGTATTCATTGTCCATTACAACTTCTTTCCAGGTCTTTGCATGGGAATGATGTCTCCACTATTCCCTCAGGAGTTTTCAATGACCTCTCCTCATTGTCCCACTTGTAAGTACAAATTCCAATATGATCTTTTCATTATTTCAGTGCTTCTGGTTAAGAGGGCACTTTCTTTCTCTGGGATTTCAGTGGATAGAATTACCCCCCCCCCCCCATACCAATGATGTAGTGGATTGAGCTGCAGGTTATAGACCAGGAGTTTGCTGGTTCGAATCCTGGTTTGTGCTGAGTTTGCTGGTCTCAGCCACTATATGGGGAGGCAAGCTTCCAACGATCTTGCTCCTGTTCTCTCTTCAACACCTTCTACTGGTTATGAAAGTGATTGATAGCTGGACAGCGAGAGGTCAGGCTTGGCTGTGTCTCCCTCTGCAGTTCTCTGGTTTGCCAATACTCACTGCCAAGGTTCAAGGTGAACGGACACCACTTGGGCATAATATTGGAGAGCAAGACTTGGCCGTAGAACAGTACCCAAGCAAGTTGAGGCCAGACCAGGAGCAGAGACACTTGCCATAGGGGAGAAAATGCTTAAAATATTGGATACAATAAATTAATATTAAAAAGAGGTTATCAATAAAAATATTGCATCGATAGATGTAAAGATCACTGGTGCAATATTTTTTGAATAGCGCCTTTCACATCGGGAGGACGTCCAAGGCACTGGTCAGTGTTTCGAACCCGAGCTGGGGTACGGGATCAGGAAGGGTGGAGAGCAGGGGGGGATGGAGGGTCATAGAGGAGGGTGTTGAAGGAGGGAAGGGTGAAGGTGAGGCGGAGGGACAGCGGGATGACGTTCCAGAGGGTGGGGGCAGAGTGGCCAAAGGCCGCCTGTCAATGATGGGGCGGGAGAGGGGGGGGATGTGAACTAGTCCGGAGCCCGCTGAACGGAAGGAGCTGGCAGGTTGGTAGGGGATTAGGAGGTCACAAAGGTAGGAGGGCGTAAGGCCATGGAGGGCTTTGAAGGTGACGACCAGGATCTTGAACTGTATCCTCTGTGTGATTGGAAGCCAGTGGAGTCTCAGGCTTGTTTGCGTTCTGGTCAAGGGTGTAATTATACCCCACAAAATAAATATCAAATATCAATTAACTGGATCTAAATGAACTAAAGAACATTCTTGTCCCTACAGGGCCCTTGGAGCAAACCCTCTCTACTGTGACTGTAAAATGCAGTGGTTGTCTGACTGGGTGAAGTCTGGCTACAAGGAGCCAGGCATTGCTCGCTGTGCAGGACCTGGTGACATGACAGATAAGCTCCTGCTCACAACCCCGTCTAAGAAGTTTGAATGTCAAGGTATTGCCATCAATTCTTCACACTCTCTCTGCACCAAAGACATCTTTGTATCAATGCGAGGAATTAAACCAGCAATGTCTAACATAGTTTATCTATCCAATCAGTTAGCAGTAATCAGTTATTAGTGTAATGGCGAACTTTGATTTTAACTCCCAAAGAGAGCTTTATGTAACCTTTAATTACCCTTTGACTTTCTTTCTTTGCCTTTTCTTGTGTGTAATCTAATACTCTTTAATCTTTCACTTGCGACCTCTGTCACCCCATTCCCTGCCTATAGAGATTCCAGGGCCTTGCGGGTTTTTGGTGCCAGGTAAGCCAACCGAGCAGCCCTTGGCAATGATGGATGGTGTTAAACGGACCTTCTGCCTCTCCTTAAATGTGACCCAAAACAATTACCTCAATCCCTCCAGCAGATATGTTTTCCCTAGACTAGCAGTGTCGGGTTTGGAGAGAATGTACAGTTTTCACACTTTCAGTCCTTGACCTCTGCCTTCAAACACAAGCTGTGTGTGGGCTTAAGCCTAGGATGAGTGATGATTGTGGAGCGTTGTGTATGTCTTGAAAGTTGTATTACTTCTGTGTACACTTTGAAGTTTAATTATAATTAAGAACAAAACAATTTTTTGTGGATTTCAGACTATTTTTTAACAATGGGGCCAGTGATGCCTGTTTAACACAAAAAATCTCTGTATGCATCACTATGCCGTTTACCAGCAATTGTCCATTTGTAACCCTTCTTGACACTTTAAGAAAGTAATCTGCAGAAAATTCACAAAATGAAACAGTAAAAAAGGTTAATATTTACCTCATCCTTGTAAAGCGCTCTGGTTCCTGATACTTGTGCTTTGCACCACACCTGCAGAATGGTGCAAAAAAAAAGTATGCGAGCCAACACTTGTAATTGTTTATTTCACTTCATTTTGTTTGTGGGACATTGCTGTGCACAAATTGGTTGTTGCAATTGGCTGCAAAACACACAATGATAGTAAATTTTTGAAATCCATTGAGACGTTCTTCTGGTGTGAAAGGTGCTATATCAACTGCAAGGGTTATTATTATAATTTCTGCCCAAATGTTGCTTGTCAAACATCAGGTGACTTCAGGTTTTTTGGGGTTTGTATCCTACACCACAATTTGGATTTAGCAATTTTTTTAGTTTTGATTGACCCAAACTATGCTAACGTGTGGTGAAAAACAAACGATGGGGGAGCAGTGCACTAACACAAAATAGTCTTGTGATTATGTTGGCAATTCAATGAGTTCCACGTTTCCTAACCATTTCCTATTACTAACCCATAATGTAAAACTCACTTGACTTACACAATTTATTTTACTTTTTAAAGGTCCGGTTGACATTGGTATTCTGGCCAAATGTAACCCTTGCTTTTCGAACCCATGCAAAAATGATGGAACTTGCTCCAATGATCCTGTGGATTTCTACAGGTGCACCTGTCCTTATGGATACAAGGTATGTTTGTCACTTGAAATGGAGCAATCTGTGTTCTGCGATTATGTATGGTGTGCTAGCCATACATCCATAACTTATCATCTGGGAAAGTGCTGTGTGCAGGATTCAGGATTTGCATTTATAAGTTACTTTAAAATAAAATCATAGGAAAGTGCTCTTTCTACACCCAAAGAAGACAGATGATTAGATATAATCTGACGAAGGGCCTTGGACCCGAAACGTTGACTCACTTTCCTTTCTCCATAGATGCTGCCTGACCTGCTGAGTGTTCCCAGCGACTTCTTTTTTGAATTAGATATAAATATATTGCTTGCACATGCTGCCTGGTCCTAGAACTCCCAAGATCGCTGCTTTCTAATTATGCAATGAGATCTTCAGCGTCCACCTGCACAGGCAGACGAGAACTCATTTTAAGCTCTTTTCCACAAGATAGAACCTCCGACAATGCAGCACATCCCCAGCACAGCATTGGAACATCAGCATAGACCAACTGGTGACCCACGGGCCACACCCGGCCTCCTCTTGCTCCATTTCATCTGGTCCACCCACTCCCTCCATAACCCGTAAATGTTATGTTTCTGGAAGGGAAACACAAACATATTACTTATACAGCCTATGGACGTTTCTCAACTAGGCCATCTTGCCAGCCACGCACATGCACACGAGAATATGCTTCCCTTACTCCGGTCGTTTGATTGGGATTATTGTGAATCAAAGGAAAAGTACGAACATCAAAATTAACAGGAAGCAAAAGCCACTAGTCTTCCAGGATGATAGAGAAAATCTTGGAACAATAGTAGACTAATAAACTGGCCCATTTCTGTTTGCTAGTTACATTTTCCAAAATGTGAAATCTTACGTATTTTCAACAAATAGTTTTTGTTGAAAGCCAATAGTTTTTGTTGAAAGCCATTGCATTCTGAGCCATGAGCCAAACTGCATTTTCGAGTCCAGGCTTGCACCTGCAACATGCTATTTGTTTCCTTCCACCCACTCACTCTGGCACGTGTATACACTGAAAGCACAGTGTGGTGTCTATCACCGGTTACAAAAGGCTTCTGTAAACACAATCTTCAGCAGAGCACTGTGCAGGGCAGGCAGTAAACTGATGGCATTTCCAGACAATATTATTTTTATTATTGTTGTTCCAGACATTATTATTATTATCATTCCAGTCAAGAATGATTGTATGCAACTGTAACAATAACCCGAAAGGCCTGAAAACTTAAATAAATATTTTTGCATGCTGTGTGCGTTGAATGTTATAACAGCTTTGTTCTTCCCCCAGTCTGTGAAACAGAAACAAAGAAGCCCTCAGTTAGTTTTTGTTTGTTTGGAGAAATTAAATTATATATTTGATCCACACAGAATACTCTGTGCTGATTATTTTTCTGTTGCGTTTAATGGGTTGATTGGAGTCCATTGCTGAATGAATTGCACACATGAAGGAGAAAGAAACCGAGGAGTATGGGGAGAGGTGGAGGTTCAGGCAGAGTATAAACACCGATATGGGCTAATTGAGCTGAATGGCCTGTTTCCATTCTGTAACGTTCTGTGTAACTCTATGAATTGTATGTAGTTTGTGATGGACTGTTGGACTGACTATTCTGATCTCATTTGAGTGCTTTCTGATATATACAACATATATATACATATATATAAAAACTATATGTATATAAGACTATATATATATATATATATAGTCTTTCCTGGGATTATAATCCAGGGTCAAAGTTTTCTTTCAACCTCCTCTCTCCGCAATGGGTGAAGCCCTCTACTTCTATGAAATAAAGTGGCTAAGACATGGAGGGAATTTCTGTTCTAACAGGAATTGCATCCATGGCTAAGGACTAGGAGCAGTAACCTCTTCACTGCGCATACATTGCACTGGCTGGCTCACCTCCAGGCTGGTTTCTGCACAGAAAGAATACTGTTGAGGTCACCAACACTTTGTGATTTCTGTGCATGTCTCTGGTTCCTGATCTCACTGTACTCTGCCACCTGTAATAACCTTCCATTCAAGTGATATTCCTGGCTCCAAAATAGCCTAATTCTATAACTACTGCTTAGTAATTGACATATGCTTCATTTGTCCACAGGGTCAGGACTGTGATGTGCCCATTCATGCCTGCATTAATAACCCGTGCAGCAACGGTGCAACTTGCAATCTTAAAGAGGGAGAAAAGGATGGATTCTGGTTCGTATGGTTCCGTTTATTCGTTGAAAATAGCTGCAAGCCTGACTTGGTTCTAAAAATGCTTTCTGCGTGTGTCTGTACTCCGATGGCCACCGGCCAAAGAGTATTTTCTACATGGAAATGGCTTCATAGACACACAAGATCTCAGGTCTGATAGAGACCAGGGTTGGAGTTATAATCTCCTGACGTATGCTGTATCGTGGTTTCTTTGCACAAAATAATGGGTATATATCAGAGATGTTTAGGCCAGGGCCGCAGAGCAGTGACAGAGTTAACAGCAATTTCAGACCACAATGTGGTATTTGGTTTTTACTTGCATGTAACCTTTATTGTATCCCAGCTTTTGGAAGCAATCCAAGGGGAGCACAGAAATGTAACTTTAAATGGCAGTAAATTTTCCAGAACTATAAAAACTACAGATTTGTTTTGCCAGATTGCCGGGGAGCTTTGATCAAATACAATGAAAAGTGGATGTTAGAGAAGCAGAAATCTGGAAGCAGGTGCAGTGCAGATAGTATTCAGACCCAGTTTAAGATGCCAACAAGCGAATACCCTCTGTTCATTAAAGTGCAACTTGAAGCCATAAAAGGGAGCTTCATTTTATTGGTCTGTGGACGCCTCTCTGAATGAGTGCTGATGAGATGTTAGTTCACTAAGACAGAACATTAAAGAGCTCTTTTCAGACCACTGCTCGACAGTAGATAATCATGTTCTGCACATTATTGTTTTAGAATGCTTCTAGGGATTTGGCCTAATTAAAATAAAATTCTAAATCTTTCACAAAAGCCTAGACGTGGGTGGCAGCGTGGATGGGCGGAATTTATTGTAACAATGTACTTTACTGTGTTGACTATTTTAGCGCACTGTTTCTGTTTGGGTTTGTTCTGTTACACCCTCTTCGTTCACCATGGTTCCATTGCACACTCAGTCCCGCTGTTCTGTCCTCATTGATTTAGAAAGATATGCAGACCTGTTGTTAATAAGCACAAATTCTCAGTGTTCTCTAAATGCACAACTTGCAAGTTCAAATCGGTAATCTGTATGCCACAAAACACTTCTTTATTGCTGACTAGGTTCCATATAAGGTATCTTTAAACACCAGCAAGTGAGATGCTCTGGATGGTTCAACATAGTGGATAGTTGTGGAATAAGATGGCTGTTCTTCCCCATGCTATAATGGCCAAGGAGAGGGATGGTAGAAAGTTCCACCTGTGTTTAGGTTTAAGTAATATTTCAGAATTTTAGAATTATCAAAATCTTAAATACGTCTTTAATTTTGAAGCTGCTTTTCTGCAAGTTTCTTTTAAGGATTTACAGAAAACTGGTTTCAAAGTTGAAACTAAATTCAACAATTTGCTAAATTCTGCACACTCTGAAATGCTACATTAATAATCAATCTACACATATGAGGGATTTTACTCCTGAGGTGGGAGGAAGATCTTTCTGTGAAAGTCAAGTCCTTACCTCAATGTGTGTCCTGTGAATTATCAACGAAACACTGCTTTCCCGGATTGAAAAATGAAATTGGGATCTGATAGTTGGCAGCCAAGATAGCAGCTGAAGTTTTAAGAAATAGGAACACTTATTTGTGCTGAAGTAGGGTGAATGGGGGATTTTCATTTCCACGGCCAATCTTCTGGTATGAATGGAAAAATGCCATGTTTTATAACAGATTTGTTAACATATTCAGTAGTTATTAAATATTATAAAATGTTAAATTTTTCATCACATACATTCAGATAAACTCCACTATGTTTTATACACAGTCTTTGTCAATTGCATTGCACATATATTTCCATGGAATTTTCACCCAAATGTTGAGCTTCACTCCCACATATATTGTGTGACATTACCCTCTCCCCCACACACACACGCACAGAGATAGATTAACACATTTTACAGTGTGAAGGGCCATTTAAATAATACTGTACATCACCATCTCAGTGTGTGTGTTTCTCTAGGTAGTGACCCGTCTTGTGGTGCTGTCTGCACAAAGGTAAAAGTGGTAGCTAGGTCTATCAGATTGTGCCTTTCCTCTGTGTAATGAGCTGAGTGGCTTGAACAAAGCACTCCTTCTCGGTCAGGCTGGTGGAGAGTGTGAGAGCACTGAGACCCAGGCGTTTCCTAGTGATTCACCTGGTGATCGATGGCATGTCAACGCAGCGAAACAAAGAAATGTAAAAGTCATTCACAGACAGCTGCACAGAAGCTAATGAGCAAAGTCCGCAAGCTTTTTAGATGTCAGGATATTAAATAAAAGGCTTAGATTAGTGCAGCTGCATGGTTCATGAATTATGAAGCAGATCGCTCGATTAGTGTACTTTAATAATTTCACATGAGAATGGCAATTAATTCATCAAGATGCTTGTGTGTACGGGTGGCTCCATGCTCGGGCACTTCATTAAGGTATTAAAAGTCCCTTTTCTTAGAAAGACTTAACCAGCTACAGGTTTGCATCAAAAAAATGTTTTAATAAAGCCACTAATTTTAAGCACTTATAGTAAGTATTACAGTTAATAGATGTGAAGAACATTTAATGAGATGGAAAGAGTAATAATTTGCATTCGAAAAGTCTAATCCCTTTTTTGAAACTCAGGAAACTGAGTGAAGGACTGGGGTCACTATCATTTAAATAGTACTGTATGTCGCCAAGTTAAAAAGAACAGAGGCAAAACCAGATAACGTAACAAGTGGCCACTGATAGCAAGCTTGGGTTCAATATAATCGTCTGAGGGAGGGAAGCCTAAAGGTGGTAAGGAATTGCACAGTTCAGGTCATGAGAAAGATTGAGTTACAGTAGGAGATTAGGTTCCACCTATTTTTTAAAAAAAAATAGCTTGATGCTATGATGGGGGGACAGTAGGGTGGGTCTTCTGGAAGGTTGAGATCCGATGGGCCAAAAGGTTGCCTTCATCCAAAACCAATCTTGTGAATTCAGAGAAGATGACGAGTGAATACCCCACCCCAACCGCCCTACCATCGCTGGCCGGGCCTTCAGCCTCTCAGTCCCTAGGCTCTGGAACTCTATCCCCCAGTGCCTTCGCCTTGCCTCCTCCCTTTCCTCCTTCAAGGCCGGTCTCAAGACCTTTCTCTTTGACCGTGCCTTCAGCTCCCCTCTCGACTCTCTACCCCCTCCTCGCTCCCTCCCTTCCCTCACCCTGACCATTTCCCCCCTGCTCGGGTCCTGACCCAACTGTACAGCGCCTTGGGACGTCCTCCTGACGTGAAAGGCGCTCAATAAATGGAATCTTGTTGTTGTTGAGTGGGCAACTCAACATATTTGAATATTGGGTGGAATAAGAGAGGAATTCTCAGAGGAGCAATGGGAATTAATGAAATTGAGACAGGAGAGAGCGAGAGAGGGTGGATACACATTGTCTGATATGTGACCCACCTCCCTGATGGAGGGTTACATGCACAATGTGTATCCTGTCCAGTTCTGCAAGAGAGATGTTAGAAGAGCATCGCCAACAAAAGGGCAATGCCCAGAGACAAATTTGGAATTCATAGAGACTTGGGCATAGTTGGCGCAAAAAGAGGAAGCTTAGTTACTTGGAGTTAGGTTTAATAATGTAGCAGATGTGAGAATTCCACTTGAGATGTGAGGAGATAGTAAGATTAGGCAGTCATGGTTAGACCTATGAGAGACATGGAGAAACAGCATCTTTGAGGAATTGAAAGAAACAAAGATTAATATTGTCACATTAGAGGAAAGCCAATGTTTACTGATTGTCAGTAGACATGATGAACCTTATGTGTACTGAGATGAATTGATGAATTGATTATTTTCTTAGTATTAAAACCATTTTCTGAAAATGTAAGATGATGACCAATTTTGGACATTTTTGAAAAGTAAATAAAAATTAAGAGTAAATTTTAAAAAATTCCAAACTTCCGTGCGATCTTAAATGTTTTTTATTCTGGTTTCCACTACGAGGTGCCTCAGTGAGAATGTATGGCGTGACTTGTCCTCTTTCCTCAGGTGCTCATGCGCTGATGGCTTTGAGGGTGAGATCTGTGAGGTGAACATTGACGACTGTGAAGACAACGACTGTGAAAATAATTCAACCTGTGTCGATGGAATCAATAACTATACCTGCCTCTGTCCACCTGAATACACAGGTAAGGAGTTGATGCCAACTCAGTCTTTCCTAAAGCATGCACATGTACACACACATGCAAACATTGTACACTTATATACACAAATACACATACATGTACAAAGACACCATAGATTAGAGCACAATTCAGTCTGTCACAATATGGCACAAATAATGGGAACTAATTCATATGGCAGTATTTAATTCCTTGTGTTTTTTTATGGTTATTAATAAAAATCTTTATGGAAATAAAGATGTATTGACCTGTTTGAATAGCGGCAACTTGTAGTGTAATAGGAAATTATGGTTTATTTTAGGTATTCTTAGTTTACCCTTTCTGCTGGTATAGGGTTCCACAGTAGCACTTGTGTGCAAGGAATCATTTCATATTGTTTTGATACATCCATTGAAACCTGAGATGTTAGGAGAGTTCAGGCTCTTCAGCGTGTGTGACCCTGTGAATGTGAGGGCATCAGCAATAAGGTTATTCTTACAAGTGTCCAATGACCACATGCTGTTTCCAGAAGGAGTCAGTCAGTAGAGTTCAGAAATGGACATTGAACAAGACACCTTCCTCACATGTAATAGTTCAGCACTATATGGAGTCCTATGTGAAGTCCTGTAGCTCAGTGGTTAGAGCACTCGCTTTGCAAGTGAAAGACCTGAGTTCAATTCCAGGCAGGGCGAAACCTTGGGCAAGTTTCCTTACTCCACACGCCTAATAATAATCCCTCCAAAAAATCAAAACAATAATAAATTGGTCATTTTCAGTCTACGACTGTTTGTGCGCAATTGGCTGCCGCGTTCGCCCATAAATATACGGTCAATTCACTTTACAGTATATTCTGTGAAGCACTTTGGGACGTCTAGAAGACGTGCAAAGTGCTATATCAAATGCAAGGATTATTATTATTATTATATTCCACAATGCAGTTTGTCACTTTGGGACACAAATTTTCACAAATACATTTTCACAAATTCTACTTTTAATCTAAAGCTCCTGAATATATAATACTCAAGAGAAGCTAAATTAACGTACAAAATAAAAACGTATTAGTTTTGAAACAAACGTTATGCAATGAGCTTTACATCGAATCATTTCAGATATTTGACAATCTACAATAACAAAAGTTGATGATTTATTTTTACATATTAACTTGCTCCATTGACCTGTTTGTGGTAAAAACAGATTCAAAGTTCTATTCTGATGTTCTTCCACCTTGAAAATAGCCCGATTGGGAGTCAATTGTTGGTTGACTGGAGATGTGTTGTGACTGGCCCCCATCTAACAGGTGGTAAGCTGTTTGAGGGAAAAAAAACACTGCAGCTACAGCATAAACAATAGTCTATTGATTTTCTACTGCGATGTAAGTATGACATAACAGAACAAAGCAATGTGGAGATTTGAAAGGCAGATCTCTGCATGGTTTGTACAGTGATGCACAATATGAAATGATCAGATAAGAGATGGCTAAAAGAGGCCACCAGTAAACTACTTGGAGGTAATTGTACCACACGCACTAACCACGTACAGCCAGGAACAAAGGCTTCATTCAGTGTTGGACCTCTCCAATTTTGTAACTCTTTACTATATATTTTCTTTGGAATAATCTGTTTTACTCCAGGCACAGAAAACCTACCTCAGATAGTGATGTATGGCCTATGGGTTCAGTCAAAACTGCAATCAAGATCCATTGATATAGAAAATTGCCAAGGCACTCCATTATTTCATAATATATGATTTACAGCCGGAATGAGAATTTTCAGATTTATTTGGAAATTAGAAATTTTGCAGATTTGTACTTTATTCCATGGATTTTGGGTAGACTCAAGAAGTTCTGATATGTTGATGATCTCTCTAAACTGTGCTATTTCATACTTCAGTTGGGAAATAAACATTGCCTGTTGTAAAATTAAGCCATAGAGATTTGGAAAGTCCCAGTTTTGAACCTTGATCTGTTGTTGGCTTCAGCCTAGGTATTAGTGGCTGTACTAGGGAAGAGAAACAAATCAAATAAAATTTCCACTACTTATCCTCACGTGTGGATGTTAGGATGAGAGCAGGGTTAGGATGAACTGTGTTGCCAAGCAATTGTACCTCAGTACGAGTTTGTGCCTTCAGGACAGGAAAGTGACTTGCATTGCACCTAACTGAATACATTTTGTAGTAAAATTGGAAGTGAGTATTGTCTAGTGATACCTCTATATACCAATAACTACAGTAATAGTCTTACCATTTATGTTTTTTCTCAAATAACTCATTTAAATAACTCCTGAAGTTATTCTAGATGTGTCGTGTAAATATCACCTGACTGTAAAAAATGCAGATTTGTACATTAATGAATGCTTTAACCCAGGTTAGCTGATTGTTGCTAAAATAACCTTTTGCTCCCATTTGTCACCCGCTATACTCTGACTATGAGTTCGGGACTGAACAAGCAATGATTGTTAATGCTGTACAGATTCATCACATGGACTTAGAAGCGATTGAGGTATATAATGACATAACATATAACTAGCTGAGTCTTGTTTTTGACTTGTATCATACAGGTAACTAAGGTGTGTGGAGTGAACACTCAATGGATAAAAGGAAGTACTGGCTTTAATAGCAAAGCCTAAAGGATCTCTCTTTCTCGCTCGGTTTCCTCTTTCTGAATCCCAGCAAAGGTTGTGTCAAACATGTAGTTGTGACTGTGGTGAGGCTGTCAAACTTCTTAGCTGTTTGACACATTGTACAGCTGAGGGTTAAACCAGCTTGTATGTGGTAGCATTCAAACCGACTACTGTTGCATTATCTGGTGGTTGCAATTCTGCACATCTGGCATCTGATTGAACAAAACATTGCATTGCTGGAGTGTTGGGGTGAAGGGAATAGAAGTGGAACTTGCAGTCTTATGGTCCATGTCTAGCTTGAGCAGCAATAATTTGAATGGTTTTACTTGGTGCATTATTGCAGATTTGAAAAGAAGGAAGAAAGGGAACTTGGGGATAAATGCACCAAAAGGGAATTGTCATCAAGACAAAATGTTGGCTTAGTTTTATATTGATGGTGAAATTAGAAGAGGGCACACAATATGTTACAAGGAAGATGCGATGCACATTTGTGCTGCATTATGTTTTGACCCAACGTACAATACTGGAATTTGTGTTTGTAAATGAACAAGAGAACATTTGCCCAAATTGCTTTAACAAAGACTGTGCACCTTTGAAATGGCTGCATTAAAACAAATCTATTGCAAAGATTGATTACATCCGCTTTGAATTACTGTGGCTTGATTCTGATCCCTGCTAGGTTGACTCACTGTTTTGGATCTTTCATTCTCTGTGCAACACCCAGTAGAATTTAGCTGTATTGTGGCACAATTTTAGAGCATTCGGAGTTACTGTATGTGCTTCTTACTGATGGCTGAAGTGCTATCAGTGACGGCTTGTGCACATGAAGGTGACCAGGGTCATTTCTTTGCTGAGAACCTTTTTTCTTCATTTTAAGAATAACAGAAAACTGATTTCCAAGTCAAGAATACAACAACAAATTACATTTGTATAGCGCCTTTCACGTTGGGAGGATGTTCCAACTCGCTGGACAGTTAGGGATTTTAACCCAAATAGGGATTGGGATCAGGAGGGGTGGAGGGTAGAGGGTAGAGGTAGCAGGGTGGCTGAAAGTGCAGTCGATGAAGAGCGTCTTGAGACGTGCCTTGAAGGAGGCAAGGAAGAGAGCAAGACAAAGGGACTGGGATGGAGTTCCAAAAGGTGGGGCAGAGAGGGTGAAGGCCTGACCGCCAATGGTGGGGGATGTGGAGCAGGCCGCAGCCTGCTGAGCGGAGAGAGAGAACAGGTTGATATGGCATTAGCAGGTCACAGAGGTAGGGAGAGCAAGGATGTGAAGGGCCTTTGAGGCGAGGACGAGGATTTTGAACTCTAGTCTTTGGGGGATGGGGAACCATTGAAGCCAGGCGAGGGTAGGGATGTTAGGGTCACGGAGCCTGGTGCGGAAGAGGACATGACCTGCAGAGTTCTGAATCATCTGCAGCTTGTGGAGGAAGTTGGGGAGGCCGACAACCAGGGAGTTGACGTAGTCGAGCCTTGATGTATAAATAATTGCATGGATGAGAGTTTTGGTGGCCTGAGGTGTGAGGCAGTGACAGAGCCGGGCGATGTTGCGGAGGTGGGGGAAGGCAGAGCGGGTTATGGCACAGATGTGGGTAGAAAGGACAGTTGAACGTCAAACAAGATGCCAAGGTTCCGGACTGGCTCAGTGAGATGGAGTGTGCATCCTTGGATGGTGAAATTTCAAAGTTGAATTCAACAACCTGCCAAATTTTGGATGCTCTAAAATGCTAGATAAATACAGTGGATCTAAGACCCACTGGAATTTCTCCCAATTTCTCCCCAGATAAAACATTTATCTGTTTAGTTCCATTCTCTAGCTTCTCCAATACACTTTTATATTTTTCCTTCTGTATATTTATTTAATTCACTCCTAAAATCTAATAAGGATTCTGCCTCCAACCACTGTTCCAGGAAGGGCTTTCCAATCACATTACCCACTGAACAGGTTGTTAAATAAAGGAAAATAGTTGTTGATCTACACCAAGGTGGTGGTTTAAATGGATGCTGTGACCCATGGGGGATTTGGCAAAGCTAACGGAGGGACATCAGCGATAGGAGGAAACAGTGTAGAATAGTAATACGACAAGAGAATGGAATTGCATAGGACGGATTTGCATGAAAACCAAGAACAATTATTGAGCTGATACTTTCTCTGCTGCATTGTACTGTTGCAATGTTTTGAAAAGAGTAAACTCAGAAAATCTCTTGTTTCTTCTGTCTCTTGTCACTCCAAGCTGCTAATCTGAATGAGGTGGAAAAAGGTCAGTTGCAGTCTGTTTCTCCCCTTTTGTCCTTCCATCCTGCTGTTAGACAAGGACCATTTTTGTTTCTCTCTTGTGCCTGTCACCCGCTTGTTCCTTGGAAATGAGGTGCATGTTTTATTTTTCTCTCCCTCCCCCACCCCAACGCTCACACTTACAGTAAATTTACTTTCTTATTATTTCAGCACCACACTGGTGATAGGGATAGGGACATGCAGGTCAAGCTACAGTCCTCCAAATTAAAAGCCCTCTTCATGTTTCAGTGTGAAAAATAAAATGCAGGTTCAGATACAACTAATCTCTCGGTCCATCGGCCAGTGAAAAGCTGTGTCCTTGTGTTGCCGGAGTCCAAAATAAGATTATTGCAAGCTCGAAAGTCAAAGAACTTTAATTGTGACTTAAGGTTCCAGAATGAAGTTAAGGTGTAAACCCTCGACAGCCCAGCGCCTTGGGTTGTCCTCACGACGTAAAAGGCACTATGTAAATGCAATTTGTTGTTGTTAAAATTACGGGTAAAGATTTGCCAAAAATCTTTGATCCCGGAGGCTGGGGAAGGCAACTCCTAGAGTCAGGGTTTAGCTCTTGCCATGTTTCTAGCCAAAAAAAGCCTGAAAGGTCTGAGAAAAGGTCTGAAATGAAGCAGAGCCACTAGATCTTATTTCCCAGTCTTTGCGATCACATTTTTTTTGTGCAACAGCTTTAGAGGATCCGTTAACAATTTCATTCACAATCCGTAAATCACAGTGACTTCTGGTTTCTGCCTATCACATTTTCAACCTCATTAGCTCATTGGTACAGAGAAATGATTGCCCTTTGTCGCCATACCAGTCTCTATCTAACTATCCTATTTTTAACACAGAGAAAGAAATAATGTGATTTTTACAGAGCCTTATCACATCGAATGGATACAAAATGCCTTACCTTCAAGCAAAGCGACTGATTTTGTAGGTAAACTGACATCTGTACGTTCCCTTTATCACTCAGTTGAATTGAAGGATATTATTGAAATAATAAGATTGGTTGAAAAATAGGAAAATGAGCATACTAGTGAGAGGATACATAAAACGAAAGAACAGAAAGAAGTCTTAAGTGATATCCACAGAGTCAGGGCTTGGACATTTTTGTGTTTAACCTATATTACTGACATCGGAGGTGGGGGGATGTGCTACGGAGGCAAAAAAAATTAAACTTCAGATAGAAGCTGAATGCGGTATTGATTAAGGTAGGATTATGGTGGAATGAAACACCTTTTCTTGTCCTTCACTTTCCATTGTACTTGCTGTGTAGCTTTGTAGCACTCTGCTATTGAGGCAGGGCATTTTATTATAGGTGTGAGATCTTGAACAATTTGGTGTGTCACTTAATGGGGCCTCTGGTGAGTTCTGTGTCACTTTGATTCATCTAGTTAAGAATAGTACATTTCAACTCTAGCACCATGAATTGGCAAAAGTAAGATAAATAATGCAATTATCAGAAAACTGGAAAGCAGTAAGATGCATAATCACCACCATTCTGCAGAAAGGAAATCTCTGCGGTAAGATTCATGGTATAATTACAGCATACCCAGTAGAAACAAAACATTACAATAAAAAAACAGAGTACACCTCTGGAGGGGCAGTAAAGGATTGAAATATACATGAAATTCTCTTTTCCATTAACAGCAACTGTATTGAAATTGGTTGATTAATGTGGCTGACACTCGTAAGAGAGTGCAGTATTGCAGGAATGGAAATCTGCACCTCTGCAACCAAGATAAGCTTTTGAAGCTTAATCCTTAACATTTACACCCATAGATGCTGGCAACTAGGCCTTCCAGGGGAGATAAACTAGCAAATGAATAGTCACTCAGTGGGAATGTTGGAATTGGACACATAACAGAGCCTAAGGTTAGCTGTATAACATGCAGTTATACACAGAAACTGGCCACCAGTGACATTGTGGGTCTTTTTGCACGATTGACTGGTCTCCAATGCCAGAGTCCTATTCTCTTACATTCCACATATTGGTCTACATGGGGTCAAAAATAGGTTAGTGCTGTAAAAGGTACGTTTGAATAACCACAGTATACATTATAGACTAAGATGCACATGTGCCATAAGGAAGAATGAAACTTTTAATGTTTTGTATCATTTGGAATGGAATGGTGAAAATTTAATGACCGATATCATCGTTTAATGTTGAAATTACAATGGTACATTTTGCGCTGAGCAAATATGACAGTGTTTGACAGATAGTCATCCCCTGAACGATCATTGCCACTGTCTTCTCAAGCTGCAGGCAATGATGCTCCACATAGGCAGAGCTTTTGTCACTTCTACCAACATTCAGCATTATTTTCTTTTTTTTTTAATTGATACTTTTTGAATAACTATTTGTGATTATTAAAGTACAGGGGAGGTCTATATACTGGTGAGTGAAATTTCAGGGTAGGGGGAGAATTAAATAACCTAATAGCAATATTTTCTATTCAAAAAGAGAAGGGAGTTTTTCCCTGTGTCCTGCCCAAAATTCCCCCAAATAAAACTAGTCATTCATTTCATGGCTGTTTGTGGGACATTGCTGTGCTCAATTGTGCTGCCACATTTATCTATAAATACACAGTCACTCCATTTCACAGTAAATCCCATGACGCGCATTGAAACGTTCTTCCAGCATGATAAGGCGCTGTACCAAATGTGAGGATTATTAATAGTATTTTTCTTTAAATCTTTTGGATTGGGATTTTCCATTTCTGGAGACTGAATGTAAAAGATCACTACTGTTAGCAATTAGTGCTAGTTGAAACCTACTGTCAGCTTCAAATATTACCAGTACTAAGTGTCAGTCTGGCTCAGTTGATAGGATTCTTGCCTCTTGTTCAGTAGGTATGGACTGAAGCTGCAGGTCAGGAATCTAAGCTCTAATGCAGTGTTGTGGGAGCACTGCATTTTTGAAGGTGCTATCCTTTGGATGAGATATTAAACCGAAATTGTGTCTGGCTATTAAAGATCCCATGGCACTATTCAAAAAGAGAACTGAGTTTCTCCTGCTGTCCTGGCCAACAATCTAATGGAGAAAAAATTGGTAATTTTATTCAGGGCTATTCATGATTGTTTCAAAGTGCAAAGTGGAGTAACTGTTGTTCTGTGGGCAAACACAATAGGTATGTATCTCACTCATCAATACTTTAGGTGACTGTGTATCTATGGCCTTCAAGACAGTCCATTCCATATTCCCACAACCAGTTGGGGTTGTGCGTTTCTCTGGTCTCTCACTGACAAGAATGCTGAATGTAATGCAATAGGCAGGTGATCTGTAACAGATGTTGGCAGGAGAAAGATGTGTTGCTGCTGTCCACAGTTGTGCTGTCAAAGAAAGGAAGCAGTTTTCTAATCTGTGATTTGTGCTTGTCAAGATGAAAGGTGTCAGACCTCATGAATGTTATATTTTCTCCACGGTTTGAAGCCAATTTGAGTGTCAGTATGAAACAGGTCAGATACAACTTTACTAGATCCAGAATATTGTTCTCCCTTCCTGTTCTGACAGCCTAACTTTATTCCGATCTCAAAAATGTGGATTTTTAGTTCATCCACCACTCTGGAACTCCATCCCCCAGTGCCTTCAAAAATGTGGATTTTCAGTTCATCCACCACTCTGGAACTCCATCCCCCAGTGCCTTCGCCTTGCTTCCTCCCTTTCCTCCTTCAAGGCCGGTCTCAAAACCTTTCTCTTTGACCGAGCCTTCAGCTCCCCTCTCGACTCTCTTCCCCCTCCTCGCTCCCTCCCTTCCCTCCCCTCACCCTGACCATTTCCCCCTCCTCGCTCCCTCCCTTCCCTCCCCTCACCCTGACCATTTCCCCCCTGCTCGGGTCATGACCCAACTGTGCAGCGCCTTGGGACGTCCTCCTGACGTGAAAGGCGCTTTATAAATGGAATCTTGTTGTTGTTGTTGTTATGAGCAGGCATCTGGTTGTCCACTTAAACGTTGGATTCACCAACTCTTTGATCTCTTTTAGCCAATAGATCAATTGGCAATTGTCCTTCCATTCGTCAGTGCTAGATTGAAACTGATGATACCAAGAGGTGTCTCACAGATGAACAGTATGGTAACCTTCTGCACCACACAGTCACCAAAATGTAACTATTTTTACATTAAAATCGCCAAGAAAGGTCCCACCCATGGGACCTTTGTATCCCATTCTGGATACAACAATTGTATCCCCAGAATTTAGATAAAATCCCATCTCGTTCTGCCGATCCTCTTGTCTATTGTATCACATCAGTAAACTAGATTGGCTGATCTTAAAAAGAATGTTTAAGGACATGGTAAATAAAATAAGACCCTCTTAACCATTCCTTACCTGTGATCATCAAAGGCCATATCTATCTACTTACTGCGTGGGCATGAATAATGTGTCAATTACTCTATATTAATCCAGGAATTTATTGAGTATGTACCACATTATAGATGATGTGCTTGCTGAAGTGCAACGGGATTTCGACTCAGTGTATTTACTCAGACGATCATATGGAATTACACTTAGATTCAGAAAGTACTTGATGTTCCAACTGAATTGATAAATTTTGAGAATAATTCTGCTCTGCAAGCTCTGGGAAGTGAATACTTTGATGCTAGTTAGCTACTGTGTTCCTTTGATTAGTAATACGTTTTCACGTTTTCCCCAATACATTCATAAAAAAAGTGTTATAATTTTAAAGTACAAATAACATTATGTTAAAGCTGCCATGAGCTAGTAATATGACAGAGCATCTTATGGAGCAATGAGCCAAATGGCCAAGTTCTGTTCCTCTGTAAAATGGAACAGTGTTTTTATAATTATTGCAGTGCTCAGCACACATAAGTGAATTAGGAACCTGGAGTGAATTTAGCAGAATGCAGTCCTTTCTGATTGTGTGGAGAGCAAATTAATGAAATGATGTACATTCTGAACAAGAACATGTGAAATCTGTGACCTATTCTTTGAATAATCAAAAATTCTCTAGGAAAGCAAAGAATCCCATTCAGTAACCAGAGCCTACTTTGTGCCTCCACCGTATCAGATGTGAAGATAGCCACTGACTAGTTCCGGATGATTGGATAATATAATGCTGGGATCACGTGGGGGTGGCTTTTGTGATTGAGGAAGAAAAACATCCCCCTTTTTTTGCTGTGTATAATAAAATCATTCGTCGTGTGAGCTGCACTTTGAGAGAGATGGGGACCATCATTTCTCTCTTTCTCTTTGTCTCCAGTTGTTGAGGTTTAGAGTTGATCATCACTGAACCTTGTTCATTACTCTAAGGCTTAGTTCAAGTCTCCCTGCAGCAACAGAAATAACCTTTTAGACCTTTCTCCTTCTGTTCCAGGTGAGCTGTGTGAAGAGAAACTCGATTTCTGTGCCCCAGAGCTGAACTCCTGCCAGCACGACTCCAAGTGTATCATGACTGCCAAGGGATTCAAGTATGTGGCGAAGACCTTTATTCTAAGTTCCTGACGTTTTCTTGTGGGTTTTTTATGAGTTACTCATTAAAAGAGTGTATCACTAGGTTGAAGGAACCAGAAACAAATCAGAGATCTTCCACCGTGTGAAATCTATGAGAAGCACATCTAGAATTCCTTTCAATTTTAAAACATGTGTGGGTTAATGCGAAGACGGTTCCTCAATTTTGAAGGGAGAGAAGAAGGGAGAGAAAGACAGTATTTGCATTATTATGGTGTCAAAAGCCTCAAACACTCCACATGTAATTACTATCGAGTGATAAGCAAATGGCAGCCATTTATACACACTGAGGTCCTAAGATAGCCATGATTGGCGCAGGATTTGATTGTTGTCAGAATAGCATAACAAATTTCACAATTTTTTGATGTCCACTATGAATCCTGCGATGCAAGGAGAGCTTCTCTTCCAGTTCAGTCCCTATCGCTGTCACTCACAATTGTAAAGAACTCTCTGCCCGAGTGTGCCATGCATCGAAGCATGCAATGCAAGAGAGTGCATGGCATTCCAAACACGGGAATTTCCATGTGGGATGCTTGGAACTCTGAATCTGGTTTGGATACTCTTCAGCGTGGTGAGGGGTTCCTGCATGTGTCAGGCACCCAACTGACCAAAAAACAAGAAAACACAGAACATGACTCCACCTCAGTAAGGACATGTGACACATGTAGGTAATTCCAAAATAACAAAAGGTGACATTTGTAAGATGAACACTGAGTAAAATGCCAGGGTTCTTTTGGTTGAAGCTTGGATAAGCAGCAAATGTCTGTCAAAATAAACCCAACATCTTTGCCTGATTTTCTGTGTGCTTGAGCTGTGTGTTGTAAATAACAATGTTTGCATGTTTTCTCCACCGTGCCAGCAATTGTATAAGGAATGGATGTTGCAGGTTGGAAGTTGTCCAGCCCTGAGCAGGTGCTGTGATGTGCTTCCTTGTTTCCTGCAGGTACATAATTGCTCCGCCCACTCACAGGTATATTGTTCAGATTCGGTGTACACTGCCAACAAGGCCACATGCATCCAGCGTTCCTTGAAACATGGACAGGAGCCAAGCTGTATCTCCAATACAATCTACCAACCTTTCAATAAAGGGATCCTTTAAATCAAGCAACTAACACTCAATGTGAATTTAGCTTCTTTCAGACCTTCTCCAGACCTTCCTCTTCGCCTGCCTCAAGCCTGTGGCTTCGGTCCTCCACCCCCTCCATCACCCCCCACCCACTCCCCTTGACTACCAACCCTCCTGAATTCAACCCAAGCTCATCTATCCAGCAACTTGGGACATCCTCCCGACGTGAAAGGCACTATATAAATCCAATTTGTTGTTGTTTCACCAATGTGAGATTAATTTTCTGACTTTTATAGATGTGAATGCACACCTGGCTATGTTGGTGAACACTGTGATATCGACTACGATGATTGCCAAGAGAACAAATGCAAAAACAACGCACAGTGCATTGATGCAGTGAACGGATACACTTGCGTATGCCCAGAGGGTTACAGGTAAGCCAGGAGCAAGAGTTGAGGTGGGGAAGTCACTTGTAGCAGGTAATACACAGTACACAGAGCAGGCACAAATCTATGACTTACTGTGGAAACGTTTTTATATATGTGACAAGCAGCAATTGCTCTCTGCCTCATGATTTGTTGGCTGAATGGAGACAAAATTAATTTCTGGGATATTTGTATGAGTTGCTAGAGGTAGAGGAGTGCACTGTGAATGTCAGTGATGTGGGCTGTCTCCTAGTGACTAGAGGCAAGCCTTCCTCCCTGTCAGTGTGCCAAAATTGGGATCAGACAATAGCTGTAGTCTTCAAACTTCTGATCACTAACACTAGCGCTCTGTTTAGTATCTGTTTACAAAGTAGTTTCCCTTTATGTTAAGTAATAATAGACCTTGTAAGAAACCAGGTACTGTAATTTCTGTAAAGTGTACTGATTGTGTATTTGCAGACGAGCACAGCAGCCAATTATTATAATAATAATTATAATCTTTACATTTACAATTTGCCCACAGCAATGTCCCATAAATAGTCATGAAATGACTGACCACTTTGATTTGGAGGTCAGGATACCAGAAGATACATTTCTTTACAAACAGTCTCATGGGATTTTGAAGAGGTTAAATGGTACCTCTAACAATCCAGTGCTTTCCCGGTATTACATTAGAATGTCAGCCAAAATTCCAACGTGGGGCTTGATCCCACAACCTTCTGACTCTGAAATGAAACCAAAACGAGTCAGGCTGGCATTTTAATTACTCTCAGATCTCTGATTACTGAATCTGTTGATGTGGTGGAGTATTTGTATGAAGATTATCCATAAGTGCTAAGCTGAGTTTCTTTCTTGATTCTTCGCAGCGGTCTGTTCTGTGAGCTGACTCCCCCAATGGTTTTACCTCGCACCAGCCCCTGTGACCACTTTGAATGCCAGAATGGAGCTCAGTGCATAGAGATTGGAAACGAGCCTGTCTGCCAGTGCCTGTCTGGTTATGAGGGGGACAAGTGTGAGAAGCTGATCAGTGTGAACTTCGTGAACAGAGACTCCTACCTGCAGATCCCTTCACCCAAAATCTGGCCTCAGCCTAATATCTCTCTCCAGGTACGAAAAGAAAATGTTTGAAATAAAATGGTTGGTCCTTCTGTGATCATTTGTCATACCTGGTCCAAAATTTCCCCTGGTCTTAGTGTGTAAGACTTATTTAGCCTTAACATTTAAAATCACATAGATTTTGGAAAATTCTTAAATTTAGTCTTAATTTGGAAACCGTTTTTTTTTAAAAATGTAGAAAAAGTGGCTTTTAAATTAATACTAAATTTAAGAATTTTTCTTAATTCTAAACAACCTTTAATTTTAAGAACAAATGGTCCCACAGAGAAAGAACTAGATTAAATTTCATACCTCAGGAGTCAGTTTCTGAAGAAATGTGGTCAATATGCACATTCAGATCTGTGATTACTTTTATTGACCTCCTAACCCTCTACCATCCTGCTCGCTCCCTCTGCTCAGTGGGCTCCGGCCTGCTTCAGGCCCCCCCGCCTCGCTCACCCCCACCATTGGCAGGCCACTCTGCCCCCACCCTCTGGAACTCCATCCCACAGTCCCTCTGCTTCACCCCCTCCCTTGCCACCTTCAAGACCCATCTCAAGACTCTCCTCTTCAACCGTGCTTTTGATCTCCCTGCTTCCCTCGCTGCCCTCCACCCTCCCCGATACCGACCCCCAGCTTGGGTCCGTAGCTCTGTGTGTCCAGCGCCTTGGGACGTCCTTCCGACGTGAAAGGCGCTTTCCAAATGTAATTTTGTTGTTGTTGAATCTCCTTAAAGTTGATCGATATCATTGCACTTTGCATTGTTGCTTCAGTGTTCATGTTAAGTGAAGCTTTCATGGGAACCAAACAAGAAAAAAATAAGGAACTGTTAAAGTGGTGAGAGCAGGAGAGTGGGTTTAGATTAGATGGCTCATATGGAGAAAATCATCAGTGATGGATCAAATAATAACAATAATCCTTACATTTGCTATAATGCCTTGCACATCAGGAGGACATCCCAAAGCGCTTCATGGATGGGAATGGTCTGTTTCTGTGGTGTAGTATTGTATGATTCTATGGACAATCCAAAACTGTACAGCATTGATATCAATAATAATTATAATGTTTATATTTACAATTTGCCCACAGCAATGTCCCCTAAATGAAAAAAATGAAAATGAAGTCAATATTTAATGTTGTTTGTAAGTGTAGATTTTACATTTTTGTGATGAGCAAACATTTGACACACAGACAACCAGACACTCAATGCTGTTGCGTCAAGGAAACAGACCTATATCTTTTTAGTCATTCTAATGTTCCTCTTGAGGAACATAATATTTTTGCAACGCAACGGTGTGTTTCATTCCAACCTAATTTGCACTGTGCCCTTGGCAAATTCGTCCAGTGGCAATGTCTAAGTCCATTGTGGTCAGTTCATATGTCCTCCATCTCCTCCAGTACTTTGCTTCCTTTTTCTGCGAGGTGCCATTTGTTAAACTATACTACTCCTTCTGCTTCCCAGGTTGCCACCGGTGAAGACAATGGGATTTTGCTGTACAAAGGAGACCGTGATCATGTTGCCGTGGAGCTGTTCCGTGGCCGCGTACGTGTCAGTTATGACACAGGAACATATCCAGCCTCAGCCATTTACAGGTGAGTGTGTGTCAATCCTGGGGAGGTATTGGAAAGATGAGACCCCATGTAAATACAGTAGAATCCTGTTACAATTCACTTCAGTGTGGATCCCGACATTTACTTAAGCTAAATGACTGACTTCCAGGTCATCAAGTCGCTGAAGACATCATGTTCTTCACAGGCTGCACAGGAAGTGACATTGCCAATGACATGATCATCCAGAAGTTGTCCAGTTTTGCTTCCTATTCGTAGACAATGTCTTAAAGTGGCGATGGAGCTCATTGCCTTTCTGCTCTTACACTCAGTGATTGTGAAAGCCCTGACAGGCTACAACACATAGTTATATTCATATGAATGAATGCACTCACATCCTAATATAGCTCCAGTTGGGATCTTATGGACCCAGTTTTATAAAAAGACTTATGAGGTAAGCATTGAAAGTATACGCTGTGTATAAATGTAAATTGTTATTGAGTACGAAAAAACTAAAGGCCAGTATTTGGTAATACACTACTGTATTTTCTAACGAGAGAGAAGTGACCAAAATTATATCCGGCCACAAAATACGTTCAGAACACAAAATCAAGGCACTACTCTTGAAGCAGCAAAGCATTAAAAAAAACAGCTTAGAGCCAACCACCCTACAACACAGTAAATTTTCCATTTACTGTTGATGCATATGAAGGAAGCTCTTTGACTTCAGAACTATAGTCTTTAAAATATCAGCAGGATTTGTTGAGGTAAAACAATGCGCTCTGGAGCTGTCTTACAAAAGAGCCATTTAATAAATTGTGTTTCAATCAAAATTGAAAAATAATGCAAAATAGTCTTTGTGCATCTGAATGCACTATACATCTACCTTGATGTCAGTGTGTTAATGAACTGACAGATTGAGGTTCACATACTGCAGAACTGTTGGATAAAACTACACCCTTCCCCACACCCCCTTGATTCCCACCCCAGGCTTGGTACTAAACTAGGATTATTAAACTCCTTGGGATGTCTTCCTAACGTGAAAGGTGCTATATAAATGTAAATTTGTATTTTTTTGCATAAAGCTGTGTAAGAGCTATAGACATGTGCACTTCGGGTTGTTTGGTGTGTAACAGCTGTACACAGACACACAAACAGTAGCTTTGCAAGACAGATATGAGTACAAGATGCACAATGCTGTATAATTTAAAGAAACTTATATTTCTGTATTTGCTTTGCAACTGAAACTCCAAACAACCAAAACATTAAATTTAGCAATAGGATTAAGAAATCAAGGTTGTTCGTATCAAACAATACCTTCAGTTTGGTTGTTAATTGGGCTTTTGTTTTCAAAGACTCCATTGCATCGATTAGCAAGCTCAATGTATGGGATGTCAGTGGTGGGTGGGTGGGTGGGTGGGTGGGGGAATGTTCTAATCTCTACCAGCCTTCTGCAAATTTTAAATGTTTGAATGTCATCTATAACTCTTCCCCCCCGAGTTAAAAAGAAAGTGGATTTTGTTCATTCGGTGTGAAATGAATCTGCGAATGTGTTTTTCATAAGAGGACATACTGCGGACAGTATCCTTGGAACTATCTTATTCCAAGTGATTCATCTGAACCCATCGAACCAAACAAGGCTGATAATATGAAAATTAATTGCAGAGTCAGGAAAGGGGGGGGAAGAGAAATGTCATGCCATAAGGCATTAATTAGACAATTCATCACTCATGCACTGTATAATGACAGGTCCTTCGGGCAAGATGTAGCTTTGTGTAACACAAAGATATCGCTTATAATTAACTCAATTACAATGCCTTGATGAGCTCGTGCCTGTCTTTTTTACATTCATCATTTGTTGCCGTGTCTCCTGTCCAGGAAGCCAGTGCATTGGCTTTTTAGGCAGGCATGGCACGACTACTGTGCAGTATAATTGTGCCCGAGCCCTGAAGTGTTCATGTATGCACGGCGGCTCTGCTTTGTTTCAAGGCAATGAAATCTGAATATTCTGATTGAGTCTCAGCTGTGCTGTAAAGAACTCACTTTCCTTTTTTGTCAGCCCTAGCAAATTGTGTTTTAAAAAGTGATGACTGATTAAATGATCCAATAAGGCTTTAATCTCACAAACGAAGCTGTCCTTGTACTAATAGAAACAGCACATCAGAAAGCTGGGTCTCTCATCAGAGCAAAGTTGACAACCAAGGCACTGGTTTGGCTGGCACATTTTGCCCATCAGTTGTAAGTGAATTGTCTCTCTGACAAATGATCTGCCGTTAAATCAGAGTGAGATCGAAAACATCTATCTGTCTCCCTGAAGTACTGCTGGATAATTAAAGACACTATTTTTTAATCCTCTTCACACTTCTTATGCTGATCAGCGCCTAGCAAAGGCAGTCGAGGAATGTTTGCCTGACTGAATTTGACAGTCTGACATCCCTATGCTCACAATGCTCCCATCAACCACAACAACAAAATTACATTTATAGAGCGCCTTTCACGTTGGGAGGACGTCCCAAAGCGCTGAACAGTCAGCTGTCGGGGCCCGAGCATGGGGGAGGGTGGTGTAGGGGGGAGGGAAGACAGAGAGGTGGGAGGGAGCCCGAAGGCACGTCGAAGAAAAGGGTCCTGAGACCAGCCTTGAGGGAGGCAAGGGAGGACGCGAGGCGAAGGCCAAAGGGATGGAGTTCCAGAGTGTGGGGGCAGAGAGGCTGAAAGCCCGGCCATCGATGGTAGGACGGGTCAGGCGGAGACATGGAGCAGGCCGGAGCCCGCTGAACGGAGGGAGCGGGCAGGTTGGTAGGGGTCAAAGAGGTAGGAGGGGCAAGGCTATGGATGGCCTTAGAGGTGAGGACGAGGATCTTGAACTCGATCCTCTGGAGGATGGGGAGCCAGTGGGGTCGGGCGAGGGTGCGAGTGATGGGGTTGCGGAGCCTGGTGCGTGAGAGTACATGAGCTGCAGAGTTTTGGATGATCTGCAGCTTGTGAAGGGAAGAGTTTGGGAGGCCCATGTGCAATCTTTGAAAAGAGTCTGCCAGTGGAGCAGACAGGAAGCAAGGCATGTCCTTCGCTGTGTAATTGCTCCTGTAATAACAACTTTGTTCACAAAAACAACTCAATTCATTCACTACATATGACCCTAATGTTGTGTCACTGAACCCACTCTGCACATCCACCAAGGAAAACTTAGTCAAGTAAATATACAATAGTTTTAGTTGAAGAAAATGTCTCGTAGAGTTATTACAACTACTTGTATTTATATAGTGCCCTTTACGAAGGGCAGCATCTGAGAGTGCTTTACAAAGATGGGATCAGACACCAAGTAAGGGAGAGGGATGAAGGGAGAGGTGACCATCAGCAAATTTGAATCAATAGGTTTTGAGATGAGACTTGAAGACTTATAGAGGAGGGGCCGAGAGCAAGGTATTTCCAGAGGTTCCATTTATTAAGTTATAAAGAAGGAGTTTGTATCTTCCTGGTGGCAGATGCTATTATGAGTTCACACTGTATTGTCTTTTACACTGAATCAATAATGACATGAGATGTGACCTCTATTCATCCGGTATTTACTGCAATCCTAACACAATACCGGACTAAACGTATTTGTTCTGCATAAATAGAAATGCAAGTTGTTGTTATACTGTGATGTGTCTCATGCATCTGAGCAATGCTTCTGTCTCTTACTAACAGCAAACACCTGTCTTGAAAATATTTTCTCTCCCCTTCTCTTTATCTTACCCTTTTGGTATTAATAATTATAATAATCCTTATATTTGATATACTGCCTTTCCTATCGGGAGGGCATCTCAAAATGCTGCACAAGATATACTGTGAAGTGACTGTGCTTATTTTCTCCCAATTCAAGTTGATTTGCTTCAAGCTAGCCTATACTCCTTTATTACACCATAGTCTCTATCTCCAAGCAAAGAGACAGTAGATCGAGTCAGACAAACATTAATTGAAAATGTGTGTAAAAGCTAATGAAATGAGTAAATCACAATAAGTAAATGAGAAGAACTGAACTCTTAGTCTGCAGTATTATAAAGGCAGTATACACAACTCTCTGGCTTTGATCCTAACAAAGGTGCTTTATTTGCAACAAACAGTGCCTTTCTTACATAGTTTGAACTTTACTATTTAATTAAAAAAATGCAGCTTAACAAAATACTTTGCTGTATTTCAATCCCTTTGCATACTGTTTTTTTTATCATGAAGCAAAGCAATTGGCCACATCTGGTCACAAATTGTCATTAAATTCAATATCAGAGTTGGTAAGAGGAATCAACCCAAGAATTTCTCTGGAGAATTTACACAGCCTCTTGTATTAGATTAAAACAGATACTTGTGGTCGATTGTTAAAATAGTGATCTTATTTCTAATTCAAAACCTTCACATATTGTTATCTATAGTAGATTTTGCAGCAAATGTAACTTTTATCAAATTGTACAGAAGAGGATTTCCCATTATAAAATCAAAGAGAAAGAGATTTCTCTCTTTAAATTAACAGGGAATGGGATTTCCTCCTATAAATTTATTTTGAATTGAATTCCTCATTATAAAATCAGAGCAAAAGATTATTCAAATAAATATATGATATAAGAGTATTATATAAATTATATTAAAATATATTCTTGGTTATTTATATTAATAAACACAATTTTATTTATGTAAATATAAATATAAAAAACTGCAAAACATTTATCATTTTATTATGGTTTACGTCCCAGTGGATGTAAATCTAAACGGTTATTTGGTGCTGTATAAAATATCCAAGCAATATATTTCTCTTGTTCCTTCCATAGTGTGGAGACAATCAACGATGGTAACTTTCACAGTGTGGAGCTGGTGGCAGCCGATCAGATGCTGACCCTGGCTGTAGATGGAGGAAACCCAAAGAGCATCAACAACTTAGCCAAACAGTCCACACTTAGCCAAGACTCGCCTCTTTATGTTGGAGGTATGAAGGTCTTCACCATTTGTACTTATGTTTACACCATGGAAAAATCCTGCATTATTAGTAGTGTTGCCAAATCAAATTTTTATGGTGTTAAAGCTTACAGAATCTGAAAGTGCATCCCAATGCCATGCTCTCTGTCATGTGTAGTTGTAGTTTAAAATCAGACAATTTGTTTGTTTCCACATATGTGTAGCGTTCAAACTGCTGGAGACTTGTACAGTTTTTACATGACTAGTTTGTCTCTGGATATAAGACTGTCTTCAGCAACAAATACTGTTGAATTGTTAGTTTTCCGGATCATTCAAGACCCGACTCACAGTCGGAAAAACTAGAGCGAGTGCTAAAAAAAAAGCCATACCTCCAGAGTTGTTTGCTGGCTGCTATGATTTTGAATTCTTATTAATAATAATTAATGGTACATAAATAAAGGCAATCATTATTATAACAATAATCCTTGCATTTGTTATAGCGTTTCATCATGCCATCCAAATTTATTTTGAAGTGGAGTGACTGTGTGTTTGTAAACGAATGCGGCAGCCCTGGAGTAAGGCCCGTAGATTAAAAATGTGTTTATTTATCTCCTCTTGTGCTGCATTTCTGGACTCCGGACAACTAATATTTCCGGACTCCGGTAAAAAAGAGGGGAATAAGACGATGAGATCGTTTGTGTCTCAAAGCGGGTCATTTGGCCCCATTTCCTTATTAGAACGTGGGTGTGACCTCACGCAGGTTACAAAATACATGAAAAACAGAAGACTCATATGAAATAGAAAGATGATTTCAGTGACAATGACTTAATCATTGAAGGAAATGAACCATGAAAATGAGTTACTTTGCTGCACCAGTTAGAATATGCTTGAATATTGCTTCGTGATTTTTGTGTGTTCACTGTGAAATTGCTGTGCCAGATGAGTCACCAGGCTCTTGCTCCTCTGTTTAGGGATGCCCATTAATACCAACCTGGCAGCTCTGCGCCAGGGACCAGGTCAGAATGGTACGAGTTTCCACGGCTGCATTCGTAACCTGTATATCAACAACGAGCTGCAGGACTTTCAGAAAGTTCAGATGCAGGAAGGCATTGTGCCAGGCTGTGAACCTTGCCAGAAGAAGATGTGCAAGCATGGGACGTGTCATGTCAATGGGCAGTCCAGCTTCACCTGTGAATGCGAAGGAGGTTGGACAGGATCGCTTTGTGACCAGCAAACCAACGACCCATGTCAGGGCAATAAGTAAGTGGAACAGCAACTTTGCTTCATATGCCTAATCACTGATACTGGGACTGATCATTGATACAGGGTTCGCTCACACCAGCAAAAAAAACATGACTGCATCCAGCCAGGATGGCATAGCCACCTTACCAGATTCCCACCCAAAATCAGTTACTCAATAAATAAATGAATAATCCTTGCATTTGATGATAATAATAAGCTTTGCATTCGATGCTGTGTCTATAACCCTGAAACATCTCACTTAAAAAAGTATTTACTGCTAAGTGTAGTGACTGCTTAGGATAGATGTTTCTGACCTTGGAGCACTTTTGTATAATTCCTTGATTGTGTATGAGGAGCATTCAGAGCATGTTGTGTTCTCCGTCTCACGAGCCTGGCAGCTGGCTTGGTGTTTTAACCAGGTAGTAATAAAGAAGGAAAGAGTGGACTATTGTAAAATGACTCCAGCTGACAGGAAAGCAAGGCTCTGAACCACTGCACTCAATCATCATTATGGTTAATTGTTGCTGCTTTGAAATTCCCTAAAATGCTGAAATCCGATATTTGATCCAATCGAGAATATTACTGAGCCATTCCCCATTGCCGGGATAGTTCTGTATATGTTTATGGATAATTGGGAAATGAGCAATAAATTGTGACCTTCCTCAGAGTTTATTATTAGAGTGACCTGGCGTGGACTGACAGGATTTCTGTGCAATGTATGGTGTCTGTTCATTATTACAGACTGGTAGAGCAAACAACAATTATTCCTGTGAGGCGTACTGAAAACACTGTTGAGGAGGCCCAGCAAACAGTTTATGTGATTAGATTTCTTTATTGGGGTGAATAAATGATAATAATCCTTGCTTTTGATATAGTGCCTTCACGTGGGGAGGACATCTCAAAGTGCTGTATGGGATTTACTGGAAAGTGTTAGTGACTGTGTGTTTTGAAGGCAAAAATATCAGATAGGAGGTGCTGCACCAGTCTCCAAGCTCAATTTTCCTCCACTGGCACAAAATGGAGGCTTAGATTCCTGCCATACAACAACGACGACATCAAATTACATATGTATAGCACCTTTCACTTTGTGACAACGTCCTAGTCCGCTGCAATAGTATTTTGGGCTATTGTTACAGCGACGCAATGTTTTTAATTTCCCTTTTCTCCCCTCTCCTCTTCTTAACAACAACAACAAAATTACATTTGTATAGTGCCTTTCACATCAGGAGGACGTCCCAAAGTGCTGGACAATCAGTGTTTCAGGTCTGAGCTGGGGGTTGGGATTGGGGAGGGTGGAGGGCAGGGGGAGAGGAGGGTGATCGAAAGCACTGTCAAAGAGAGGGACTTGAGATGGGTCTTGAAGAAGGCAAGGGAGGGGTGAGTCAGAGGGACTATGGGATGGAGTTCCAGATGGTGGGGGCAGAGAGGCTGAAGGCCCGCCCGCCAATGGGTGATAGTGAAAATCACCAATGTGCATTTTATGAAAATTACTCCAACAGTAATAAACGCTAAGGTGGGGTAGACCCCACATAGTGACTGTGTATTTTGTAGGGGAATACAACAGCCAATTTGCACACAGCCACTTCCCAACACACTAAATGACAATTTTATTTGGGGAAGGTAATCGAATTATGGTCAAGGAAAAAAATCTTGAGATGAACCTTGAAGGAGGCAAGGGAAGAGGCAAGATGAAGGGATCCAGGATGGAGTTCCAGAGAGCTGGGGCAGAAAGGCTGAAGGTCTGACTACTGATAGTGGAGCAGCCATAGCGGGAGATGTGAAGCAGGCCAGGGAGGAAGTGGGTGGATTGGAGGGTTTTTAGAAGGTTGCAGAGGTGGCATCGGGCAAGACCATGGAGGGCTTTAAAAGTGAGCATGAGGACCTTGAACTTGATCCTCTGGGGACAACAACAACAAAATTACATTTGTATAGTGCCCTTCACATCGGGAGGACATCCCAAGGCGCTTGGGACAGTGGAGCTAGGCAAGAATGGGAATCATTGATTCACGGAGCCTGGTGCAACACTTTGGAATGAGGATCTCAAAACTTGTTCTTGATGTTCCGCCTTTTACCGACTGGATTCCTGTCAGTGACTGAGATACTATTAGTTAATCCCATTATGGTGGCAATTGTGTGTTTTTTTTGTGGCTCTATTGCCCTTCATTCCAATAGTTTCCATTTCCTGCTACAAACACATTTCCAAAAGTTGTGATTAATCGTTCAAGAAATATACACATGCTGTCCAGTATCTGCAGGGACATCCCTCTCAAGTCTAGCTTTGAGTAGAAACTTTGTAGGTTCCACAAAAATAATGCAAGTTGAAAAGGAAGTTCTGAGACTGTGGTTGGATTTATGAACCACTAAAGGGTGTGTTGTTTCCAGGTGTGTGCGTGGTACCTGTGTGCCCATCAATGCCTTCTCGTACAGCTGCAAATGCCAGCCAGGGTTCAGAAGTGTGCTGTGTGATGAAGAAGAGGAACTCTTTAACCCCTGTCAGAGCATCAGGTGCAAGCATGGGAAATGCCGGCTCTCAAGCCTGAGCAGACCCTACTGCGAATGTAATAGTGGATACACTGGAGAGAACTGTGACAAAGGTATGGACAGCTCCTTCTAACTAACTTGTGTGTGTGGGTGTGAGTTTGTGTGTCTGTGGGTCTGTCTGCCATATAATGCAGCTACAATTTCTAAAACTCTGTGACTTTCATAGATAATATGGATATTATCATATGTCATGTTCTATGTTATGTTATATTCAAATCTCGTCAGGTTTTAATCAAATAATATAATCACAAGATTACTAAAGTCAGTCAGAAATGAATTATTTTCCACCCTGTTGGTGTCTTCTCAAAATGGTCTAATTCAACCCATTCAAGCGCTACCTGTCCAATATGCTGAATGTATAATATCCTGAACAAGATAATTTGAGGAATGCCCTGTATTTTACTTTATTAAGGTGAACTCGCTAGCCTGTGAAGTAACTGGTCACTCATTGTGCACCTCACCCCGCAAGTGAAAGTCTGGTAGCTCTTTCTGAAACCAGTGCTTCTGTGTTCTGTTGAAAGGCCAAACCAGATGTGTAGGAGCAATGTCTAGGGTTTCCCTGTTTTGAAGTTGCTTTTGGAATATTGTTGAATCAATCTGTGTGCAATTGAGTGAAGTTGTACTGAGTGGCTCATACTAACATAATGTTGTGCTGGGCTGTGTGCTGGATTACTCTTTGCAAATACTAACCTTTGACTTGTTGCATGCTTTGGTTTAATGCGTTTTTAATTAAATGAGTTTGAAAGCCCTTCCTTTAAATAGGTTTCAGTTGTCAACTTTTAACCTCACTGCTGTTTATCTCACTTTAACATTTCTATATCTTCTCGAACTAAGCAGCCAAAACCAATGATTCAGCACTTAACACTATTACAAACTCTACCTCTGACCTCTCAGCTTCAACTGAGCAATCACAGCACCTCTTGCAGGTGAGATGACTGGGAAAGGGGTGAATAGTTTCTTTCTCTCTCTTCCTCATAGTCACCCTTCCCAAAATCCTTCCCCACCCCCACACCACCTTGTTTGAATCCGGTGACATCCATTTCCCAGAATGATTTTGAATAGATTCTTTTCCCTGTCCTTTTTCCCACTCTGTTATAGTTTGCTGTTCTTGCTGTGTCAGTATAAGTGTTTAAGCATGCAGTTAGTGACAGGAATAGCTCTTCTCATCTGCTTGTGGGTTTGCATTTCCATAACGGAAGACTGGAGACGTAATGGTGGAAACTAAGGTGTAATGTGGTAGTTATCAGATCGTGGAAAATTGTGGTCGAGACCAGTGAACAATAATCTGTTTGCCATGGGTGTGATATTTTCCCCTACCCCCAATGTTGTTTTAATTTGATGTGTGTCACCAATTAGGAGTTGCTGGCTAACATTTGAATGACAGTTCATAGGATAATAATAATAATAATCTTTACATTTTATGCCAAGCCTTTCACCTAAGGAAGACATTTCAGAGCGCTTCGCAGGATATTCTGTAAAGTTTACTGACTGTTTAGTTTTTGGGAGAACGCAGCAGCCAATTTGCACACTGCAATGTCAAAGAATCCAGGATACTGGCTTAACTCAACCAAAACAATTGGAGCTAAGATGGTATCATAGAAATAGGAGTAGGTTATTCACCCTCAAACCTGTTCCACCATTTTATAAGATCATGGCTGATCTGTACCTCAAGTCCAATTATCCGCCCTTGCCCCATATCCCTTAATACCCTGAACTAACAAATATCCTATCAACCAGGCCTCCAATAACAGTGGCTTTGGGCCCAACCATTGTGCTGATGTAATGGGAGGTAAGGGTCAAGTCGATTATAATAGACATAGCTTTGTCTGCCATTTTGGACAATGTGATAACTATCACATCACACCTCAATTTTTCACTTAAGAGATGAGTGGTTTCAGTGACCTGTTGCATAATTGTTTTTTTTCTGTTCATGACCAGCATAACCACACTTGTGATGGAAGCCTGCATTTCTTGTCATTTCTTGACTGCGTGTTCATAGCAAAACAGCATCATGTTTTCAGTATCTGGCTAGCATAGTATTTCCTGCCACTTCATGCGGAATCCGGCATTTATTAAGGATAGAAACTGAAAAGTGTAAATCAGCAACAACAAATTACAATGTATTTAGTGCCCTTCAGGGAGGATAATGCTTCAGGGTGTTTCACAGAGATGGGGTTGGACGCTGAGAGATAGGGGAAGGGGTTGATGGTTATGGTTAGGTTCAAAGAGGTAGGATTTGAGGCTTGACTTAAAGATGGAAAGAGAGGGAGTGAGACAGAGAGGTAGTGGAAGTAAGTTGCAGACTAGGTGCGAATAGCAAACTGGAAATAGTTACAACCTAGTTCATTCCACAAGTGAAGAAGTGGCTCAGAAGTCACAGAAAGTCAGACATCTGTCCCTTATAAGTGGAGTGAACTGCAATAGGCTTAAGGAAACAGATTTTTAAAAATTAAATATATATGTAACACATGTGCAAAGAATGTATTAACATCATTATATCAGATACATGCCTGGCCAAATTTCCTTTGTGGGGATGAACTATTGAATTTTTGGGAGTGTTCCAATTCCCAAATACTTCCTGTTTCATGAATCATAAGATCACAAGATTGGTTTGGATGAAGAACGCCCTTCGGGCCATCCGATTTCAGCCCTCCAGAATAACCCCCTAGCCACCACGCACCCCCACCACAGTATCAAGCTGCTTTTCAAACTAGTTGAGTGTCCTCAACCACCTTTCCTGTCAGCCTGTACCAGTTACTGATTACTCTCTGAGTAAAGAAAAACTTCCTGGTGTCGTTCCAGAAATTGCCCTTGACAACTCTAAACCTATGTCCTCTTGTTCTTCTGTGTTGGTGCATCTCATGGCCAATCGACTCTCACTGAGGCTCTGTACAGACAAAACAAATGATAGGCCCTACGTTTGGCCATACATTCAATGTTTTCCACAGAATGGGTGAAACTCTGCTTCTCAGTCCCCACAGCTAAGTGTGTCAGTGCTGCCACAGGAGCTCCACATGTGGCAGCCACACATGGATTAGTTGTGAGAGACTTGCATCTGGTCACCAACTTTGATACATTTTGTGTCACAATGGAGTGTACTTAGAAAAAAAAGAAACTAGCGGGTACAACTGTAAGATATCTTATGGGGAGTTAAGGGAACTTTTATACGTAGAAATAACATCAATGTATTTAAGAGAAAACTTGATGCATTCATGAGGGAGAAGGGAATAGAGGGGTAAAGGAGAGGAGGGAATAGGAGGGAAGAGAGTTCATGTAGAGCATAAACAGAGACAGACTAGTTGGGCTGAACGGACTGTTCCGCGGCATAACATCAATGTATTTAAGAGAAAACTTGATGCATTCATCAGGGAGAAGGGAATAGAGGGGTAAAGGAGAGGAGGGAAGAGAGTTCATGTAGAGCATAAACAGAGACAGACTAGTTGGGCTGAACAGACTGTTCCGCGGCATATCACTCAATGAAAGTCAGTAACCATCTTTGTATGCAGCAGGACTATCCAATGCCTGTTTAAAAGGACTAAATATTAGACAGTAAATCAATTGTTTATACTGCTGGGAGTTAAGAAATATCACTTCCAGCAGCAAAGTGATGAGGCGCAGGAAAAAGTGCAGTATGAGCCAGTAGCATTATGGTAGAAAGAGCCGGTACAGGACAGCCTGTTTTCCATGGCAATGACATAGATAACGTCTACCACAATGTCCCAGTGATAGGATTTTCTTATTCCCTCAAGATCAGATGTCCCTTCCTGCTTAAACAACTCTGTAAATATTTTATGCCGCAATGTTTGTAGACACCAAAATCTTTACTGCTTCTTCCAAACCACTTTGAGGCAAGTTTCCTTAGGAGTGGTCCAGATTTAGGACTTATATTTGTTATATGGCGCACAAGTGGAGACCAGAGAAAGGGAATGTGTTCTTTCATTCTAACCCTAATGCAAGTGAGTCAGAAGTGACGGCACTTCACATTCTCTTTCCAGAAATCTCCTGTCGAGGGGAACGAATCCGAGATTACTATCAGAAGCAGCAAGGCTACGCTGCTTGCCAGACAACCAAAAAAGTCTCGCGGTTAGAATGCCGAGGTGGGTGTGACAACGGACAGTGCTGTGGACCTCTGAGAAGCAAACGACGGAAATACTCTTTTGAATGCACCGACGGGTCTTCGTTCGTGGAAGATGTGGAGAAGGTCGTGAAGTGCGGCTGCTCGAGATGTTCTTTGTAAAGCTTTGAACACTCGCCCTTTTTCTAAACAACGTGGGGGAACTTATTTTGCTTCCATAGTGGAGATATTTGAATTATATTGTAATATACAGACATATTTTTATTATCAGAAAATGACTATTTTCTTCATTTACAAGACATTTCGAGTCCTCTTGAATGGAAAATCATCACAAAGCAAGTAAGATGCCTGTCAGAAGCCAATCAGTTTTTTTGGACTAGGGATCGACTTCTCTGAGCTGGTTGGAAGGAAAGCCCTCCTACTCAGGACATCCTGCGGGCTAACTCCAAAGGGAAGGGGGCCGTGTTGCTGGAAGCGAGCAGCAGACGTACAAAGAAGACGACAGACTGTCAGTCTCATCAGCTCGCCTTTGACACTAGGGACATGAATTAAACTGCGCTGCGGGAAACAGAACCGAGAATGTGCATCGATGAAGAAGCCCTGGAACTTCCGCTGTCATTTTATATCTTGGTTACGTGAACAGTCGTTTTATTTCTGGTATAATGTGTACATTAGCATACTCGAGCTTACAAAGTGTTTAGCAAGCCTTGTTTTCCAGTATTAATTCTTTGTAATATAATTATAAATGGGGAGGGGGGAAACTATACAACAAAATAGAGAATTGATGTATGGATTACTTAGTTGGATATTGTGATTTTCCTCAAAAGAGTTCACGCAGTATTCAAAATATCATTAAGAAGTATTTATTGTATCAAAAAAAACTTGTACCTAACTTTGCTAGAACTTCTCTTTCACTCCATTTTGAATCTTTAATATATATTAATTTATATTTCGTCCTCATATTTTTGTATGTTAAAAAGTAAAAAAATATGATTGCAGTTTTTTTTTGGAGGGGGGGAGGGAAATAGAGTAACTAACAATCTAGCATGTCCTGTTGGGGTTAATTGTCTTGTTACTTTTTTGACTGGTTGTGTCTCCTGTACTTTTGACCACTGACATTGGTTTGGACTACCAAGCCTGAGTAATAATCTCAGCCAAACAGTGTCAGATATAACAAGCCAGTGTATATTTTGTGAATTTCTGCTGAATTTGTACCTTACAAAAGAAATAATGACTGCCTTGACAAACTAGACTTTCCGTGGTATAGACGTGATTATTTCTCCTCTTTCCCCCCTCCCCCCACCACTTACCCCTCACTTTCCCCCTCCCACCTTGTTGAAGCTAAATTAAAATACGCTGTAGAACGTCGGCCTGGAGGACGAACAAGTTTTTACATATCGGGATATTGGTTTGGAGTTCCTCAGCTTCCTGACTGATTGTAACGTTCAGAATTGTGATCTCCTTTTATTGAGTATTGATACTTGTCAGCCCCTTGTTCTTCCACAGTAACGTGTTGCTGCTAAACCTCAGATTTAGAGTTCTTAAATTTACGTAGTTGGGCTGTGCTCTTTATGAATTAAAGACTGAGAGCACCCTATGTAAATACAGCTTTGTTTCCTTGGATTTCTTCTCTTTTTTACAAATGGTTAGATGTACATGTTGAATGCAATACTTTCTGTCTTACATAGACTGATATCAGTAATGCTACTGTTCTCTGTAAATTAAATCAGATATTGACTTCAGTCCCAGTTACCCTTTGTGGTTATTGAATGGTTATGCGGTGCCTTAGTAGAGAAGAGCTAAACTTGTTTTCTTGCTTCTTATTCTGCAGTCTTTGTAGCAGACTGAGGTTTCAGATCAGCAGGCTGGTGAGGTGCCGATTATACACTTGTCAGTAAATTTAATGATGATCTGAGAATCGTTCCAGAATTTCCTTTGGCACTTGATGAGTTAAAAGTTGGATTCTCAGAAAGACATTTCCTAATTTTATCCCGAGTCTAGTAAAAAATAAGTAATGTTGGTGTTCTATAAACTAAATAACCGTGAATAAATTAATGCATGTGAGACGAATATCTGGGGAAATTAATTGATGAGATTCGAGCTGAACAAATTACAAAATGATACAATTTACATTTGTATAGTGCCCTTCATGTTGGGAGGTCATTTTAAGCGCTTCACAGAACCGGGTGGATATGCAAGTCAGGTTCATATAATGGCCTTTTCAAAGTGCTTTTGTGTCATCCAGGGAATGTGCCATATAGCACTAAATCTAACAATACCTGAGCTATGATGAGAACTATGAAGCTGTGTGGTTTTTCAGAGAAGAAAAAAAACAGTTACATTATCTCTAATTAAATGTGCCTCTAATCTTGAAGGGGCGGACAGTGGAGAAAAGTTAATAAGGATGCTTTTACTGAACAAAATAATTTATTTTCTTACCTCCACTTTCTCCACCCACTCATGAAACACAATGGATCTATTTGGCCCATTAGAGTTGATTCTTATTAATACTTCTTGCATTTGATCTCATGCTTTATGAAGTGCATCGACTTAGTATTTGGAGGTTCACTCACAGTAATGTCCCACAAACAACCATGGTATATCTTCCACCGCCCTATCACTTTCTGTGCCTTTGAGAGAATACTTGTTGAACCTCAAAGTTATAGGACCAAAAAAGTGTGTGGTTCATCTAGCTCAGTGGAGCACTCACCTCGCAAGCGAGAGACCTGGGTTCTACTCCCAGCAGGGCGAAATGTTGGGCAAGTTGCCTTACTCCAGACGCCCCTGTTTACCTAGCAGTAAGTAGGAACATGGTTGTTAGTTGATTGGTGGATCGCTTTTCCAGGGATAATAATCCCTCAAAAAAAATAATTTGGGTCACTCAATCCACGACTGTATGTGGGGCATTGCTGTCTGCAATTAGCTGCTGTGTTTTGCCCACAAATATACAGTCAATTTACTTTACAGTATATTCTGTGAAGCGTTTTGAGGCATCTAGAAGATGTGAAAAGTGCTATATCAAATGCAAGGACTTATTATTACCTAGTTAGTTACAAAATCAAATCTCACACACTTCATTGATCCTTCTTTGCTAAACACTGGTTCCAATTCCTTGTTGAATTTGTATCAAAGCAAAACTCTAGGTTATCTATTTCTATTCACATTTCCATTCTTCATACTAACCAGCATAACGTTTCCTAAATAGTATCTCGGATTATGTCTATCCTAACAATACTACCAATAGGGTAAGCTTTAAATCCTTTTTTCTAGGTATCGGTTCTGCATATTTGCTGTTTTATGAGAGTAGAGGGTATATTTAATTTCTCTTGTTGCTTCGAGCTTGTTCATTTTCAGATTTGGTCTGTTCATACAGTAGTACAGATCAATTAGAAATTAAGTGAATGTTATGTAGGCAAGTATGTCAATAAACATGAAGCAGCAACAAACTACATGAACCGGAGTCCACAGGATGACTGCTCTTGGGCATCAATGTAACTACAACCGAAGCACACCATGAGCAGATTCCTTTGGTGAGCAGGCCAGCCGTACAAGGTTGATCAATAATAATCAATAAGTTTGCCAAATGATATCAGAAATTAAACATTCATGTAACCTATTAAAGTACAAATAATAAAAGTCTGCAACTTAGCACTATTAGATTGGTTTAACCCAGAGTTAATCAAAGCTAGAAGATAGGAGCTTTGAGAGAAGAAAACACGTAAAAGTTTTGGTCATGATCGATTTGAACATTTTACCGACAACAACAAAAATATTTTACGTTTGTATAGTCTTTCACATCAGGGGGCTATCTGAGAGCGCTTCACACAACAAACTGGAGCCTAAATTGGAGGTAGGGGGAATTGAGGAGAGATGGGAAAGGTGGCTGAACACATGGTCAGAGATACAAATATTACTAAAAAATAATAATAATTGCATTTGATGTAGCAACTTATGACATTGTCGAGATGTATCAAAGCACAAGACTGTGTGTGTTTTGTGGGTGAATGCAGCAGCCAGTTTGTGTACAGCAATATCCCACAAACAACCTTGTAGTAAGCGGTCAATTTTATTTGTGAGGGGGTTGTTGGCCAGGACACCAGGAGAAACTTCCTTCGCTTTTCGAATAGTGTTCATGGGATTTTTAAAGTCTATGCGAACAGGCAGACAGGACCTCGGTTTAATGTCTCATCTGAAGGACGATACCTCAAAAATGCAGCACAGTTATGCAGAGTGGGGTAAGAATGGCTGAACCGTTGGTGGGTAGAGAGAGAAGATGTATTGCATTAGTTTCCACTGGGTTAAATCTAGTCCCAGAAGTGAACAGAGGGTGCTATCGATCTTTCATCTCAAATACTCAAGAGGTGGAATTTTGTTAGAAAAGTGATGTGAAAAACTTGTGATCACTGGCTGAAAAATTAAGGGGTAGAACAACTGCTCCTCAGTTGAATGTTGCACAACTGGTATCTTGCCACTGGCGGAAAAAATGCCTAATTGACATAAACTGCGCTTGCTGCCAATGTCACGCCAATTTGTCACCCAGACTCTGCGGTGACCTCAGGATAGTGCTGATGGCGTGATGTTCATGCGGTTTCTTGGAGAAATTGTAATTTACATGGCAAGGTGTTGTTGAAGAGACCAGCAATGTGATGTTAATTGCTTTCCTGAGGAGAGCTTTCTCTACGCAGTTATTGAAGTGAGAATAAAGTTCTTATGAATATATTATGTTAAAATGATAACTAAATCACTCCTCCCTGGCAGTGCTGAAGACGTAAGAAACGCAGCAGAGAACAACAATAGTTGTACACAGCATTGCATTCGGGCAACAAAGGCGGAATAGTTTCACTGAGGTGGAGGCAATTGTCTATTACAGACTTAGGAGATCCATATCAGCCCAAAAGAGGAAGGTGGGAACAATAACCCATCTGTACAAACTTGGCAAGAAAGCAAGTTTCAGTTACACCTACATGAATCAGCACAAGAAGACAAAGGAATTACACTCGAATGCTCCCAATTTGTCTTTACACAAAGAAAGACCTGTAGAAACTGTCTTAGAATTAATCCTTTGTTGTGAACTGGATATGCTTTATCCCTTAGATAATACATATTATTAGTATTAATAACATAACTCATACAATCGCAAGACTCATTTTTGTTTATTTGAAGTTCCTGTTTTTTCTTTGACAGGCAATTTGCTCAAATTGATCTGCTGTTGCTGCTTGAAATGTGTTTATTACCAAATAAAAGTAATCCATTTGTTACATGAGAGGCTAGCTACTTAGCAAAACTGTCCTTCATGGTTAAGCCATCGTTTTAATAAATAAGCCATTCTTCTTCCAATCCAAAGTGACTGCCATAAAGAGATGAGTGATGGAACGGATAAGGGAGCTTCATTCTGGCCAAAGTACAATTCTCAGATCCAACAAAGACTGAATTCATCTTATGCACGAGATATGTTTCTGGCTGGTCTGATTCAGTTAATTGCTATCTTCAGACAGTCAAACAATCAGCAGCATTCATCAGTGCTTGATACTAACCAATTTAATAAAGATCTTAACAATTCAAAATCTTTAATTGCTCCGTTTCTCTTTTAAATAGAAGAAACAAAAGATACATTGAAAATAAGATTGAACATGGTTTAAAAAAAACTCCCAAGATTCCTGAAAATAGGAAAGAAAAACAGCAAATGCTGAAAGTTCCCAGTAGATCAATATAATGAGGATTCTTGCAATTGGTATGGCATCTTACCATGTCATCGAGACATCTCAAAGCACTGGCAGTTAATTTGCACACAGGAATACCCCACAAACAGCTATTGAAATGAGTGACCAATATTATTTTGGGGGACTCTTGGCTAAGAAACTAGGAGAAAGGATGGAATGAAAAAACACACACTTAAATTTGACCAAATACAGCATATTTAAGCAGATCTCGACCCCTGCATCTTCTGGAATAGGTTTGGTTTATATCATGAGATTTTGCACAGTTTTTTTTAAATGAGCATTCTGCTTGAAACAATATATCTTTCTGTTTCCGATGTTGTGAATGCAAATATCTTTCAGGGCCACAAAAACATGCCTCGTATTTTATTGACCGTAAACATGTTTACAGATGCCTAAACTATCTTAATTGGCTTTTAATAATAATCAAAAACAGCAGTCAAGATGATAGGGTGAAAATGCGACATATGATATGATAATTATCACCAGTGAGATATAATGTACTGCCTTATCCAAATGTAGAATATCTTTAAATATGGTGTTCATTTTATCCACCTAAAATGGGCAGCAGCGACACACCAAGATTCAAACTGAATATTTTAGTCCCAACCAACTGAACGATCTTCTGCCTGTTTCTTTATTCACATACAACTGCTAAAGGTCAGATTGAGATGATATTTAATTTAGTTCTTAGTGGGCAAGACATGCTGTGAATCTATTTGAATGGCTTCAGTTTCAAACCATTAGCATTGAGGGGGAGAAATTTGTAAATGTCACAGTGTGACTTGTAATTGAAAGATAATCTGGTATTACTGCTGACATCATCTCTACCAAACCAATTATATTTATTAGTGTAACTGGATGTACCAGTGGAGGTAATGTTTCATCTTTTAAGCCATCCGACAGAATGCAAGTCAATTTCTGTAAGCAGTTATTCAACGGTTCAGCTGTATTTAACATAGTTAATGATATGTTAAATTGGGGTCTCAATAATATGATAACAAAGAGTTAAAAAAGTCACATTTTATTTTTTATCCATGAACATGTGCTATTATAGAAGCTTAAAATTGTACCAAATCGATATACACACATTTTCCCAATAGTATTAAGAATAATGGGTTCTGTCAGATCTTGATGTTGTAGTTTGAATGTAGCTATGGTTACAACGGGTACCAGGGATGAGGAGATTCAGTTATGCTGAAAAACATGAGGAGACGGGGCTTTATTCATTAGGAAAAAAAATCAAGGTGAGATCTGAGAATCTTTGGAAGTGGACCATCTGTTCCTTTACACTCCATGAATGCTGACAGTGCTCAGTCGCTGTGTCATATACATTTGTACAGAATTTTTACACTTCCTCAATTTATAATTAATTATGAGCACATTTGTAGCATCAACTCATGTGTATCAGCAACTGAATAACTGCCAAGCTTGTTTCATTCCGAAGTATTCAAGAGCAGCCATTAGAGAGAAAACATCTTCAGTCTACAACATGCTGGATTCTACCCCATGTCATAGAGAAGAAAGGAGGTATTGGTCAGAGAGAATGTAAGAAGATGACAAACTAGCAGCAACTTGAAAGGAATATGCTGTTTTATAGCATATTGGTGAGTAAAATGAAAATAAAACTAAACCGTTCATTTAGACTTTTCTTCATTTTGAGGACATTAAATGAGATGTGAGCTATCCAGAAAGCCGGAAGCAATGAGAAAGTTGATGCCATGAAACTGGTCCAAAGACATATTGAATATTGAATGTACAACAACAATTTGCATTTATTTAGCACCCTCCACACGGGATAGAGTCCCAGAGCACTTCACAGAGGTGGAGTCTGACAGCGGAGTCTGAACATAGCATGTTTCTCAGATGGTTCAAAACTGCAACTATCCATTTCAAACTGTTTGATTCTGACCATGTTATCTGATATTAGTATGAGAATGATCACAGACAGGAGCACCTGATAACCTGTAACCCAGACAACTTAGAAATCAAGAAAGGAGATTTGTGAAGCAATACTAGATATTTTGAGCCAGTCAATGAATACTGGGGAGTTTCTAACAGACTGGAAGCAAACAAATATCGTTCTCATTTTCAAGAAAGGTGACAGAACTATCCCTAGCATCTATAAATTTTGGCATGACTTCAATAACTAGATTATTAATGGAATCAATCATTATATGCAAAATGGAAGAGTACTTGCAATTGTTTAATATACTGTCATTTTGTAGTACTGCACAGTTCAATTAAGTAATAATTGGATGAGATGCTAAACAGAGCTCCTGTCTGACTGTTCAGGTAGAAGGGAGTTTTTCGCGGTGACCTGGCCCACAATCTCCCCAAATAAAAATTGGGCATTTATTCCATAGCTGTTTGTGGGACATTTTTGGATGCAAATTGGCTGCTATATTCACCCCCCCAAAAAATTGCATTCATATAGTTCCCTTCATGTAAAGTAGCATCCCACAATCACCATACTTGACATTATATCCTGTGAGAGGTGCTATATCAAATGTAAAGATTATTATTATAAATACAGAAGCTTGATGTTATGTGCCTGTTATGTTATTTTTGTATTATCAACACATCCAGTCAGACCCATAATACCATGTTGGTTTGGGATCATTAAACAGTCATTATTCAGCACTTCCAGATTGATAGATTGTCACTGATGCCAGTTTCTGCATAGGACTGTCTGCTAATATCACTTCATGTGGTACATTTCCAGTGTCCAGCACTTACTGGCCAGCTTCCTGCCATAGTAAGCATGAGCACGATGCTATGGGCCCAGTAAGTGCTGGACACTGGGAGTGTACTGCAATTCTGGTGCACTGCAGGTCCATAGTGTGACTATGCTGTAAACGTATCCGTGCTGTACAATACAATACAAAATACAATACAAAATCATATTTGTATAGCACCTTTCACATCAGACATGTCATTGAGGGGTCTGACTATTCGGTTCAAATTTGCAGTATTTTGTAACTGCATTGAGTAATAAGGAAACTAGTTAAAATTCCCATAGATGCTCATGGACTCTCCAGAAGTGTCGGAGCGGGAATTCCTGCATGTTGGTCTGACATACTTCCAACTACCAAAAGGAATGCCCATTTGCGGGACTCATATTCTTTCGTGAGGAATCCCATTAGAAATATCGCATTAGACCCCAAAGGTCAATTTGCTACGCTTAGTGGCAATTGGAACTGTGTATTTTGTATGCATGAGCATCTCATTATGAAAGCGTGGTAATACTGAGCTCTGAAAAGCTGCATAATAAAGTGATGAATATTGCTATTCGTCATAGCATTTCACTGCAGAATTAGAATTAATATCCAGTTTATGCTGCTCGAAGTGGCTTGTTATCATTTCTAACAGTGAAGCGATTAGGAGAGGGAAATCTGATTTATACTTCCTGCATCGGCAGGGGGCTGAGGAGAGCACTGCATGTGGATACTAACTGTAGGGATGGTAAATGTATTGACAACAGGAGATTAATGTTGACTCACTGCCAAAGGTCAGTCACTTCACCAAAAGGAGCATACCTGTGTCCTGAACTATTACCACAGCTGGAATGACAAGCATGTAGAAATGCAGAAACGTTTTCATGTCATTGCAGTATGTTTCAGCCATTTCAGGGTTGTATATTAACCATTCTCAAGTTTTTAGAAGTCTCTAGTTATTCAATAGGGGTTAAGGTTAATACAGTACCTACCAGGTAAGTATCCAAACACCAGAAAGGTTTATAGATACAGCTGCTGATGAGTTCCTAACTCCCACTCCTTTATTCCATTGTATTTTCTTTTCCATGTGAGTCATTTTTGGCTGCTGTAAAATGCTGCACAGGATTTCCAAAAAAAAGAAAATGGATAATTCATTTACCTCGCAGATAGCTTAATATATTGATTAAAATAAAATCTGTGCACCACAGATGTTGAGCAGCCGGTCATTCACAGCCTGTCAAACATGATGGATGATCCAAGCAATGACCTTCTCCCTTCACTCAATGGTGTGTGTCTGGTTAAAAACATTTTTTGTTGTTATTAACAAATATGATTCAGTCCACTGTAATTATGTAACGGGAATATTAATGAAGTACTTATTTAAAATCTATTTAAAGATTTCGGTATCACTGCATTTTTAATCCAGTCAATGAGTGAATTTTCTTTTCCTTTTCCGGAACTCGAAGCTATTCTGATGTTGCTTTTACTTCAGAAATAAATGGTGAAGCACCTTGCTTCAGCACTTCAGTATTTGAGAGCTCGCAAATCTTGTTTGTCAAGCACAGAGCTTGTTACATTTATTTGAATACCAGAAATACCTGGTGGAAAGGTTTGGTGCAATATCTTGTGCACAGATGTTGTCCTGAATAATGCTGCAGCACAGAGCAATGTCACCACGCAATTGTAAATGTACATTAAAAGATGATTACCATACGTACTAAAGTAGATAGAAGATGAATAGTGACCCTGAATCTCTGTCACAGGTAATTTGAAATGGTAGGAACATTCTGTGGCTATTAGAAACAATAACTGGTTTCTACTAAAATGCAATGCTTTGAGTGCCATCATGTGGTTCAGATGTACAATGTACAGTACAAGAATTATTGCCTGTCTTTAGAGAAAATGCCCAACTATGGAACAATTCTGTGGAAAATATCATTGTAATATTATCATGGCACAGTAGGACAAATCTCTGGTGCAAAATATTTGTAAAAGATATTTGAATTCTATCTTCCTTGTATAATACATTGGCAAACTGAGGTTGAGAAACAGTGTTGCACAGCCACAGTATTGTGCCTCCATTCATTTTTACTAACTCTGCAGAGAAGTATATTATTTTTTTTTGTTTTTCCTACCATGTTACATGTTGACTGCAACTGAGGATCAGCACAATGCACATGTAATAAAAAAAACTCCAAAAAGTAATAATTCTTACATTTGATATAATGCTTTCTAATGCCTTAAAATGTCTCAAAATGCTTCACAGAATTTCACATGATCACAAGATTGGTTTGGGTGAAGGAGGCCATTTGATATCTTACTTCCAAAATACCCACCCTAATGTCTTCCCATCACATCAGTCTATTTTTAAATAAGTCAAGTGTCCTGGCCAAAACCACTCTTCCTGGCAACTCGCATTCCAATTATTAATTATCCTCTGGGTAAAGAAAAACTTTGTGATGGCTGTCCAGATTTTGCTTCACTTTAATGAGCTCTGTTGAGCAAATTTATTGAATTTATTATTGTTTACTTATATATTACGGCATAAATATTTCTGCAGAACATTTTTGTTTGTGCAATTTTTTCCCCTGTGGCAGCATGAATAATAATAATATTAATAATCACCATCATCCTTCCATTTGATATAGCACCTTTCACATTGAGAAGACTTTTATTGTAAAGTGTAATTTGGAGGCAGACTCTACAGTCAATTGTGTGCTTGTGTACAGCAATGTGGCATAAACAGTGATGAAATGAATAACCAACTTTATCTTGGGGACTATTGGCAAGTCTAATAAATTCATTGGATCTTTAACGTCCACTTAAACAGTCAGTTGGAATCTCAATTCAACATCTCATCCAAAGGACAGCACATCTCACAATGTGCAGCAAAACCCGCTGGCACTGCAATTACTGGAGTGTCAACCTAGACCATGAATTCAAGGCCCTGATGTGGGCATTTGAACCCACAACCTTCCGACTCAGAGTGATAGCGACTGAGCCAATCTGACACCTAATTGGGAGACAGCTAAACAACAAGAAGCAGAGAGCAGGCTGTCTACCATTGGGCTCTGTATAACAGACTCTCTTATTCTTTACTCATATGTAATTGATCTGGAGGAAAGGAGGAAAGGTGCCAAAGTTAGGGGTCAGCACGGTAAATCAATGTAGAAGACTGCAGAATTGTCAGATGGATAGACAATGGCAGATAGGTGGAAATAGATACAATGTAAATGTCCAGAATTTAATGTAATGCGTTTTGTAGGCGAATGTAACAGCCAATTTACACACAACAACTTCGTATGAAGTGAATGAGCAATCTTATTTGGGGGATTGTTGACCAGGACACCTGGAAAACTCGGTTTTCAAATATTGCCATGGGACCTTTAATGTCCACCTGAACAGGTTTAACGTATCTTTCCAAAGGAGAAGAGTGACAACCTATAATTTTATGCCTATAATGAACAATGCATTTCAAAATAAATGGAGTTGTACAGTACTTTGTAGGAATAGACTTAATTCATGCTTTTTGATGCAGTGAAAAGTACTTTTTTTCCCCATTTATTATGCTTTCATTTGAAGCTTTATTGAGTTTATCTGCCATTTTATATCATGCAGTAAATCACATTCCAGTCAACATTTGAGTGCTTATGGCAATGTGTAAAAGTCAGTTTATCACAGTAATCTCATGCATTTGTTTCTCATAACTATCACCTCCATATGGCGATCCATAAAGATTTGCTGAGAGGCTGTTCTGAATTTCGCAATAAAATGAACACTAATGCAAACTATCTCCATAACAAGCACATCAGGTGTGGATATTACTGTCCCCGACTGCAACTACACATCACCTCCTACTGAATATGGGAACTCAAACAAGAAAAAGCAGGTTCAACAAAGTGGCAGTCCAACCTCGAGAGGAGAGATCAGTGGGGCTGTCATTGATAAACTATCGCCGTGTTGATCTTACTGATCTTACCTTAAGGCAGCAATAGGTAGTTTAAATGGCCTTAATATCTTGGGCAAAAACGCTGAATATTCCCACTCCTGATTACCATTCAGAAAACTTTGTTGCAAAATGTCTGAGTGTGGATGTTGAATGAGAACCAGATTAGGCTCTTTTGTACCCTCCATGGTCAAAATATGTGTTAATTCTCTAAAAAGTGCTTGATTTAGAAAATCCAACATAAATGACACAATAACTGGGTTAGGTGCCTCAGGATTGAAAGTCCATCTTGTGCAGGGAACTCCATATAATAAAACAAATCCTTGCATTTGATACAATGCCTTTCATGTCGTGAGGACATCTCTTTACTGTTGAAAAATAAGAGAGAATAAAATAGGTCAAAGCTGTAGATGTTGGGTGATTCTAAGCTCCTGCCTAAATGTGTAATGCCCTTTTGAAAGACACTATACAAAAAAAATCATATATTTCACTTCTTGGAAATGACAGGCACAAACATTTGCAAAGCTGATAGCCTAAAGCAAGCCAGAAATTCTTGCCCCTTGAAATGATGCAACTTTTTGCATCTCTGAAAGAAAATGTACTTTTTGTTAGACATTTACTCATGTTCTACTACTGAGCAGCAGCTCTGCAGGAGGCACAGTATTATGCAGTAAATAACTTTGGGTCTGTTTTGAAATATATTTCAAATTATATCAAAATGTTCTTTGTTTTTCTTCAAAGTGTCCAGACTATAGGTTTGGAAACCTATTGGAGCTAGAACACATCAGCTCCATTTCAAAGAATGCCAAAGCAGTGCTGAGTTATTAATTTGTAATATAAGCTCCTCTAAGGTTCCAGCAGATTGGATTTTCATTCGACTGGAATTTACTAGAAAAAGCAATGCTCCACACCGGCATCAGTTTAAATAGGTTTGGAATAATGAAATAGGTAGTAAGTGTTTTGAGAAATAGAGGAGTGAAAAACATGATATGTAATGTGATGATTATCACCGGGAATAATGTTCACATCACCTATCACATTTCTCACTCCATTAAATGTACTGAAAGATATCGTATTGGTTCCAATGCAACGTTACATCTGAACTGTTAGCCAGCTCTCTCTTTCAGCCATTGACCCGATGTGCATGTTCAGTATTTTCTGTTTTAATTTCATGAAGCAGTGAACAATGATTGTGAGCAGGGATCCTGGCTGATTTTCCTCTTCCTAGGCCAGGAAGATGTGAAGCCAACTGAAGTATCATATCAAAGGAATACAGGTTTGTACTTGGCCAGAAAAAATCACTGCTGTCCAATTGGCCAATCCCCAAATAAATAACTAAATAATCAATCCTGTACCATTCTGTCTCATACCTCGCAATCAATTTATTCACCAGATATCTCATTCCCTCTTGAATTCACGTACACAGTACAGTACAAAACAATTTGCAATACAACAACAACAATAACAAAATTACATTTATATAGCACCTTTTACATCGGAGGAGGTCCCAAGACGCTGGACAGACAGAGTTTCGGACCCAAGCTGGGATTCAGGGATGGGGAGGGTGGAGGGTAGGGGGGAAAAGCAGGGAGATCGAAAGCACCAAACCCCACACATCAACCTCCCCAGTCTTACCAGATTCCACTAGCTTCCTGTTTCCCAATTGATCGATTTCAAGGTCCTCCCCATCGCATTTAAATCCCTTCATGCCCTCCCCACCTTTGTGATCTTCTCCTACTCCATCCTCTGATCGCACCCTTCCGTTCAGCTGACATGAGCCCATACTGTCTCCCCGCCCTCTCTGCACCACCAAAATACACAGTCACGACACTTCAAGTAAAACCTGTGAGGATTTTCCATCCATCAATACTTATTATTATTTTAATGTGAAAGTAGCACAAAAAAGACCACTAAAGTATATACAACACAATTTACATTTATATAGCGCTTTCCACATCAAGGAGGACATCTCAAGTGCTTCACACTGCTGGCTGAGCACCCGAGCTGGGGGTGAGAGATCCCAACATGGGCAGTACATTCCATATACAGCATTTACCATTTTCTGTCTACGGTAATGAAATCAAAATGAGGCTCACCTTCTCACTTCTGAGCTTAAATCTATATTCCTTTGTTCTAGGTTATTTAAACATGTTAAGGATATTACAGTATTAAGTTTCAATTCATCTATTGACTTCAGATCTTGAATATTCCAATTACATCTTCTCTGAGTCTTCTGTACTTTAATATAAACATTCCAAGCTTTCTCAGCCTCTTTCTATAATTCATATGCCTACATAGGAAGTTATCCTACATGAACGGCATTATATAAATCCAACGTGTTGTTATTTCTTCAAAGAATTTCAATAGATTTGGCATCGCCAATCCTTATTTTCAGCCTGACTCAGTTGGTAGAAATCTCGCCTCTGAATCCAAAGGTTGTGGGTTCAAGCCCCGTGCTGAAACATTGTAATTTTGAACTCACAGCCTAGGCTGACACTGCAGTGCAGGACTGGCTACACTGTTTCTTCAGATGAGATGTTAAACCAAGGTCCGCCTGGCTGTTTAAGAGGACACCAAAGATCCCTTGGCACTATTCGAAAAGAGAAGGGAGTTTCTCCCAGTGTCCCGGCCAACAATCCCTCAAATAAAGTCGGTCATTCACTTCATTGCTGTTTTTGGGACAATGCTTTGCGCAAATTGACTACTGAGTTTGTCTAAAAACTACACAGACATTACATTTCACAGTGTATCCTGTGAAATGCTTTGAGTCATCTTCCTGACGTGAATGGTGCTGTATAAAATGTAAAGATTATTATTATTTTAAGGTTGCTTGCACTCATTAAGCACATTCTTAGACTTAACTTTGATAAACACAAAAAGTCACCAAAGTGGTATTAAAAAATACTTACCTTTGAAGCATACCCACTTTTCCTCACCAATGTATCAATCAAGCACAATACATTTAGTGAAACCAGTGGTGTATACAATCTCTCACTTTACTCCTTGACCAAGTGGAATACATTACATTAAGTGGTAGTGGTGAGACAGTCTCTGCACCTACTCTGCACTCTATCGCTTGTCCGATCACTTATTGGGCATCCACCCACATCCCATTTATGGTAGAACAGACTATCACAGTCTCCTCTATGCTCCAATGCCACATATTTCCAGTTACTATGATGAAAGGCACAATTTACATTGGTGACAGTGTGGAGAAACACAAAAGTGAATTTCAGTAGTTCAGTTGGCAGCAGCTAACACTTCATTATCACCCAGAGGGACAAAAAGCCTATTAATAATCTCTCCAAAGCAATAATTGCTGTTTTCAGTTGACTGTGAAGCCTTAATTTGTGCTGGAGAATTGATAATAAGAGGATTCATCTGAGTAATTTAGCGTTTGTCACAGTGACCAATGGTTATCACTGTGTTCTGCTTGATATGAAAATAATCACCAGTGATAATATCTCATGCAGCATTTTCCCCTCATTTGACTAAAATAATAAACTTTTAGAAATTCTGCATATAGAAGGAGGACATTTGGCCCACTGTATCATTATCCCTGAATATCCATTATAAGTGGAAGCGTGGCTGCCTCACTCAGGGAATGCTCTTACTTCAATCCTATTTTACTTCTCATTTCCCATACCTTTTAATATTTTCATTCCTCATGTGTTATAGAAGTTAAATCTTTTTGCATTCAATATGCAAATTGTTATTCGCAAAGTCAACTGTGTGTGGTTTCATATGCTATTTGCACCCGATTGTATTTCTCCAGGCAGCAGTTTGTATCAGCTTGGCCACAAAATGCACAGAATATATTGTAAATCCACTTTACAATATATTCTGTGAAGCACTTTGAGACATCTAAACGACTTGATAAGGCACTATATCAAATGTATTTATTATTATTGTTATTATTTTAACTTGCTAATGGTGGAAATAGGGAGACTGGCAAGGGGTATATTTGAGAAATTGAGCTGGGAGTAAAGAGATGCATGAGAGCTTTGATGTTCTTTTGTGTGAAATAGGGAGAGTGGGTAAAGTATCCAAAATGTTGAAAAACAGGTGACCGAGCGAGGGGTGGAGGTGAATCTTTGGAGGAGGCAAAGTGGAGGAGATGGGTCAAATAGGATCAGAAACAGGAAAGTATGGTTCCACAGAGCTGAATGAGAGAGGAGTCATGATCGAGGAAGATGGAGTGGTCAATAGTCTCCAAAGCAGCAGAGATCAAAGGCAGAAGGAGTTCTCGTTGCTGAGTGACCACTTTGTTGGTGACACTGATAAGTGCTGTCTCAGTGCTATGTGCACGGACTGAAGGGATCGAGCTCGGAGCAGACGGAAAGTGGGAGGAAAGTTGAGTGGGAATAAAGCATTCCAGGACTTCGATAGGAAGGGCATGTTGGAGATGGCTTGGTAATGGGAGAGTTTGGAGGGATTCAATGTAGGTTTCTGCAAGAAAGGGGCAATGTTTTGGAGGGGGACATTGCCGGATGTGAGAGAGAGGTTGGCTATCTTTGAAACAATTTACACAGTATTGTAAAATAATTCTTGCATTTGGTACAGCACCTTTCATTTCAGGAGGATATCCCAAAGTGCTTCACAGGATTTATATCCTGCCGCAATCGGCTGCCACATTTCACCCATAAAATACAATCAATTCACTTTACAGTATATTCTGTGAAGCACTTTGAGACGTCTCAACGACTTCATAAGATGCCATATCAAATGCAAGGATTATTATTATTATATATTATAAAGTAGTAACTGTTGTTCATTGATTGAATGCAACAGCCAATATTATGTGCACACCAATGTCCCACAAACAGCCATGGAGTGAATGACCAATTTTATTTTGGCGGATTGTTGGCCAGGACATCGGGATAAACCCCCGTCTTTTCAAATAATGCCATGAGATCCTTAATGTCCACCTGAACAGGCAGAAGAGATCTCATCTCATCCGAAGGATGGCACCTGAAACAAAGCAGCATATCCCACCACAGCAATGGAGTGTCAGCTAAGACTACATGGACTGCAAGTCCAGACGCTTGAACCCATAATCTTCTGATTGAAAGGCGAGGGTGATATCAACTGAGCCAGTCTGACATGCAAAATTGTAGTTGTTGAGAGCTTTAAACGCATTTATGAATACTGCCTTGCATTCAAATATGATAAAAAACCAATTAGAAAACCGAGTCTTCGATTACCTTTTGCATTTGCCTACAATATACAGTCAATTCACTTTACAGTATATTCTGTGAAGCTCTTTGAGACGTCTTGAAGACGTGCCAAGGCGCTATATCAAATGGAATTATTATTATTATAATTATATTTGATATAGCGCTTTTCACATCGGGAGGACGTCCCAAAGCGCTTCACAGAATATATTGTAAAGTGAATTGACTGTATATTTGTGGGCGAACGCGGCAGCCAATTGCGCACAGCAATGTTCCACAAACAGTCGTAGATTGAAAATGACCAATTTATTATTGTTTTTTCTTTTGGAGGGATTATTATTAGGTGTGTGGAGTAAGGAAACTTGCCCAAGGTTTCGCCCTCTGCCTGGAATTGAACTCAGGTCTCTCGCGAGTGCTCTAACCACTGAGCTACAGGACTCCACAAATACCTCTCTCCAGTTCATTGAAACTTTATGCAACCGGAATGAAAACTGAAAAGAAAAAAAAAAATTGCTCAGTTCTCACGAGGTTGAGAAAACCCAGATCCAGAGAGAACAGCACCTCGGAGGTCTGCACATCGGCAGGTTCTGCGAGAAGCAACGGCTCGAGGCCGACAGAGAGAGACCCTGTCCAGGTTTACCACCGACCCGTGCACTTGCACTGGCACTTGCAGAGTCGGTCGGCACGTAGCGAGTTGGGTGGGAAAATGGACCGCACGGTATGATTGACAGCTGGCGACACGGGGGGGGGGCGGGGCGGGGCGGAGTCAGGTGGTTCGTGACGCGTTTAGAGACGCGTCACTGCGTCACTGCGGCCGACGTACTGGCGTCACTGCCTGGAGACCGCACGGCGTCAGGGACACAGAGACTGAGAGAGAGGTACAATGTTATATACTATACACTGAGACACAGAGAGAGGTACAATATTATATACTATACACTGAGACACAGAGAGAGGTACAATATTATATACTATACACTGAGACACAGAGAGAGGTACAATATTATATACTATACACTGAGAGACAGAGAGAGGTACAATATTATATACTATACACTGAGACACAGAGAGAGGTACAATATTATATACTATACACTGAGACACAGAGAGAGGTACAATATTATATACTATACACAGAGAGAGAGAGAGGTACAATATTGTATACTATACACAGAGACAGAGAGAGGTACAATATTATATACTATACACTGAGACACAGAGAGAGAGGTACAATATTATATACTATACACCGAGACACTGAGAGAGAGAGAGGTACAATATTATATCTATACACTGAGAGACGGAGAGAGGTACAATATTATATACTATACACAGAGACAGAGAGAGTGAGGTACAATAGTGTATACTATACACTGAGACACAGAGAGAGAGGTACAATATTATATACTATACACTGAGAGACAGAGAGAGAGGTACAATATTATATACTATACACAGAGAGAGAGAGAGAGAGAGAGGTACAATATGATATACTATACACTGAGAGAGAGAGAGGTACAATATTATATACTATACACTGACACTGAGAGACAGAAAGAGTTACAATATTATATCTATAGACTGAGAGACGGAGAGAGGTACAATATTATATACTATACACTGAGAGACAGAGAGAGTGAGGTACAATATTGTATACTATACACTGAGACACAGAGAGAGAGGTACAATATTATATACTATACACTGAGTGACAGAGAGAGTTACAATATTATATCTATACACTGAGAGACGGAGAGAGGTACAATATTATATACTATACACTGAGAGACAGAGAGAGAGAGGTACAATATTGTATACTATACACTGAGACACAGAGAGAGGCACAATATTGTATACTATACACTGAGAGACAGAGAGAGAGAGAGAGAGGGGTACAATATTATATACTATACACTGAGAGACAGAGAGAGGTACAATATTATATACTATACACTGAGAGACACAGACAGAGAGAGATACAATATTATATACTATACACTGAGAGAGAGAGAGGTACAATATTATATACTATACACAGAGAGAGATCGAGGCACAATATATACTATACACACAGAGAGGTACAATATTATGATATACAAGACATGATGTAATATACTTTTACACACACTGTTCATTGTTATATAATAATACTTGAATTTGATATAGCGGCTGATCACGTCTTTGAGATGTCTCAATCGGTTTCACAGAGTATGGAGTCCTGTAGCTCAGTGGTTAGAGCACTCGCTTTGCAAGCGAGAGACCTGAGTTCAATTCCAGGCAGAGGGCGAAACCTTGGGCAAGTTTCCTTACTCCACACACAGCCTAATAATAATCCCTCCAAAAAACAAAAACAATAATAAATTGGTCATTTTCAATCTACGACTGTTTGTGGGACATTGCTGTGCGCAATTGGCTGCCGCGTTCGCCCACAAATATACGGTCAATTCACTTTACAGTGTGTTCTGTGAAGCGCTTTGGGACGTCCTCCCGACGTGAAAAGCACTATATCAAATGCAAAGATTATTATTATTATAGTATACTGTAATGTGACTTGACAATTTTTATTAATACGCGTTGTTCTAAAAATGTGGGTGAAACGCGGCAGCACACAGCAGTGTCTAAAGTGTATCCTCAGGATCTTCAATAGTTAAAAATGAGAAAAAAAGGCTGATCCTGATCGATACAGGTGACCTTAACATGTAAATATACAAATGTATTCTCCCAGAGACAAAGTAAGTATATATGCTGGGTATAGAGTAAAGCAGGAGGGTGAACCAGCTGGGTTTGTGTTCCTCGACCGTTTCAAGCACCCTCTGCTGGTCGTGTGTCTGTGTGGTAGCCAGTGACGTTTGCCGACACTCACCACCAAGGCTCAAACGGTAGCAGGGGTTACGCAGCCCTGGTAATGGAGGTTAATCAACACCCGTTGAACAGGCACCGGGCAGGAGAAAGCAAGAACCAGGAGCAGAAAGGCATTGTATAGCAGCAAGAAAGTTCGAAAAATAATTGGAACACAATTTAAATAAGCAAAAGGCATTCATAATTAAATGTGATTTTTTAAAAACGTTTTCAGAGGGTAATCAAATCACAGGTTCTTCAACATTAAACTCCATTATTGTTCAGTTTTTTTTGTAATTGGAAGGAAGATAAACCCGAGAACGTTTTCTGCTTGCCCCACGCAAGTGTTTGAAATTAACTTTTTTAAATCAGTGTTGTCCATCTGTGAATACACACTGTCTGCTTCATATATCCAATTCTAAACAAATATCCTGTTACAGTGACCTGTATTGATCAGGATCAGTCTTTTTTTTCTCATTTTTGACTTTTCTGTTATTAGAAACCATTTACTTATGAAGAGAAATCTCCCCTGGGCCAAACGGTCTGCAGAGAAAAGGCTTTAAATAAGCAACCATCCAATTTAAACTGCATTGATTTGATAGTTCGGTCTGGATGTAATTGTGATATTATCAAGTGAGTATATTTAGAGATTACAATAATATGACCCGAGATAAGGGATTTATAGGGAGTTAATGGTACTGAGCTGATATTGAAACAAATTTGATATCATGACATAATATAAATCACTATTTATTAAAATGAATCTAACTACTATATATCATTTTTTCGGTATTGCAATGCTCTGCCCTTGTATTTGATGTGCTACTCAGATAAATAATGCACCCCAACACTTTTTCAGGAATTTATAGGGGGGATATTTACCACTATTTTATTGTCTTCTGGTTTTAATTTATTTCTGTTAGCCTAACAACAGCTAATTTTATGAAATCAAAAACAGTTGATGAAGGCAATTCGTCGATAATTGTAAAAATGTTGTTTTAGAATAACCCGTAATAATAAAAATTGTGAATATTTAGAAACTATTAAACTAATAAACTATTATTATTTATTATAACTCACAATCATCCAAACCTAATTCTAAATGAGGATGAGTTCTACTGTCCTTTGTTCAGATGACTGAAATTTATTTTATTAAACAGGCACCGTTTCTGTGGTTTTGGAGAGAAGAAATCAAGGTGGTGCTCTGTGCCTTTCAGGACGGTGTCAGGCAGTCCCTGTGTGACACAGGTGTCTGGGTGGTAACTTTGCAGAGGCTGTCGAGCTCATCCCATGGTCCAGAATCTGGGTGGAGCAAAAGGCGAGCAGTTTTGCACAGCTATATTGCAGATTATAAACCTGAATGGTAAATAAAATGTTGGCTTATCTATAGTTATCATTTGAGTTGAATCCTTTTAATACCTTTTAAGGCAAGTATGATGTGTATAATTTTTTTGTAGATATTTAAAGTGGCAGAATGTACTGTTCTTGCGCTCTATGATGGAGAGTTCTCAAATATGAAAGGCTTGATATCAAGGTTTTTATTAAGGGCAGACTAGCTTCTTAAAACATGCTTTAATATTTTGACATGCACAAGTACAATTGTGTAGAAAGATTTGTGTTATTTTACCTGTTGGAGCCTCCATTTTCAAGACAAATTACAAGACTTGTTGTGGGCTGTGACATTTTGATGCTTAACTTTAGGCTCCTAGCACCCCGCTTCCCATTAAAATCAATGCAACATCTCTCAGCCATTGTGAGATGCTCAGAGAAGATTAATGTTTAAAACCATTTATTGTTAATAAACTATTCGATGTGAACTTCAGATTCTCACGCTGACTTGCAGCAATAACAAATAAATTAAAGAAAAAGGAAAAACTGCTTGCCACAAACTCACAGTAGGTTAATCAGCACCTGAATTTTGGGGTCTAATTAAATTGCCGATTTCTTTTAGTAAAGAAATTGGAAGGCTGAGCCTTGGGAACTCTTTTCCAATGCAATGTCAACAATAACTGTCACTCATATAGCACCATGCATGCAAGAAGAACGCCTCAAACGGGAGCTTGAGCTAGGTGGGAGATAGAGCGGTGGGAGTGAGTAGAGGGCTGAAGGCACAATCAAAGAGATGGGTTTTAAGAGTTGAGAGGAAGGAAGCGATGTGGGATTTTGGAAGAGGGTTTTGAAAAATGGGAACAGAGTGGTTGAAACGTCACTCATCAGTAGTGCAATCTATTTTTGGAGCTCTCACAGGTCAACCTGAAATGTATGACCTATTTCCGGTCACTGGAAGGAATGGCTTCTAAACTAATCTTGTTAGAAGTCAATTCATATTATTCTATTATACCATAAGCGTTGTCTGAGGATATTACTCAGTTTAAAGGATCAAAACATTCTTTGGCCAGATGAGGGCAGCATAGCCCAAAATGTCATCAAGCTTTTGTGGTTAAGATCACTTCTTCTCAGTGAAATATTATAAAAGTATTGATACAATAAATAAATTTACACATAAAATTTATCTCTGATAGTTCTCTCTAAAACTAAATGCTCGGCTATATTCACATATTAGATCTTGCTCAAATATGTATTGAACGGTAATATTATTTTCAAGCAAGTAACACATAATAACGGCATAAATAATCATTATATAGGAAAACGTAAACGTAGGAAACCAGGAACAGGTGGAGGTCATTCAGCCCATCAAACCTGTTACACCAGTGTATTAGATCTTGGCAGATTAAATAAACATTGTAATAAATAAACTTGGTTGCTCACTCCATGGCTGTTTATAGGTCATTGTTGTGCACGACTGTCTGCCCCGTTTCACCTACACAATAATAATAATAATAATAATAATAATCCTTGCATTTGATATAGCGCTTTTCACGTCGGGAGGACGTCCCAAAGCGCTTCACAGAACACACAGTAAAGTGAATTGACTATATATTTGTGGGCAAACGCGGCAGCCAATTGCGCACAGCAATGTCCCACAAACAGTCATAGATTGAAAATGACCAATTTATTATTGTTTTGTTTTTTGAAGGGATTATTATTAGGCGTGTGGAGTAAGGAAACTTGCCCAAGGTTTCGCCCTGCCTGGAACTGAACTCAGGTCTCTCACTTGCAAAGCGATATAAACAATACACAGTCAATCCACTTTACAGTATATTCTGAGCACTTTGAGATGTCTCAACAACATGATAAGGCGCTACATCAAATGAAAAGATTTTTATTATATATTATAATTATGATTAATAATAAGAATTCTTGCATTTGATATAGCAACTTCCACATCGGGAGAATGACTCGGGATTTTTTGCAAGTGAATGGGGCAGCCAGTTTGCTCACAGCAATGTCTCACAAACAAACAACTGCAAATTTTATCTCATTTTATCTGGGATGTTGTTGGCCAGGACATCGGGAGAAATTCCCTTTTCTTCTTGAATAGTGCATTAGGTGCAAGTTTGCATCAGCAGAGAAATAAAATACAAATCTAGGTGGGTTATATTTTTATAAATAAGGCATCGTCACATATCCCTTGTTGAATAGGCATTCAGTTTAGTAACCTTTTTAGAAATGATATTACTCTATTTTAAGAGGGTACAAGTGTGAGAAACCAGGATGATATCAGGTGTTTGGAATCTAAGTAAGGTTAAAGAATTTAAGCTTGTTCTCTTTGAAAAATAAGACATTCAAAGGAGTCACCCAATTGAAGTTTTCAAGATAGTGAAAGGAAATGATAAAATTTGACCTGATAAGTGTTCAATATATTGTAGTAAAGCTTTGAAACACTAGGGGGACACAAGTTACAAATTAGCAAATTGGAAGTAAGAAAATCAGGCAGATTTTTTTACACACAAAAATTAATGGTTTTGTGGAGCGCACATTTTTTCTTAGCCTTTCCTTGGCCTAAAATTCATACGTTTTGAAGTTTAATGCAGAAAAGTGTGATGATACATTTTGGCAGGGAAAATAAAGAGATGAAATATACATTAAATGGCAAATGCTTTCAATCTCTATGACCCAGACCTATGGAACTCGCTGCATCAAATCTTCAGTCTTGCCCCCTTTATGCCTGTCTTCAAATCACATTTGAAAACTTTCCTCTTTGACTGTGCCTCAGGCCAGCTTCCATCTCGTTCCAGCTCGGTATTGAAACACAGTGCTATACAGGGCTCCAAAGTGCTATTTGCATGTAGAGTGGTATATAAATTCAAGTTGTTGTTGCTATTGTTGTAAATTTTTAAAAGGAGTGGAAGAGCAGAGAGATTTAGATGTACACAAATAAATAAAAGTGGAAGAATAATTTGATAAAGTTCTTAAAAAGAGGCATAAAATAGAAAAGCAAAAAGCTAAACTTTTATAAGTCATTGGTTAGGCCACAGTTAGATTATTGTGTTCATTTCTGGGCATCCCACTTTACGAAGGGTATCCAGACTGCTGAGAAGAGGGTATAGAGAAAATTCACCAACATGATGCCAGGGTTGGGAAGCTCGAGACACTGGGCTGTTTTCACTAAAACGAAGAAGATTGAGGGAAGATCTGGTAGAATTATTCAGAATTATGAGGGGTTTTGGTAAGAAAAAATAGGGAAAAGCTAATTCCACTCTTCAGGGAACGGGTAAAAAGAAGAAAAAATTTAAGATCATTAGCAAAAACGAAAGGAGAGTTTAGGAGATTTTTGGTTACATAGAGGGTTAGGAGGGAAAGGAATCATCTACCATTAATTGTGATTGAAGCAGAATTGGTTGTTAGTCGATTGGCCGATCGCATTCCGGGGGTAATAATCCCTCGAAAATAAACATTTAGTCACTCAATCCACGACTCTTTGTGGGACGCAACTGTGCGCAATTAGCTGCCGCGTTTCGTCCACAAAATACACAGTCAATCCACCTTCACAATATATATTTTTAAGCGCTTTGAGACATATCAACGAAGTGTTAAAGTGCTGTATCAAATGCATGGATTATTATTATTATTAATCCACAATAGCTTTTAAAATGGAATGAAACAAGCATTTGAAAAGTGAAACATATAAGAGGATATGGGAAAAGGGAGGCGAGTGGAATTAATTAGGTAGCTCTTACAGACCGCAGGCGCAATAAGCCAATTGGCCTCCTGCATGAAAAATGCTACTATTGTGAGGCCTTTAGCCTGAGCAAGAATAGTGCCTTAGTCAGGTGCTCACAGACATCCATAACACTAAATCCTTTACCACCTATGCAAATATCCCTCCCTCAGTTTTCACGGAGTATCTGTTACTGAGAGATGCTACAATTATATAACATTTGTGATGATACTCAGCTATTTGGGCAGGTGAATAATTTGAGGAGGATAAATAGGATTCAGGATGTTGTAAACTTATTTAGCAGATGGTTTTTAAGGGCAGCAGATGGATTTTATGCTGTGTGTATAATGCTGGGAGCAAAGCCGATGTGGGGCCGGAAGCCTGATTTATATTACTTGCTATATATGTGTATATATATTTCCAACACAGAGTTTACACAGTGCCATAAAAGCCACAGATACCTGATTTTCAGTGATCTCTGCATCTATAACATAGCACAATCCAATGTCAGCATTTGGTGTTTGATGCTTAATATTGTAAAATATCAGCTCATACGATCAGCTTTTCTGTAACATTAAACAGCCATCTGTCATTAGTTAAGAGCTCTGTAGGACTAGTACAATTTGCAAGTTTATGTTACGAATCGCACTCTTCCTGACAAAATCTCCTCCAGGTGGTGTGAGAAGCAGGGCCCCAGGGTGTTTTATACTGCCGAAGAGCCCTACTGCACTCTTGGGGACAAATCACTACCAAACGTGTATTATAAATGAAACACCAATGTTGTTAAAATGTAAGGTAATATGCTTTGGAACTAGAAACAGTAAACATGTACAGTCTATAGACCATGGTACTGATTCCATGTTACTGGCCAAAGAGCCTCAGAAAGAAAATCAGTTACAAGATGTGTGGGCCTGATCTCTCCGCATGCACACTTTATCTTCAGCTCCCTTCTCGACTCTACCCCCTCCTCGCTCCCTCCCTTCCCTCCCCTCACCCTGACCATTTCCCCCCTCCTCGCTCCCTCCCTTCCCTCCCCTCACCCTGACCATTTCCCCCCTCCTCGCTCCCTCCCTTCCCTCCCCTCACCCTGACCATTTCTCCACTGCTCGGGTCCCGACCCAACTGTCCAACGCCTTGGGACGTCCTCCCGACGTGAAAGGCGCTCTGTAAATGAAATCTTGTTGTTGTTGTTATCTATTGCTCCAGACCCAAGCTCTCCACCTCGCTCCTCCATTTTACGTTCTCCTAATTTAGTTTATTTTTCTCTTTCTTCCCTGTGCTTTATACGTTTTTTCTCTACTTTCAGTTTTTAAAATTTCATTTTATTTCCTGTATGTTTACATTTTAATATGTGATTTCTCCTGGTCAATATTGCTTTTCTAATCCAAATAATTCAAATTAAGTTGATTCATTGTTTGTGTGGGGAATTTGTTGCCACAGAGTAGCTGCCACATTTTGCCACATGCTTCATCATTCTGTATCATTTGCAAGTTTTCTTGGATCACTTTTTTTGACTAAGTTATTAGATTAGGTTTTGTTTATCTTGTGATTCAGATGAATATTAAGAAACGCTTCTCTATCCCAGTTGCTATTTAATGATAATAATAATTAATCCTTGCTTTCGTTTTAAATGTCGCAAAGCACGTCACAGGATTTACTGTGAGATGAACAGACTGTATTTGTAGGCAAACACAGTAGCCCAATTGCGCACAGCTAAGTCCCACAACCAGTCATGAAAAAAAATGACTGATGTTTTATTTGGGGGATCACTGACCACAGGAGAAAGTCTCTTCTCTTTTCGAGAAATGCCAAGGTGTCTTTAACATCAATCTCAACAGGCAGACGGGATCTCGGTTTTAATGTCTCATCTGGAGGACCGAACCTCCAACAATGCAAAACACCCCACCCCAGCACTGCATTAGCGTGTCAACTTACATTAGGTGAGTTCTTGTCCTATTATGGGGCTTGAACCCACAACCAGAGACTTGTAGCTTTCAACTGAACCAGGCTGACATTTAACTATGACCTACTGAATTATATTTAAAAATGTTCCCAGAATTGTGCATTTTAAAAACAAACTTGTTATTCCATGTCTTTAGGACCAACCAAGGCTGCTTTTGCTGGTGTAAATGGCATCATTATACTAATTTGTCAGTGTGAAGTATTTTGTGAAGCACTCTAAAGATGACTCAGAGCACAGGTACAGCAGATGAATAGTATTGTATTGTCCGAATGCTTACTCTGACAAACAGTGTGGAGTCCTGTAGGTCAGTGGTTAGAGCACTCGACTCGCAAGCAAGGGGTGAAATGTTGGGCAAGTTTCCTTACTCGACACGCCTGTTTACTTAGCAGTAAGTAGGAACCTGGTTGTTAGTCGATTGGTGGATCGCTTTTCCAGGGATAATAACCCCCTTCCCCCCACCCCCCAAAAAAAAAACGATAATAATTTTGTCACTCACCCCACGCCTGTTTGTGGGACACTGCTGCGCGCAATTGGCTGCCACGTTTTGCCCACAAATACACAGTCAATTCACTTTACAATATATTCTGTGAAGCGCTTTGAGACGTCGAGAAGACGTGAAAAGCGCTGTAACAAAAAAAATGCAACTATTATCCTTACTGACAGACTGATTGTGCTCTATAGGAGCCAATGAAATTTTGAATAAAACCATGAATTCTGTGATGTGGTTTGGATACGCAACTGGTATTCAACTTTGCATTTGACCTTGTTTATCAAATGCCAGTATGTTTAGCTATTCCTCATCACAGCAGAGAGCAAGGAGTTTCAGTTATTTTTAACCTGTGGGCATTCAGACAGGCGACAGCGATTAGATTTTGTCTAGTCAATTTGAAATGTATCTTATCAGATGCACTTTATAGAAAAATTAATCTGCAAAAGCAAATGCAATAAAAAATACCAGATGCCAAAATCTGCAGTTTACATTGTTTGTCAGACCAACAGATGGGATATTTTTCAACCACTGATCACGACTCTACAAAGCACATCTGTCTAAGGTGTAAAGAGCTGAGAAGAGCAGCAGTAGCTAGCTATTCAAGGGATATATTTGCATAAGCTCTTCTTTAAGGTTTAATATTGACAGATTTAGATGTGTCAGTGGATTTCAATGGTATTTCAGCTCCTCGGATGGTAGATTAACTGTTTGGTAACTGCGCTGTTATTTTGCAAAACCTTCAGAGGAGCTTGAGATTGAAGCCAACAATTGCAGGATTCCTTTTGCAGGGGAAGGAAAACAAGAATTCTCCTTGATTCAAGGATGGCAGTGCCCGAGTACTGGGATGAGTCTGCCTTTAGTCACCCTCTGCCCTCCCTCATCCCAACCCTCCCCCCACCACGCTTGGGTCCTGATCTATGACTGTTCAGCTGCTTGGGATGCCTCCTGACGTGAAAGGCGCTTTATAAATGTAATTTTGTTGTTGCTGTCTATCATCTCATTGGTGAGGGAACCAAAGGGACTGGAAGACAAAAGGGAAATTATTTAACGGTAGAAACCTTTTCTTCTTTGCATTAGGGTTGTTTTGAACAAAAATATGTCGTCCTTTTCTGGTGGGAAACCAAAATCAATCCAGAAGAAGAAAGCGTCTGTGTCTGCACCAGCTGGATCCACCATTAAACCACACCCAAGGCCGAGTGACCGGCTTAACCCCAAAACTATTAATCCAGTACGTTTTCACAGTTTTCCATTAATTGTTAGGTATAATCTTTGTATATTGGCAATAGAATTTCAAATTGATTAGAGATAGATTGCTTGCTGTCATATTAAAGTTATTTGCATTCCACCCATAGCCAGATGTATGTGGTGCTGAATGATGGGAATTCTGTTCTGATAAGCCCAGGTGTTGATTGTGGATTCCCATAGGTCCGTGTGAAACAGATTTGGTTGCCAACAGGATTTGATATTTACAAGTCCTTTGTGGCTCCTGTTTGCATTCCAGGTTTTTTATATATTTTTAATGGCGTAGCCATAAAGTGAAACAAACCATTCTAACAACCAAAGGGTTTCCATGCCATTAGTGGCCTCCATGAGAGACTGATCGTCAACTGTGACGGGAATATTCAGCCTTTTATCTCTGTAGAAAATGTACTGAGCTCAGAATGAATACAAAATTGAGCCTCCAGTTGCATTAATAAATGGAACTCAGAGCTGCTTAATATGAAAGGACTTATTGCTTAGAATCTATTTTAATATGGTTTCATGATGTACTATAAAATATAATTTCAATGCATTTCAAATTACAAAATGTCTAGTACAAAATGACAGTGTGTATTGTAATTATTGTTAAGAGCACCATTACCCTTGACCAAGATATTGCAAACAATGAATTGAAAAATTTGAAACAGTCCCACGTATTTTTTAATGCTACAAAATCAATATAATACACTTAGTGCACTTAGAGCTGCTTTGCTTTTAATATTTTTGATATTATTTCAACCCTGCTTCATTTTAAAAGGAAACCATTTAAGTGTAATGTCTTGCTGCTAAATTTCAGTACAGCAGTTTTCCTAAATCGTTTACTTATTATTTGTTGTTGTTGTCATTGTTAATAAAGCATACTCAAAATTCTTAGTAACAATTGACCAGGGTTGTCTTGGCTTTTGATGTTTTGACGCAGTTACTGACTTTGGTGATAGCATATTGAGGGCATTTGAGATATAGGCCAATGTATCATTTGACTAGAGTTAAAATTATATTTTTTCAACAAGTTGTAAAGTTATTCACTACCTTGAGCAATTGTGTAATATATTGAGGGAATGCTTCTGGATGTGATAATTTAGATTTGACGTGCTAATTGTTTTTTTATTGCAGTTCAGTAATCCTTTGAGGCAACAATCTACATTTGCTGCAGTGTATGCTAAAGGCGAAGTTCCCTGCAGGTAACTTGAAGAACAAGATTGGGATGGAAACTGCTGGATTTCCTGGTAGCTGCTGTTTTTTTACTCTTAAAAGCTGGCATTTCAGTGCCGTATCACAGCTTAACTCACGAGTTATTTCATTCAGAAAGTTTGAAGAGCACATTAGCTAACTTAGGATAACAAAACACCAACACAAAAATATCCCATTTAATAAGGACCAGGGATTTGTAAATGATCATGTTCTTAAGGTTATAGTCATAGTTTTAAAGGGTAAGAATTTTGATTAGTAGTCTTAAATTCAGTCTTAATTTGGAAGTCAGTTTTCCACAGTAATATTTCATGCTGTATGAAAAATTAACCTCCAAATTTAGACTGATTTTAAGAATTTTCCAAATTTTTTGCACAATCCTAAATTTTTGCTAAGGCTATTAGAGATCTTGGGGCTCAGAAATCCTTAAGTGGTCCTTACTTGTAGTCTGAGAGATTTACTCTGGCATTGATTAACATCTATATTCTCTATATTAGATATATAACCTGCTTTCCCTCCGTGGTTTTGCCCACACAGATTGTTTCATGGATCAGTTAGCCACAGACTTCAATGGGAGCGACCACCAGAGACTATTGCCTTTGATCCTCTTCTTATTAATTTAGCTGAGGTGAGACAATCCTTGAATTCACAACACTTTAACTGGATATTTAATTATATTTGGGAGAGTTTTTTTTAACTTTGCCCACAAAAGTAATTTGAATGAATTAATGTAAAAGAATACAATAATACAGGCAATTCTGGAGTGCAGCGCTACCCAGGACAAGTATTCTTTTAAGTAGCAAAATGTTTGTACCCTTCCTTTAGAATCCAAACCTTACAACTTCAGTCTCAGATTTTGCTGTAAAAATTATATAGGGTAACATTAGCATTGCAAAACATGTCTTTTATTTGAGTTGCTCCTTTTTTTTGTTAAGCCCTCATAACTGATATAACCAACTCTGACCTGGAATTAAAACGTGTTCAAGGTGAAAAGCTGTGAGAATTGCACTGTTGTCACCTGACACCAAAACAATAGTGACTTATCCTCCATATTTATATTCTGGTGGCTAAGAAGCACAGAATGTTCTTGTTCTTTTCAATCAAAAAATATAATGATTTTAATACAATAATTAATGATTGCTCAGCAGCTTTGACCACCATGTAGTTTAGCTGCACACACTAGGAAGGTCCCAGATTCTATAATTTGGCTGTCCTGAGTTAGCTGATAAGAATCAAAGCCAGAATGATGGGACCTATGATTGACACTGGATTCTGGGAGCAGGGGCCTTGCTCCTGATTGCTATTCCGTAACCTTTGCTGGAGGGGCATTTGCATGGACCATAATGACTGTAAAATATATATGTATTCTAATATTTAGAATTAGGTGATGTCTCTGTGGAATATACGTTTTGAAGGCATTTAAGAAAACTATACAAGTGAAGCCTCACAAATACTATTTAATTAATCAATGATCATACCTCTTTGACACACTTCCAACATTTTGTATACTTTTGTAATGGAGTTTGTAATAGACATCTGCTTATAAAGTGTATCAGTATAAGGACCTTGTAAAATACAATACACTTCTGATATGCCTGGGTATCTTGTTTGACCCTGAACTGTCCTTTCTCCCCCACATCCGCGCCATGACTGGAACTGCCTACCACAAACCTCCGCAATATTGCCAGACTCCGTCACTGCCTCACCCCTCAGACTGCTGAAACCCTCACCCATACATTCGTCACCTCAAGGCTTGATTACGGGAACTCCTTCCTCATCGACCTTCCCAACTCTTCCCATCACAAGCTGCAGATCATCCAAAACTCTGCAGCTCGTGTACTCTCACACACCAGGCTCCGCAACCCCACCCTCGCCCGACTCCACTGGCTCCTCATCCCCCAGAGGATCGAGTTCAAGATTCTCGTCCTCACCTTTAAGGCCCTCCTACCTCTCTGACCTGCTGACTCCCTACGAACCTGCCCGCTCCCTTCGTTCATCGGGCTCCAGCCTGCTCCATGTCTCCCGCCTGACCCGCCCTACCATCGGTGACCGGGCTTTCAGCCTCTCTGCCCCCACACTCTGGCACTCCATCACACAGTCCTTTTGCATCGCTTCCTCCCTTGCCTCCTTCAAGGCCGGTCTCAAGACCCTTCTCTTCGACTGTGCCTTCAGCCTCCCTCCCACCTCTCTGCCTTCCCTACACCTCCCCCATGCTCGGGCCCCGACACCTGACTGTTCAGCGGTTGGGATGTCCTCCCGACGTGAAAGTCGCTCTATAAATGTAATTTTGTTGTTGTTGATAACTCAGCCCTGTCTTAACTTGTCACTAGCACTTAAGCCATCATGCTGTCAATATCCAGGCCATATTTATTTATGTATTTATTCAGATGCCTAACTCCCGACTCGTGATACCTGTCACTGAGCCCTTTTCCCTAGGAGTGATGAGTTATCAGGAGTTTACTGTAATGTGCTGATATAACGTTAGCTTTTGTGACAATTTGATGAGTTGTGTTTGAAAGCAAAACTTTGCTGAACTAAGGAGTAAATTATATAGGAAAAAGCAAATCTTTAGTTATATATAATCCTTATGTTTCCCTACATAGGGATTAAGAGAAACTAAGCACCCTTACACATTTGTGTCGAAAGAGGGATTTAAGGAACTGCTACAGGTTGAAAATGCTACTGAAAAAGCTATTCCGTTGGTTCCCAAATTGATTCCAGTGCTAAAAGCTGCTCTGGTAGGTATCCCTTAGAACTTTCACATGAAGTTAATTAATAGCAAATTACAAATTACTCTCTGGATTTTTATATTTTAAGAGGTTTGGCGAAAGGGAAGAGAAAGAGAACTGGATAATTGGATTTGGATAAAAATCTGCCAGTATCTAATAAACCAGTGAAACAGGCTTAATGCACTTTCTTATCATGGCCGAGAAGCATGGAGTTGCATGTGAGAGAGGGTGTTATTGTGCTTGTGTGATGGAGAGACCGCCAACATTCCAGCTCCTGATCACAATTCAGCTATCCCTGGTGCAAAGTGTGCATGTGTGGATGTCCAGAAAAGAAGAGGTTTAAGCTAGATTGTGATGCTCCAACTGTGAATAATGAACACTTGGGGACAGTGACTGTCCCTGTCAAATTGTACACCAATGAGAATTGGCATGTGCAGGAGGAGGAGAGAAAATTGACAAGGAAATACATGTGCATCATTAAATGTGGTGCCTGATCAATTTACTGTTTTTAGCAGGAGAATTACAATTTAAAATAGCAATAATATAGCGCTTTTCACGTCTTCTAGACGTCGCAAAACGCTTCACAGAATATACTGTAAAGTGAATTGACAGTATAATTTGTGGGCGAAACGCGGCAGCAATTGCGTACAGCAGTATCCCACAAACAGTCATGGATTGAGTGATCAAATTTTAGCTTTTTTTGAAGGATTATTATCCCCGGAAAAGCGATCCGCCAATCGACTAACAACCGGGTTCCTACTTACTGCTAGGTAAACAGAGGCGTGTGGAGTAAGGAAACTTACCCAATGTTTCACTCTGCCAGGAATAGAACCCAAGACTCTCTCTTGCGAGGCGAGTGCTCTAACCACTCACCTAAGGACTCCTCATAGTACATTTGAAAGTTTATTTCAGGCAATTAAACATAAAAACATCAATCCGGGTGCAGTTAAATTGGCAAAGCTTGCTGTGTTTGTTCCAGAGGTGGCCCTTTGGAGTGGCATACGGCTTTATTTAAAAGCTGCATTGGGATAGACCACATCAAAACTAAGACTACCTTCACTGCCATTCAGGGATTTAATATATCATCTAAACAAGAAGAAAGTCATGGTAGATCAGATTGATCTGAAGATGAACTTTATTCATAGGAAAAGCACAAGTTATTCCTTTCTCTCTTTCCATTACCTTCTCCCTTCCCCATTCTATCTTTCCTTTCATGTATTTAATTACAGAATGGTGACACCTAGACATCGCAGTACCAGAGTAACTGCAATGCAACTTAATATTTTCTAACCATCAGACATTTTCTGATGGCTGCAGAATGCCAGTGCAGTTCAGCTTGGTGATGTTTCAGCAACTGCTCAGTCTGCTTGCAGCCAAAAAATAATACAGGGCAGTTGTTCACACTCCACAGCCACCATTTAAACTGGTGAAGCTGCCTTCACAAGTACAAAGTGAAACACTTCTTCAAGTGAGTTTCAGCATCTCCACATCGTAATGCGCCAGACATTAGAACAGCCACGCTGTAATGCTATGCACGATATGCACCATAAGATTAGTTTTAGGTGATTGGGTCATTCGGCACATCAATTCCACTCTCATTTTATTAATTCATAGTTCATTTAGCTCTTTTTAATCCTGGGGGCAGTATTTTCCACATTCCTCAATCCTTCAATCCTGATTTGCTTGTTAGCAATCTTGCCCCAAGTCAGAGGTTGTAGGTTTAAGCCATCTCGACTGACATTACAGTGTAACACTGGGGAGAGCCTACATTGTCAGAGGTACCATCCTTCAGATAAGACTGAGGTCCTCTCTTCCTCTTTAAATAGACATTTAGAAAGAATGTACAGCACGGTAACAGGCCATTCGGCCTAAGCAGTCTGTGCCGGTGTTTATACTCCACACAAGTCTTCAACTATTCCTCACTCCCTCTTGTAACCCTTCTGTTCCCTTCTGAAGGTCTCGCTTCCTTTTGAATGCATCTCCACTATCTGATTCCAGGATACTCACTCACACAAAACTCTGTACCCCCATCACACCAGTGCTTGCCAGACTCCACTGGCTCCCAATCACTAAATGGATCAACTTCAAGATCCTCTCAGCCGTTTTCAAATCACTCCACCACCTGCTGCCTCTGCTCGGCTGGCTCCAGCCTCCTTTTTGTCCCTCGTGCCCTCCGTTCCACCATCGGTGGCCGTGCCTTCAGCCACTATACCTGGAAACGCTGGAACTCTCTCCCTCAATCCCTTCGCCTGCCCCCTTCCTCCCCACATTCAAATCCCGCCTAAAGAGCTTCCTTTTTGATTGTGCTCAGGGTCACCTCCCCCTTGGCTTGTTGTCAGACTCTACAACTGATGCACTCTGGGAGTCTACACCGTGTGAAGGGTGCTATATAAATGCAAGTTGTTGTTGATTCAATCACCTCTTCAACAGTGAGTTCTACAATCCCACTATCCTCTGCCTAAATTCTCTTTAAGATCCCTTAGTCGACATCTTATATTTCTGTCCCCTGTATACGGACTCCCCAAACAGCGGAAAAGCCTATTTATGTTGACCTTATCGAACCTATTTATAACTTTAAACATTTTTATTGGGTCTTCCCTTAAATGCCTCTTCTCTAGTTAAAAAACAGCCTAACCTATCCAAAAATATCTTTATTTTTCCTGTGAATTTCTTGCATTTTCCTACATTAAACTTTGCTTGCCATCTGTCTGCCCATTCTGCTAGCCGCTATAGGTCTTCTGGCATTCTTCTGCAGTCTCCTATATGGTTTACCATGCCTCCCAGTTTGATGTCATCGGCAAATTTTGACACCACATCTCTTACACCTGAATCTAAATAACTTACGTACATGGTGAACAATAGCGGTCTTAACACGGATCCCTGTGGAACACCACTTCCTACTGCTTGCCGGCCAGGTCGTATTCGAAAAAAGAAAGAAGTTGCACCTGGTGTCCCGACCAACAATCACCCAGGTAAACTGGTCATTCATTTCATGGCTGTTTGTGAAACATTGCTTTACACAAATTGGCTGCTATGGTTGACTACAAATAGTCATTATTACACTTTATAGAAAACTCTGAAGTGCTTTAAGATGTTCTCAACATGATAGGTCCTGGATCAAATGCAAGGATTATTTTACATTTCACTCATCAGGTCGCTGCCAACATCACGTTCTGTACTCATACACATGTAGAGCACAGGAAATGATATCAATGGCAACCTGATGACCTAGAAATCTGCCATTTTGGTTTCTTGTGTGCTTGCTGGTGTTTGTCTTTCTCATTCATGCACAGAAAATGCAGAAGTGCTGACTGTCAATTGCAGCCTGGTTTAGTGCTGGTTGGGTTGTTATGGAACCTTATTACCACATTAAACAGGACTCTATAGCATTGCGTTTTTTAAAAGAATAATGTAGGGTTTATTATCTGGTATAGACTACTAACATTTATGTAGCATATGCCACTATTTTATTTCACATTGCTGCATCATCAGATCAAACTGAGAGTACAGCTGGTAATGAATGTCAGATTAGCCAGTAGTTGGCTAAATGGTAGTAGGTTTTCAAACCCAGAGGAGAAATGTTTGATTTTGTCACTTTGTTCCTTAAAGGCACATTCGGATGCAGAAGTATTTGAAAGGGGCTTGCAAGCCCTGGTGCAGCTGAGTGGAGTTGTTGGCCCTACACTTAATGACCACCTGAAACATCTGTTGACTAGTGTAAGTATCTGAAATGACAGTTATGAGATGATCTAGCTGTGTGAGGTTTGGGGACTTTCATCATATTTCAGCAAAATTATGCAGATTTCTCCAGTAAAGTAATGAAAATACTTTCAAATGAAGGATCAATTCATGCACTTAAAATTAATTCTGATAAAAATCAAATTCTCCTGTCATCCGTTATCCTGAACACTACTGTGATTTTGTATTGGAGTATGTGAAGGATAAACAACTGAGGAAAAGTACCTATCTCTGATATGATGCTCCACCTCCCTTGTTTTAAATTCCTTTCCCATTGTTTCAAAGTCTTGATTTGGATAACTTAAGAGTTATTTAATTTTGACAAATTGCTTTATTTGTTGCTTAATTGCAGCCCATGACGCAGACTGCCTCTATCAAAATGAACTCTTAAGCAAGGCGATTATGCACTTTGACTTTGGTAGTTCATAAAGTGATTATATGATTTCAGAGCAGATAAATGTAAAAAGGGAAGGAATTGGTGTGATGACTTCTCCAATTTTACGACCGCCTTTTGTGGATTATATAATTCACATTATGTGAATAAGGTCAATCACATAAAAAGAAAGATTTTTTTTGGAAAACATATTTTAAATATCATTTGATAGTTCTTCAAGTTTCCAATTTCCAAGCATAAAACTTGCTTTAGAAACTTGCTTTAGGAAGTTTTCCTACCTTTTTTTTGCACTGCAACTTACACTGCTGTTTTTCAAACCCACTGAGGGCAATTGTAATGCATTCGTTACTGACCCATTTGAGATCAACCAATGCATCACTGACAAGGTACTGAAGTGTGTCTGGATGGCTGATTATCAGTGGTGAGTTTATCCAGAGCATTTTCTTTTATAAGGCAACCTCTTGGTCTTATTAGCTTTCAAAGATCCACATTGCAGAATTGTCCTTAATCGATAAATACTTCTTATTCACTGTGTACAAAATGCACCTGCAGGTTTTGAGTGGAGAACAGAGCCAGCCTGCCTGAGCCAACTCTTCCAGTAGCACTGAGCTTGTGCTACTACATTTTGTCATTTTCTGCAGAGGCTGGGGGTTGAGTTATGTAAAGTTGTCAAGTCATCTGTGCACAGATGTTTAGTGGATGTCATAACAGTTTCTTTCAGTAGGATAGAATAGGATTAGTCTAGGAAAATTCATTTTGTTTAATTATCTTTGTGACTAAATTAATTTTTTTTGTTATGGGCTTTTTATCTCATTTGGGGAATTGTCATTCTGTTCGAAAAGGTTAAATTCCGAAAACCTTTTTTTCTTGACAGTTGTCAAAAAGGCTGATGGACAAAAAGTTTAAGGAGGAGATTACGGTGGCTCTGCAGAGATTAGAACAGCAAGGAGGAAGAGTAAGTTTCCTTCAGAACTATGTCTCCCTTCCTCGTTGTGGTCAACATTTTTTAAAATAATTAATATGAGGCACGTGGAGTTATGGATGTGAAAGGAACTCCCAGGTTTCTTTCAGTCTAGTCATGATGTGAGCATGCATTTTAATAACAATCATTCAACTCATCTTGTTATGCATCTTTGAAATCCTGAGCCACTATTTCACTGTGACTGTTGCAGAAACCTTTCAAACCATATTGGTGTAAATATTCAGAATGCAATTCCTTAAGGAACCATGCACACAAAATCAGCTGTGAATTGATGCTAAGAATCAGACCACATCAGAGAGACATTGCTGGGAATGACTGTCATGCTGAATTGAACTCATCACATTAACCTACACTGAATCTGCTGTTCCGTCATATGCAGGGCAATTTGATAATTTTCTTTCTTCTCTGAGGCAAGATTTTGTTACTTTGGCAATCGTTTAGATAATTCTATATTTTGTATGTCTGCGACATTCTGGATTATTAAAACTAAAGTTGGTTAGCAAGCTAGTTCTGTCTGTTTGGAGAGACTGCTGCTTCTGTTTTTGCAGCTGATTTAATCACAACTGTTCCCACAAACATATCTATAAATTCTAGTATAGATTTTCTTTCTCAGATGTTTGGCAACTTGAAATACCAGATACATTGCTGAAGGATACTGTAATAGTAGGCACAACATAATTCATGTTTACTTTTCTGGCAAAAGCTGTTTTCCTTTTCTAAGCTAGAACTAAATTCAACTTAAAATAAGTTGTACTTTCTAATTTCAATGAGAATATTTTATAACATTCATCACAGATATGAAGAACATTGCATAGCAGAGCACTTTAGCATGCATATACTGCTATTGACTTTTATTTATTTATTTATTTATTGCTATTATTTGTGGGGAAAATGTATATGTTCAGTACTGGTTACACAAGTGAGACATCATGTGGTCTTGAAACAGATATCAGAGAATATCCAAATGGTTTTAGCACTATGTCTTTTATTAGTAGCAGTTATAAATCTGCCTTCAGATCACAATGCAAGTGGGTACACAGAACCAATATAGATTCTATGGAGATTTGAAGAAATACCCATTATTCACTGACAGTTCTGCAATGACAACCATCAATTTATGGGAAAAGCTAGATGGTTGATTCGGGAGCTTGAGTTCATTTTATCTTTTATCTGTCCTTCACTTGGGACAGAACTTCATAAAAAGCGCTTGTTAATCAGTCATATTCAAAGACTTTTTTTTGCACTGAACCAAACGTGATGTTTATTTTAGTATAGTAAGATATGACATATTACAATCATAATTTGTTGGATAATAAGACAGTTTTAATTTTTTCTCCATCCTCTCTCTTTAAGAAGAAAGGGCAAATGCATCCTGCATTTATATTCTTGCAATCAAAAATTTGTATACACAATAAACTATGAAACTGATTTTTTTTTTAGCGTGCATATCCAAAAGTTTATATTCATGCCCGTTACCTGTAATCAATCTTTTAAAACAACGTTCAAACATTTCAAAAGTTGTCGTACTTTCTTTTACTTGAATACATTTGTTTCTGATTTGTAAACTTTTTATAATAAATGCTGCCAGTAACAGCCCCTATCGGTTCTGTAATATATACATCCTGTTACCAGAATTCCCCTGGAACTTATTTTAAATAATTTGGTGAATACTACCACAGGTACGATATGTAGGAATCCAGTAATCCAGTGGAAATGGTTGCATTCTGAACCAATTTTGTGAGTTACAACGTGTAACAAAGAAATAAATAGAAATTACAGTTTGGTTTTGAAAGTATGTAAAATGTTATAATCGTGTAACACTTAGGCACAGAGATTTTCCCAGAGTGTCCACTCACACAATTTTTGCACTTTAAAATCTACTTTCACAAGATTGAAACAAAGTCCCAGTGTGACTGAGCACCACAGGAGATCCAACAATTACTTTCAACAGGCTGTATGTTTTTAAATCTCAGGAGATGTTTCAAACAATTTGCTTTCAAATGTTTTATGGTTGTTTGGTTCATCTAAACTCATTCTATTTTAAGTGAGGAATGGAAGAGACCCTCGTTTTATTTGACACCTTAGTCCCCAGCATCATCCGAATTTTTTAAAATAAATTGCACAGTTCAATTTTCTGCATGTTCACAGAATACAAATTGGAACCTGGTTTTATTTTACCTGATTGCTTAATCTATTGAAATTAGAATTGACAGTTGTGTGGTGACGTGACCTGTTGATGTACATTGAGTTGCACCTTAGTGTTGTGGAATGTGGGCTGTAATCTGGAATGCTCATTTAGTAAATGGCATTTCCTCAGGCCTGAGAGCAAGCGGTCTGTCTGAGGCCATTGAGCGGACAGTCTACTTACACTCACTGTTTCTTAAACAAAAATGATGCTGGGTTCAGAAGTCACTGGGTGAGCGATAAGTAAAATGGGTGGTGCTTTTTCAATTGTTTTTGTATCCATGAATTACAGTTACTACTATTATTACTATTAGTTATTATTATTACTCTGATTTTCCATTTTTAATTTAGGAGTCTCTGACCATCATCAAATCCAAAATTCCAACCTATTGCTCTATCTACAACTGAAAGAGGCAATTTCTTTGTCTGGAGGAAACGATCTGTGTCCAGATGGTTATAGGATCTTGCAAGGCCTCTGTCTCATCATGTGGAGTACTGCTTTTGTTGTCTGTATTTTTGTGTATCAAATCAAATAAATATACTAATAAAACTGGTGTTTTGAAATGTAGCTGACTGAAGTTCAACTGGGCTTGGTAAAAAAAACAAGCCACTTTTCTCTATCCCAGTGTAAATACAAAAAAGGACAATTAAATAAGTTGTATCTATTTGATATTTGCTGGTATATAATGTTTTTTATGCATGGGTTCACATAATATTAGGTTTGCTCTTTCTAAAAATCATACTTCATCCACTACTTTTAATTCACTTACAATGTTTTGTTCCACTGAAGAAGTGGAATTTTTGCACAGAATGCTTTGGCGTGATTCTATGGGCACTGGCAGGCCTTCAGTACATTGCCCAAGTCACCATTCTTCATATGTGAGCCTTGTCAATATGATCTACTTTATACAGATCGCTAAAAATAGCAACCTTAGTCCCTATAAAAATGAATGAAAAGACAACTGAGCAATTCAACAAGATTGAATCCAATCAATGGCAACTGCCTGTTGGGCCAGGGAAAATTGAGTAGTGTCCTCATCTGATAATGTGACATGTGGTTCCAGCAGGAATCACTGGATATTTGTTAGGAGTAAGAATGTTGATCAAAATACAGTAATTTAGCAAAGACAGAGTCAAATCAATACTACAGTGTATTATTACAGATCAATAGTACATTGATCAGCAGAGACTGGGTCACATTATATCATCAAGTAGAAAGTATGTACTCGACAGTACATGTAGCCCTCAACTCTGGATAGAGCAGGATCTGCATTGTTTAAAGTTCTGCTGTTAACACACTATAATCTTTTTAGAAATATTTTGCAGCATGTTATTGATGACCGAACCACCACTTAAAATTCAGAAAAATATAGGTGATGAAAGTGCCTTTAAATGGGAGATGTTATGAATGCAGCAGAACAGGTTGTGCCAGACTTTTTAAAAAAATGCTGCAGCTTTAGTGGGTGATACAACCAACATTTCAATTGTAAAGGATATTCGATCAGAAACCTAATGGAAGAGTAATTAAGATGACAAATGCACATAATATTTAAGGGAGATGTGGAACATTGATGGGTAAGTACTGTAGAAAGCAGAGCAGAGTTATTAAAGTGAATTGAGGTGACTTACTGATGTACTAAAATATATCAGTCCTTATCTTGTTGGGATTCATCTTACTTTAATAACCCTGAAGAAGGGCTAGCTGAAGGATGAATGAAAAAGTTCAAACAATGCAGTAATTGCTGTTCAGGAGGATTTGGAAAAGCTTAGCATTAATGGGGAAATTCAGTGCATAGCCATCAACAGAGATATGTTTAAAGCTTTCAGTCTTGGATGTTATTAACTATTACTGCAATATAGGAGATAAGGATCTGTAAAGCTGATTATTTTTGGTTGAGATGAATGTTGATAAATGTACAAGCCCATGAATTTTACTGAATAAAGCTCACCTTTGTGTTTCCCCCACAAAATATACAGTCAATTCACTTCACAGTATATTCTGTGAAGCATGTTGGTACTGATCTTCAGTTGAAACATTAATCGGAGGTCTCTGTCTGGTCAGTTGGATGTTCATGATCCCATGACACTATTAGAAAAAACTGAAGGGAGTGTCTCCCAGTGTTCTGGCCAGCGATCTTCCTGTTAATTTGACCATTTAATTCATGGCTATTTGTGGGATCTTGCAGTGTGCATATTGGCTACTACACTTGACTAATTACTTGTTTGACATTGTAGGAGTGCTACCAAATGCAAGGACTTTTATTATTAATAATATTGTACAACCTAATGCCTCTTGACAGTACATAAGTCACCCTTGCAGAGGATAGTTGAGCAATAAGAATGGTGTCAACTTTTGATGATATTTAGCAAGTCATTGTTGAAGGTGAGTGTATCTGACCTGAGGGCAACATACAAACGTGTTGTGATTTTAAAAAATGAATGAGCCTTACAAAGCTGTCTTGTAACATATCTGATAATCCATTTAGCTGGATATAAGCTTAATCAAGTGCTAAGATATATGTCAAGGGCAATTGATTGCAAGTCAAAACAGTGAACCTGTGATTTAGGATTCCAAGTTATGAAGCGAGGCAGAGAACAGGTACTTTGTTAATTGCAGCAAAGGAAATTTAGAGGTGATATTATGAACTGAAATTATGAGATGCATCGATAATAGAAACATAAACAACTGATTTAACTGAGAGGGTGGGTGTAGAAATGGAGGGGATGAGTAGATAATTTCAAGCAAGACTAAAGATTACATAAATTTTACATAACTCACATTAGCAGAACTAGCATAGAGGAGTTAATGTCTCAATCAAAAGACATCACCACGAACAATGCAGTGCTCTCCTGACATGGCATTAGAGTGTCAGCCTAGACCATGAGTTCAAAGCCCCAAAGTGGGGTTTGAACGCACAACCTTCTGACTCAGAGGTGAGAGTGGTTACCAACTGAGCCAGGCTGTTACCTGAATACATGAGGATGATCAAATGTGATACCAAACTTGATGGTTGATGTGCGACGGGGACTATGGATAAGTCAATATGAAACATCACCAATCAGAGTGGTTTGTGTGGACTATGAGGATGGATTCATATTTTAAATCTTTACTTAATGATCCTCGAGTCAGGGATAGACTTCACAAAGTTTTAAGTGCTTGTTGGATTATCGTTGGCTGATCAACTCCTACAAGAGTTTGTGTGAGTGGGTAGAATTCATGTAAGGGTACATTGTTCACAGTCTGTGAAGGAACAGATTTGATGAGCCAAATGACATTATTCTCCTTGCATTTGATAATAATCCTTGAATTTGATATAGCGCCTTATCACGTCTTCGAGACATCTCAAAGCACTTTACAGAATATACTGTAAAATGAATTGACTAGATTTTGTGGGGGATGTTTCTGTGATCTGCATCTTCCTCTATGAAAATTACATGAGTGGACAGCAGTGATGTAAATAAAGGAGGTAGAATATTTTAGAAATAAATTACCTTTTAAAATTTTCTTTTGGCGCACCCAATTTTGATAAGATACGGTAATAAAAATAGCATGTCAGCACTTTCCTAAAACAGCTCAAGAAAACATCTGAAGTGTGCTCAGTAATGTATAGCTAAATACATGGTTTTGCTTTAATTAAGCATGCAAGTTATTTTTTCAAACATGCAAAACTGAGGATATCATTTAATTACAAACCAAACCAACTATCTGGTAAAACAACTCATTTGCAAACTTAAATTCTAATCTTAAATAACAATAAAGGTTTGGTAAGCTTATTTTTGAAAAATATATGTATATGCAAAACCACAGAGAATAAATTTTGGATTATCTATCATTTGCAAGCTGTGATTGAATAATTATAGATTTAATTTTATACATAATTTGTAAGGAATAAATCCCCAGCGATTATAATATTGGCAAGGACTGACACTAATTACTGTACTTATTACTAATAATGTAGAATTTTGTCTTCCAGAAAGTTATTAAGCATTCATGCATTGCACACAGTCGATGCAGTCAAGTCACAATCTCTCCCTTTTCTCCCTTGCTCACCTCTGAGTGATTATCCTAATAATGGGCATTTATGAAAGCAAGTTGTTGTAAAGGTGGACATCTACTTGGGCCTCAGCTGCTCTCCTCTTGAATTATCTCAGCAATTTCAGATTGGATATTGACCACTTCTATAAAATTACACTTCTACAAAATGAGATCAATCAATGATCTTTCAGTTCTCAGTGAGTGCAGAGGTTGATTTTAATACTCGNAAAAAAAAGTTAGTCTCCTGTTCAAAATCAAATGACAGAAGTTAGAAAAAACAAGGAAGATAAGAACTGTGTTTCAGCAGTAGAAAAGCTAGGAGATTAGATAAGCATTCCCTCCAGGAACAGAGTGCACATTCCATATACAGGGAAATTTCTGTGGCAAACCAATGTGAGACTCTCATTCCGGTTTTAATACTCTTAAGCATGGAGCATATTTTTCAAACACATGGCAGAACATATGGGCAGAGTTCTTGGGGAGTACCTTCATTATAGTTTGACACAATTTCTTTTTACCAGTGGTGAGACTCTTGCACTGTTATTTGCTTCTTATGTTGATAAATGTTGCAAGGATTCTACAAGGGTGCTATGTATTATATCATAACAATAATCAATTATTGTATAAGCAATAAATTGTTCTTTCCGCAGTATTGACAGCTAGATGTATAGAACTGTTCCAGAAATTATAAAGTTGTTACATTATAATAATCTTTGTATTTGATATAGTATCTTATCATGGCGTTGAATGTCACCCACGCGTTCAACAGAACGTTTACTGTGATGTGTAGTGACTGTATTTTGTGGCGGATGTGGAAGCCAATTTGCACACAATACTGTCCTGCACCGTTCATTGTTGGTCAGGACACCAGAAGAAATGATGGGATCTGGGCAAAGTTCACTGATAGTGATTCCTTCAGACGCCCAGATGTGTTTTAGGCCGATCGTTTTGAACTCCACTAATTTTAATTTCTTCTGCGAAGACGATTGTGGTCAATCGAGGCTTCTGGTACCCAGTGGAAGATCGATGGCTGATTGGAACTCCTTAGGTTACCCTAAGATGTAACCCCAGCATCTGCGTTCACAAAACCTCTTGTGAAGCTCGCATGTGGAATCTCTGACGTAACAAATTGAGGTTGTCCTTCTTCATTCCTTAAGCCTAGAATTTTTTTTGACATACACTCATAATGGAAGAGTTCAGCACAAACGGTGACAGCATTTTATTGTGCNTTTTTTTTAAAACTGCCGTTGCCCCTGAAAAAGTTTGAGAAGTTATTTCAGTAGTGTTTTTTTATATGCACAACATCAATTATATCATCCAGAATGTAATAATGTCCTTCAAAGACTGAGCGTGTCTCGGGAGAATATCGGTCAGATGGTTCTTTTTTTAAAAAAAACATGTGTAGTTACGTACTACTGCTGATGATGCCGATAATGTTTCCATTTTTCTTGTGGCCGCTGTAGCAGCTGTTTTTGACAGCTCTAGGAATTGAGGCTGCCTGCAACTCCTTAGCATTCATAGTGATGTCCTTCAACTACATAATGTTATTAAAAATAAACTGATTCAGTGTTGCAGCATCTGTACTATGCAGCAGTAGAAAGTTAACTATTTCGATGCTGTTGAGAAGCTAAAACAAACCAACACCAGCATGTCCTCTGATAAACTTTCTCTTTATTTTTTTTACAAAATGTACACCTATTAATACACAAAGACTATTGTAAATCTCAGATGTACATGGACTGTGCTACTCCTCGAGTCTTGCATTATAAATAAGTCACAGCAGATCAGCATGTACGTGCCTTTAGGATTCTACTTGTATACCTGAAGTAGTCGTGGGACTGCTTTCTTGCCAACAAAAAAGGTGCTGTGTTATTCTAGTTAAGAAATTGTGATGTACAAATGGACAGTATGTAATATGTACAGTTGTTGTTTGTCCCCTTTCACATTGCCCTGTGAATAAAATCTCACTTAAATGGATTATTGAATCATGTTTGGTTAGAGTGCTGCTTATTTCAATTTGCCAAAGAGTCTACTGCAAATCAGGAGGGCCGTACTACATAGCCACACACACATATGTACACATCTATGAAATCTGCTTTTCGCCCATATGATCAAAAGCAAAGTCACCATGGTGACATTAGCCAGCTTTTATTATTTCCAAGAGGGCTTCTTGTTTTCAGATGTTTACTTAGAAAGCATGCATTTTACATGACCAACTAACGCAGAGATTCTGAATAAAATGTTCTTCATGTCATGATGCAGATGTGTGTATAAACTCAAAATAAACAAGTCGAAATATTTACAACTGAACAAAGCTCACTCGCATAATACATAACTCAGCGTGCCCGCTGAGCTCAGGTACAATAGCCCTGGTGTCTCCACTGTTTACGGTCGCCATTCATTTGTTTGTTCAGAATGTTTGAAGATGCCCCTTAAAGTGCTTGATCGCTGCTGTTGTTAAATGACGTTTTCAAAGAGTTGCATGGATTTCATGATATTCTCGTCCTGTGCAGGAGAAAACAAAACGGGAATCTTTGAAAAAACAATGCTGCATGGTGCATACCATTCAGCAAATCAGGCAGGAGCATTGATACCCTGACAGCTCAGACTTGTGATCACACGATATCAGTGGTCAGTTTTAGAGGTACTCGCTTCCCAAGCAAGAGACCTGGGTTCGATTCCCTGCAGGGCAAAATGTTGGACAAGTTTCCTTACTCCATGTGTCTCTGCTTACCAACAATAAGTGGGAATCCGGTTGTTTGTCAATTTGGGGATTGTTTATCCCGGGGTAATAATTCCTTCAAAAAAAATAATAATAATAAACTGGTCACTTACTCCACGACTGTGTGTGGGACACTGCTGTGCGCAATTGGCTGCCGCGTTTTGCCCACAAAATATACAGTCAATTCACTTTACAGTATATCCTGTGAAGCGTTTTGAGCGTCTCGAAGACGTGATAAGGTGCTATATCAAATGCAAGGATTATTATTAGATACAGATGGTTTTGAGAATATGGCTAAGACAATGGAGGCAATGGGATCTCATCTCCAGGATTCCTAAAGTATCCACAATTCTTGAACAACCCACTGGAATTCCACACTGATGCCAATCTCATTTCCAATTGTCATCAAAACGATTTGTGACCAAAGGCCATTCACTGACACTTGCGAACTGATGGAGTTGTACACGCTTAACAGATCCTAACAATTATACACTTTATATAGGGTATGTTTTTTAATTATGGTCAATGGTCTAAAACAGATTTGTTACTTTCCACCTTTGTTTCAACTCACAACTGAGGACAGAGTAAAAAGGTATCAATGGCAGGATATATAATTGTATTGGACAGCTACTTTGGAGATGAGGGGGAAGATGAGAGAAAGAAGGCAGGAAGTTGCTGATAATTATCCTGAATGTGATTTTTCAACAATAACAACTTGCAGTTACATAGCACCCTCCACGCAGGATAGTGTCTCAGAACATTTAATAGTAGCGGAGCCTGACTCCGAGCCCAGGGGAGTGGGGAGGTGGCGTAAGCACGGTCAAACGGGAAAGTTTTCAGGTGGAACTTGAAAGAGGAGAGAGAGGGGGCAAGGTGGAGGGATTGAGGGAGAATGTTCCAGAGTTTTGGGGTGCAGTGGCTGAAAGCACGACCTCCGATGGTGGGGCGGAAGGTGCGAGGGATGAGCAGGAGGCCGGTGCTAGTCGAGCAGAGGCACCGGGTGATGGATTGGGGAGTGAGGAGGTCGGAGAGGTAGGGAGGTGCCAGGGAGTGAATGGATTTGAACACGAGAGTAAGGATCTTGAAGTCGATCCTTTCGTTGATGGGGAGCCAGTGGAGCCTGGCCAGAACTGGCGAGATGTGGGTACGGAGTTTGGTCCGGGTCAGTATGTGGGCGGCAGAGTTTTGAATGAGCTGGATCTTGTGATGGAGCTGGGGAGACTGGCGAAGAGTGTGTTGGAGTAATTCAAGCGGGAGATGTCAAGCGCATGCATGAGGGTTTGGGCTACATTGGGGTAAGGTACAGTCAGTGGTGGGCAATGTAGCAGAGGTGAGTCTGAGGGGGAGTCGAGGGCAGTTAAGGAGTTTAGATCATAGGATCCGCAACAACAACAACTTAATATATAATATATAGCGCCCTTCATGCGGACAGCATCTCGGAGCACTTAACACGGGACCGAAAAGAGGGGTGGAAGTGATCAAAGCCACTTTCAAAGAGGAAAATCTTCAGATGTGATTGGACTTCAAGACCTAACTACATTAATAGTGTGAGAACACTCACTTTTTGGCAGGTTTCGATGAACTCATCAATGGTAACCACTCCATCTTTATTTTTATCCATTTTCTGTTGGGCGGAATTAAAGAGAAAACAAATGTCAATGTTATTCTTTAACAGTAAGAGACAAAATAGACATGCTGCTGGTTTGCTGAACGATCCCTCTCTCTAAATGGGATTATTAAATCTGTTGGCAGATTTCATGGAAGGAATAACAAACAATAAAACACAATCTACAATTATAACAATTATATAGAACCTTTCACGTCGGGAGGATGTCTCAAAGCACTTGATGAGCTGGGGTGGAAATGGGGGGGAGAATGGGGGAGGGGTAAAGATTTAGAAGACACGATCAATGAGGTAGGTTTTGAGGCATACCTTGAAAGAAGGCAAACAAAGCAAAGAAGTCTATTTTTAGGCTGTGGCAAACACACCTCTGGCTATTTAAAATTGTGATCATTAAAGAGCCATTGCTGCTACAAAAGGCATTCTGGTTAGAATTCACAACAGTGTGCGAGGAGGGTCACATAGGAGCTGGACTGTTTAATAATAGTAATAATAATTGCATTTGCACCTGTAGAGTCAAATGTTTCAAAGTACTTTATAATAATATCTGTTAATAATAAAAAAACTTACATTTGACATAATGTAAGGATGCAAAGATTATTATAATGCTTTTCATGTCTGCAAGATATCTCAAAATGCGAAGGAAGATATACTTACTATAAAGTGCAATGACTGGACTGTGTAGCCAAATTGCACGTGTTTGATGTCCCAAAAGTAGCCATGAAGCAAATGGCCTATTTGGGAGATTGTTGGTCAGGACACTGAGAGAATCATCTCTTTTAGAATAGTATCTTGGAATTTTTAACATCCACTTGAACAAGCAGATGGGACCTCAGTTTAACATCTCATCCAAAATTTGGTATCTCAAACAATGCAGTACTGCCCAGCACAAATTGAGCATAATATTTTGTAAGCGACCCCTCCTTCTTCTTCTCCCAGTGAGGGGACACCCTGGAGAGCTGGACCCACATGGCTACAACAGAAGTGTTACCAAATTAACCAAGCTGATACCTAAATAAGCAAAGTAATTTGGAGTCGTGGTCAATACTGGTACAAATGCAAACTGCAGGTCTTTTACGACAAATAAATTACCCAAATGATGTCCAATTAATGGTCTAAATGAACTATTCTACATAGGGCCATTTACAAACTGCTTGCATTGGTTAGAATAGTTTGCAAAATGGGGGTGAGAGTGTAATATTTCCCACTCCATACCTGGAAAAAGATTTCCACGTGCTGTCTTGGAATTTCATCTCTGAGAACAGGATACGTGTATTTTCCCATCATGTCATAGATCGATTTCATAATGTCCAGCATCTCCTGCCAAGCACATTAAAATAAAAATAAATGTAAGAGATTAGTTAGATTAGGCTGATTTTATTCAAACATCCAATGTACATTGCAGAGAAAATTTGGTATTCCTAAATGCATTCCGATTTTTAATAAGGAATAATACTAATAATCACATTTACATTTGGTGTAGAACATATCACGTCGTCAAGATGTCTCAAAGTTTCATAGGATTTTATTGTGAAATGTAATGACTGTGTATTTCTAGGCAAATGCAAGAGCCAATTTTTCCACAAATAGCCATGAAGTGAATGACTGATTTTATTTGAAATGTATTGATTTAGGAATACCGCATTTTACCCTTCCTCCTTCCATTGTTTATATCCTAAGCAATCAGAGTTCCCGGATTGTAGCCTCACATGTGCCCTCACCTCCACAAACCTTTGACCTGCGAAGATAGGTGAGTGAGCTGAATGCTTCTCACACACTGTGAGCGACTTATTACATTGTCTTACCTGAGCAAAAGAGATGTTTACTAGTTCAGAGTGTTGCGTGTTGATCAAAAAGACTTCAGACCTGCTTGGAGAGGCTTGGATATCAATGATCCACAGTACTTGAGACATTCATGTTCATGAAAAGCATTATAAGTTGTTCCTAAAGTCCAAGCTGTCTCAATCACGTAAATTCCGAGTAGCTCATATGCTTTGAACTGCACTGGGATGTGAGATAAATCCTTAATACTTTCTTATCCCTTTTTATATTGCAACGAACATGTCCATTGTCTCTTCAGCCTCCTCATGCTTCTCATTGTTTTAATTGCTTTCTCAATATTTGCTCAAACAACTTGGTGCAATTAACTAATGAATAAATTTAACTGAACAGACATCAATTCTAAATCCCCAACGGTACAAACACATCAAATGTTCCTCTGCAGGTTCTTTGGATTCAAAGTTAATTAAATGAATGAAAGGAAGTGTCTAATGACGACATCAGCTGTCAATCTTAACCTTCTCCTGGCACAATGGTCTTTTTATTGATTGGAACTAAACACCTATGTGAAGCCACAAATGATAGTATATTTGTGTTACATATTAGGAGCAACAACAAAATGATAATGCCAGAGGTAACAGTAGCAGGGACAGATGTCTCATGAATTTTACTTTGTTTTGTTTCAGGAATAGGAAAGAATTACACTTGAGTCTAATAATGATTCAATGAAATAAGCACTTTCTTTATTCAAGCACAACTATGATATAAACATAAAATCCCAATGTAGCACATCACTTTCCATTTATTCCTGTTATATTTAATTCCTGACCCAGGCATCAAATGTCCCTAATTATCTGACTTGTAATGCTCAGCTCACGAAATAGAGGCATTCCGCTGCTCATTTTACTCAGACACAGTAATGCATTGAATCAAATCACTTATTTGCAACAATTGTTTGCTTGAACCGCTAACTGAAAGATGAAAGGGAAGCAGTACAAATATTCGCAAGGTCCTGATTTTAATCTGCGGCCCACAATCCAAAATTAAGCCAAACATTTTTCCGGTAAAATGATTCAGATTTAACTCTTACCTTGTGTCAAAAGAATGATTTCCTATCACTGGAGTGATCTGTGAGTAATGCTTCCACTGATAGTTTCCTATCATTCTGCCTATTGGTCTGTGTGAGTTAAATGACACTCGCCTCAGGATACAGAACTGGCAGCTTGTACATCACGCATCACGAGATCTCACGTCACAAGAGAGTTTTGGATTAGGAAACTACTCGTTTCATCGACCCGTTTGATCTCGTCTTCCCAGAATATCCACCTTACCATCTAGTGTCCTGAGAGGCGAGTTGCTATCTCAGTGTGATGTTATGACGTATATATTATCATGCATGTTGTATGTGTGCAGTTATATATGTGGTATTCCTGCAGCCCCACACTAAATTATTTATCTTATACCTTCAGAGGCAGAAAGAGTGCTGCAGAAGCACTATGCTGCCATATAATAATAATACTTGCATTGGATACAGTGCCTTACCACGTCTTTGAGAAGTCTCAAAGCGCTTCACAGGATACACTGTAAAGTGAATTGACTATATTTTGTGGGTGAAACGTGGCAGCCAATTGTGCAAAGGAGTGGCCCACAAACAATCATGGGTAGCCGCAGAGTTGAGAGGGGTAAGTACAATATGTTTATATCTTAGCAAATACAAGGTTACCTGTTTCCTTCAATTTAATACCTTGGTCAAAATATTTTAACCTTATCTTTTTGTAGCTAGGGAGAGCAGAGTGGGCATTTGAGAACACAGTCAAGTGGGGGAAATTAAAAAGCAGAGAGGAAAAAAGAATCAAGGAGTAGAACTACAGTTTAGCTTCTGATGCTGCTGAAATAACTGAAATGTACAAAAAATCTGCCCAGAGTGTGGGGAGCAAAGTCGAAAGCATTCCATAAAATGCACCAAGGGAATCACTCCCCATCGATGGAAAATGTGGGCGATCACAGTTCAAGATTTAAACCTGTTTTTGTTTGTTGATATTTATATATATATATTACGTAGAGAAAAAAAATATTTGGGTAAAGAGACTAAAAGTCCCGCTTAAATTCTCACTAGCTTTCCACTGCTCTCCAATGATAGTGTCACAGTTTTGCATCTATCCCATTGACTGCACTTTGATCATCTTTCCCTCCACAACTCTTCTTGGTTCCCACCCCTAGTTTGGGTGTCAAGCATTAATAAATGTTTTCCGATGTGAAAGGCACTATATAAATTGAATTGTATTTTTATAGTGTCTTATCAGGTCAAAACATCTCAGAGTGCTTTTTGAGGAACTACAGTTAAGCGTAGAGACCCTTAGCAAACTCAGAGCCAGCAAGGTGAACAACCAATTAATATGGAGGATTATTGGCTAGGACACCAGGAGAAACTCCATTAATAATAACAATAATCCTTAAATTTGATATAGCGCCTTCTATGTCATGGAGAAAAGTGTTTCACAGGATATACTATAAAGTGATGTGACTGTATATTTTCATGGCATCGTTTAAGGTCAACCAAACTCGGTATAACATCTCAGGCAAAGGATAGCGTCTCTGACCATGCAATATTGCATCACTGGATGTCAGCCGAGAATATGTCCCAATGTGAGGCTTGAACCCACATCCTTTTGGCCTCAGTGTGACAATCCAACCAAGTGACCCAGGCTGACATGTAAATAAGCAAAGTAACTGACTTACAGTCATAGTGGAACAAGCATAAATTTTCAATTGGTTAACCATTATATAAAAGTTCCCCTATGAAGACAATAATATTTGCAACTGCAATAACTAATTTGCTGTAAAAATCATAACTGATTTATAGTTGCTACTCACATCGAGAAATGGGAGCAGCTACAGCTTTTATAACATGAAATAACAAGGATTTAATAAAAATGAATTTAAATAAATGATAATACAAGCATTTTGGAATGAAACAAACATTAGTTCACTTCAACGGAAAATAATATTTAGGGACCCTGAACACCAAAATAATCTAATAAAAATAATCCTTGCATTTGATATAACACCTTTCATATCGGGAGGATAACTCAAAGTGCTTCACAGGATATAGTGTAAAGTGTAGTAACTGTACTTTGTAGGCAAATGTGGCAGCCAATTTGCAGCCAGCAATGTGCTACATATAGCCACAGAGTGAATGCCCAATTTTATTTGGAGGACTGTTGGCCAGGATACCAGAACAAATTCCCTTTTCGAACAAACACCAGAACAAATTCCATTCTTTTCGAATAATGTCTTTGGATCTTTAATGTTCACCTGAACAGACAGATGGGGGGACTCGGTTTAACATCTCGTCCGAGGGAATGCACCCTCATCCCTGGATTGGAACGCTAGCCTAGTCTTTGAGTTCTGAGTCAGAAGTTTGTGGAGACTTGAATCCACAAACTTCTGACTCAGAAGTGAGGAGTGCTAACAACTAAGATAGGCTTGACACACTGATTCAATCCCCAATTGATCTTTTCTGCTTTATTTGTATTTCTGATGCTGGACAGAAGTTCTCCCAGGGCTCATAGACTTCTTATATTATATTCCCTGAGCCTTCCACAGTTCTTGACAGTTGTAGAGTCTCTATGGTACGTTTCTCATTTCAATATAAAAGCCCTCAATGGATTCCTGAGACATAAAGTGTTCCTTGTTGTTGCAAAGAATAATAAAGCATAACCTGTCTTTGTCTTGGAGCTTTTCCAATAACATATTTTGCAGAACTGCCTCACTTTTCTAATTCTCACTCAGCTCTTGTTAACTCTGTAAACCAAAGCTCTTATGATTAGATAATCCCAGCTAGGCAAGCAGTGGGAAGCTTTCCAATCTTTCCAATGGCAAGCTGTATTCTTTTAGCTGGTAATTTCTAGAAGTACCCCCAACACATCCTCTGGGGTCCCCAAGTCTTGGCTCTTTTCAACCTGTGCTTAAATTGTGTATTTACGATGTGTCCCAGTGCCTTGGAACATCCTCCTGATGCGACAGGCGCTATATAAATACAATTTATGTTGTTATAATGGAATTTTCCTTTATAGCGATGTAGCAAAAAGATGTCTGAGGCTTTAGTATTATTTGTAAACATACTTTCATTCTCAGAGGAAGGGCACTATCCTTTTCTTTTTCCCACTTGAATGGCTGTTAAAGGACTACGTGATGTTTAAATTTCTTTCATGCTGTTATTCACCCAACTGATTGAAGCATGATTGGTTTCATTAGATTTCTGGTCCTGTGTGTGATATGCTTCCCTCACTTGTCACTCATATCTCTATTCCCTGACAGATGGTTTTGTTTTACCCACTCATGTCTCCATTGATTTTAATTCTGTATTAATCTGTTCTCACATTCTCTCTTTGCTTCCATACAGTAATAATAATAATAATAATCCTTGCATTTGATATAGCGCTTTTCATGTCGGGAGAACGTCCCAAAGCGCTTCACAGAATATACTGTAAAGTGAATTGACTGTATATTTGTGGGCGAACGCGGCAGCCAATTGCGCACAGCAATGTCCCACAAACAGTCGTAGATTGAAAATGACCAATTTATTATTGTTTTTTTGGTTTTGGAGGGATTATTATTAGGCGTGTGGAGTAAGGAAACTTGCCCAAGATTTCGCTCTGCCTGGAACTGAACTCAGGTCTTGCTTGCAAAGCGAGTGCTCTAACCACTGAGCTACAGGACTCCATAGGCATCAATAGGCAGCATGTAAACTGGGTAGACTCTCAGTTTACAACTACAACAACTTGCATTATATGGAGCCCTTTGTATAGGATAAATAATAATAATAATCCTTGTATTTGATATAGCATTTTATCACGTCTTTGAGACGCCCCAAAGCGATTCACAGAATATACTGTAAAGTGAATTGGCTGTATATTTTGTGGGTGAAACATGGCAGCCAATTGTGCACAGCAGTGTCCCACAAACAGCTGTGGATTGAGTGATTTTTTAAGGGATTATTACCCCCGGAAAAGCAATCCGCCAATCGACTAAAAAACTGGGGTCCTACTTACTGTTAGGTAAACAGAGGCGTGTAAAGTAAGGAAACATGCCTAACGTTTCGCCCTACCTGGGAATTGAACCCAAGTCTTCTCACTTGTAAAGCGAGCACTCTAACCAATATACTACAGGACTCCACGATATCTTGGAGTGTTTTATAAAGACGGGGTCAGACACAAGCAACAGAGGAGGGAATGGGCTTAGGAGAGGTGACCATAGGTGCAATTGAAGAGGTAGGTTTTTAATTGGGATTTAAAGTCACGTAGCGAGCTAGTGAGAGAGAGGGATAGAGGTAGTGTGTTCCAGAAGTTAAGGTCATAGTTGCAGAAGGTTCAGCAACCAATGTTGTGGTGGAGAGGGTCGGGAATGTACAGCCTGAATTGTATTAAAAAAAGAGAAACCTATCTCAAATACAACATTTTAACCGTTTCTCCCTTGACTCCAAATGATTTTGTTTACACTCTTTCTTATAGATTAAATCACCAGCAACACCTTTCACCTCGGGTGGACGTCTCAAAGCTCTCCACAGGATTCGCTGCAAAGCGCAGTGCTTTGTGGGCAAATTATGATGTTGCATTTTTCACTCGATAAAGCTTATGCTTTTTTCCAGATTACATTTCTTTTGTTGTCACAACAGTGGCACCCTCAACTCTCCACGATTAGTCTTCAGCAATGATCCTTTGGCTGTGCAGGAAATCTATACACCTGGCACTGTAGATTATTTTAAAGCTCCCCCATTGCAATGCCATCTGTCTTCTTCATAGTAGGTAAAACAGTTAGTGATGCATAACAGGAGCCCTCATACAGCAATCTGAACCAAACAGATTTAATGAAGCCCAGCCAAAGCTTCATGCAGTGAACCATAGCATTGTAGAAGAATTCCCTCACGTTATTAAAGATGGGAAAAAGTGATGAACCCAGTTCATTACACATTTCAACACAGTGCCAAAAAACCCTCTTCTTCAACACATAAACAAATTCTCCAACAACAGCAACAACTTGCATTTATATAATGGGGCAGGGTCTCAGAGCACTTAAAGTTGCAATGCTTACTTTACCTCTTTAGTTATATATCCATCCTTATTAATGTCATAGAGATTGAAAGCCCATTTCAGTTTGTCTTGTATCGTCCCACGAAGTAAAACAGAAAGACCTGTGACAAAGTCCTGAAATGACAAAGCAGCAGGATCTTAAGGAACAATTGCAGAAATGGGGGAGAAACAACATTTAAAAGCAAGCTGCTCATAAATCACACACAAAAAATATGTTTTGAATGAGTCTCTCAGAATTTGGCATGAAAACATAAGAAACCAATCTTCTCTATTTTGAACTCTACCCAACTCATTTAGTCTCCTGAGGAAAAGTTCTGAAGAGATTCAGACTGTCACCTCAAAGGTAAAGTAGGCAACACTCCAGATTAGTCATGTAGCTTCCAATCTATATATACATCTTTGACAATGACATTTCTATGGCCCCAGTAGAGCAGGAACTCTCATGTTACAGAAAGCATTCAATTACCTCTATCTGTATTTATCCTTAATACCTTGAATCCTGCTCCCAGCCAGACACTGCATTTAACCAGCTCATATTTGAAAGGTGATATGAGACACAACTTTAACTGCTACTGCTGCTTGTTTCACAAATCCACTGCTTGTAGTAAAAACAAATGCCTTCCGATATTTTTGACTAGCATATTAATTTTATATTCATAGACTTTCGTTCTTTGCTCACCCATTTAAATTACTAGTTTTCAATTAAGAACCAGAATTTTTTTTGCTTTTGTTTTGTTTTATTTTTTCCATCTCATTTATTTCAAATGAACATTTATGCATTGTATTGTGTATGGAAGAGAAAATAACTATTTTCTAAATTATGAGGAGATGCTCACCAAGATGAACTTTGCTGTATTGGGGAATAGGAGGAAGCATGATCCAAAGCCCTTAAATGCTGAGAAGCACAGGGAGCCAAAATGTTACATTTGCAAACTGGATTCATTGTTATTTGCAAATATTGTGAGATTGTGAAATTCACAGGTATTGAATCGTCAAACCCAAACCAGCTAAACCTGAAAAAAGGTGGAGCAAAACAGCGGAGGGGGAAAAAGGTGGACTCTGGAAAAGTGGACCTTCTTCAGATTCAATCAGATTCGATTGCCAATCCCAACCTTTGCAGGTTTGGGATTGGCGATGTGCTGACTGACAGTTTGCTGTTCGCAAACCAAGAGTCATAATTAATGTGACAATTTTGGTTCCTGAATATTAGGTTTGAACCACATAAGCAGACATTACAGTAACATAGATCCACACTGCAAGAAGGACTATTACCAGCTTAAGCACCTGAAAGACTAAAATAGGCTCATTATGATAATCAAAACAGCTATTGTGGCAATAAGACCCTAAATCAATAAGATTTTGAAGAGTGCTGACTTAAACCCTGCAGATTCTGTTTTCGAGGGGAGGTCAGTAGTGTCTGACACATGCGGAAACCCAACACCAAATAAATAAAGGGCACTTACCTCAAAACTCACTGAACCATTGTGATCTGTGTCAAATGCATTGAACAGAAAGTGAGCATATGTAGATGCATCTGAAATAGAAAGATAGGTAACTTCCTCAACAATCCAATTCAAGTTGTTTGCCACGGCAATTCAAATTAGGCTAAAACTTCATTTCATTATTAGCTTTGATACCTAAACATAATTTCAGAGAAAAAAAATCACAACAAAATCTGACCATCTACATATCTTCTTTAATTTAATGTCACCTTGCAATACAATACAAATTGACATTTATAAAACATCTTTCACCTTAGGAGGTACTGTCACCCGAGCTGAGGGTGGGGGCTGAAGGGGTGGCGAAGGGAAAGGTGACCGAAGACTTGGTCAAAGAGGAATGTCTAAAGATACCTTGAAAGCCAAGAGGGATGGGGCAAGTCAGAGAGATTCTGAAAGAGAATTTCAGAGTGTGGGTGGAGATAGACTGAAAGCCCGATTGTCAAAGGTGGGGCAGGTAGAGTGGAGGGCCAGTGGCAAACTGCAGTGGCCAAGTTGGTGCGGTATCAAATTAACTTAATCATTTAAATCACATTGATGGTCATAGAAATTATCTATCACTCTATAAACTATTGCCAATAGTTGTCAGCCAGGGGAAACGGTTCTTTTTGGAAGATGACGGTCTTTATGTCATCAAACCAACAAAGCAATGAACATTACTCTAAAATTGTTGTTTCTGTGTTATAATCATCTGCTTCATCGATATGAACCAGTTATTGCAGACATTTTGAAATTGTGTGTGAATCTCAATTATTCACTTTCCTCCAATTTTCTGTCTTCACTTCCTGGAAGTAGTGACATGCTGGGATACCATTCCTTGGACATTGACAGAGCTCAGCCGGAGAGGCCATTGTGCGTTGTTTTTCACAAACTAATCATAATAAGCCTTGCATTTGATTATGTATTTCATGTTGTCTTCACAGCAATTCACAGATAATTGTTATCAAGTGCATTTGCTGTGTTTTTGTGGGCAAAAGCATCAGTTCATTTATGCACAGCAAGGTTCCACAAATAGTCCATAAAGTCATTGACCAATTTATCTGCAAGATTGTTGGCCAAAACACTGAAAGAATCATCTTTCTCTTTTTGATTAGAGAACAAACAGACAGTACATCAGTTTAATGATGCAGTTTTCCCCCAGTACTGAACTGATGTATCAACCTAGGCTATAAAATGTGTATTTGGGGCTTGAGGCCACAACGAGAGCTGAGAGTGCTATCAACTGAGCCAAGCTGATACAACTGTAGTGGTTTATTGGACTGGGCATTATCATGTGGTACAGTGTAAGCTGATTAACCAGCTTCAGTATGAATTTGGATTCAGACATAAAGAAGTTAAATTTTGGAACTGGCTCTAAATATTCGTTTCCAACATACAGCTCCTGACAATGTTGTAAAATTTCTCTGAAATTAATTGAAGAACACCAGCTGCCCACTGTTAAGGACTACTTTACAAAAATGATATATTGATCTAGCGGACATTTCGTCACCTGGGGACTCACCTCCTTGAGCAGCTTATTTTTCAGGAACACTCAAGGAATTCTCCCTCATTTGAACATTGGTGATTATCAATATAAATACTCACCTCCCTGGGGAAAAACTGCGCGTAAATGTCTTTGAATGTATCTTCATTGACTATCCCACTGGGACATTCCTGTAGATAAGCAGACAAAATGAATAAATCTCATATCCAAAAGCCCAATGTAATATCAAATTTATCTGTACATTAACTCCACACAGACAGTAAATCACGTCAAATGCATTTCAATCTGTGCGCTCACATAAAAGGAGCCTTGCATTGGAACAAGAAATCACTTTATGTCTTTGTAGTTTCTAAACTGGCAAGTTTAATTTTATTATCTAGCATTAGACTTGAAACATCGCATCTGGATTATTTAAGACATGTGAACCATTGACGCATTGCTGCTTTATACTGATCTCTAAATTATTGGCCAGTTCTGCAATAGTGAGTTACTCGTTTAATAAATTGAAAAATGATCTGCCACTGGAGCGTTCAAATCAAAATAGTTGTGGCTGAGCTGAAACATATTGCAAAGGGATTGTGGCTATTTGGATCACAGCTATCCAGTCTATTCAAACAATAAAGGTCTCTATTCTGCCAAGAAACATTTTCCACATCAGTACCCTGACTGTCATTTTCAGGCACTGCACAAATACCTTGGAGGACGTAGGCATTGAGGTCTCAGAGATTGTTCAGACAGATTACAAATTGTGTTGTGAACTTGAGGCATTATTAACACAAGTGAATATATTTCAGCTGGTGGGCGAAGACAGTTAAACATTCTAAAGCCAAGCAGAAACACAATTGACTCATTGTTATGCATTGCAAGAAATAGTTATAGTTCAATAAGCTTTAATACCATCGCTTTTATGAAAGTGGATACTTGTAGATTTAAAGTGAGCTCTCATTTCAATTTCTATTGAGCTCCCAAAATACAGTATGCCCATACAGTCATAGAAATTTACGGCGCAGTGCAGTCATCGAGACTGCACCAGCTTTCAGAGCAAGCTACTAATTCAATCCCATTGCCCTGCTCCTTCAAGCCTTTATCTTCCAAATGCACCTCATCATTTTTCCAACAATTGTATTCACAAGCTTTCTCATGAAGTCACTAAATTCATAGTTGCCAAGTCGATATTTTCTGCATCCAATAAAAAAAATGACATGGGCCTTGGGGGGAGGGGGGGGGGTATTTGTAGTTCAGTATATTTGCCTACAACATACACAGTTACACCACTTGTATTCTGTGAAGTGCTTTGAGATGTCCTCATAGGTGCTTCATCACATATAAAGATTATTATTATTTTGTTACACCAATGAACAACAGAGGGCAAAGAATCATGCACATGATTTCCCTCTCTGCGAATTCTTGATTTTATTGGTACTCATCCGACCACCCATCAAAAAAGCTATCTAGCATAGCGCTCAGCTACTGGTCACAAACAGGCTCCAATGAGACATGGGAGCATATCACATACATTGGGACTTTGAGCTCATAGTCTAGACTGACAATCCAATACAGTGCTGGGGGAACAGTTCATTGTCGCAGGTGCCGTCCTTTGGAGGTGTTATCTTTTGTCCCCCAGAGTGTCAGCCTGGACTGTGAGTTCAGAGGCAATATGGGACTTGGACCCACAACAACAACAAAATTAAATTTGTATAGAGCCTTTCACGTCCCAAGGCGCTGGACAGTCAGTACCTTCTGACTCAAAAGCGAGAATGTTACATGCTCTTCAGGCTGACATGATACAAAATTCAACAAGATTAGTAGATTCTGAGACTTTCGTAGTTTATAAAAAGACTGAAGTGAGTTATTGCAAGATTTCCCAGGAAAGTTTCACCTTCTTAGTGGGGCAGGGTCTAAGGCCGTAAGTGGCTAGTCTAAGGGTGGGAAGGGTAGGGATTCTTTCTTTGTGAAATCTATGCTGTCTCCTCTGATATCATAAATCCCTCTAGCTTGATGTCATCTGAAAATGTAACTACCTGATTTGAGAACCAGGGGTTATGTGTTTATAATGAGAAAATCCAATTCAAGTCCACAAATCTATAAATAAACTGAAAATAATTTTTCAGGTTATATATTAATCCAACATCTCTTCTGTATAGCAAATGTAGTAGTCCTTAAGGAAATTATTGTATGGATATTACCTCTGATACTGTGCTCTTGTCAGTTTGACCTATGGGCAGAATTCCACAGCCTCAGGGTCAATGGTCAAACAAATACATTTGCACATGTTTGCACCAATTTGCCTATTCATTGCAAGATGCCATTTTCATGAAACTGTTTCGATAACCCAATGGTTCAGCCCAACCTAGAGCAGAAAAAGTATCAAAAACACCCGAGCACATGACAGACAACACTCAGTCATGTTTGCCAGGAGAAAGATCGCTGCCTCCAGAAGGGGGTTGATTTGGGACCCCCAGAGCTAAAACACAGCAGAGAATAGAAGGAACTCTTTGTGGCCGTTCTGTTTTTATTTTCATCTGACTCTTCAACTTTCACTTTGAATTGCTTAGTACACATCATACTAAATTATGACACAAGGGAACCTTTGAACTGAAATCAAAGACAAATGTAATTCTGAACAAAATCGTAACACCTGAAACAAAAGAATGAAATCCAAATTGAAATAGCCACCTCATTACATTAACTAAAGTTGAGGGAAGCAGAAAGAGCATCCCCACAGCAGGACACTGGTGCAGAAGCCTTGCTCTTGCTTAATGAGTGAGCAACTTCCTACTACATCCAAAATGTGAAGGATAAAAGGGAATTATAAACATCTGAACTGTGGTGTTGAACTAAAGCAAAAACGTATGAGACATATTTTGTGTGCTTTACTTTGTGTGACCTAACATGAACGTTGGTGCATTCTAATCTCAACAGACCAGGCAAATACCCTTCACTGAGTGGAAGCTGTTAGCATTTATGGGATTCATAGCACAATCAACTGAATTTGTGATTAAATCCTTTACTATTGAGCATCCTTTGAGAGGCTCAGAATGCACAGAGATCTCACATTAGGATTGGGGCTCACTGGCAATACTGTCAATCTTGTCACTTTGCAATATTGCCAATGTAATATTGACATTGAGATTGGAAGTGCTAATTTGAAACTGTGGGAGCTCAAGTTGGATCGGCAGTTTGTGATAGTCACCAAAGTGTGGGAATAAGCCAGAGACTGAAGCAGCCAGCTCAAGGGCAGAATCTCTCTCACACTCCAGCCTGTTTGTAAGTGTGGATAGTTTTAAGAAATGGCAATTGAAACCTCTCACATCTTGTGTGAATATTGTGAATTAAACCCCACTGATGTACACTTGATTCAAACTCAACCCACATTTTAATATGATGAAATCCATTCTCCCTGCTGCTTTGCCAGTTGCAGTTACATGACATTGACAATCTTAACAATGTTTTGCACTGTCCATTCAGAATGGCAGGACAATTGTGAGGTGAAATTCAATAATTCTTACAGTGAAAAGAATAAATCTATTTGATGCCCACCTTTCACATTGAGAGGACATCTCAAAGGGCTTCACAAGATGTCACTGTAAAGGGTAATGAATGTGTTTTTTGTAGGCAAATTCAGTTAAGGCTAAGTGACAGTCATCAACTGCTTTTTTTGGGTCAGCTGGATGTCTGACACATGTGAAAAATGATCAATGTGCTTAAGAGTATTCAAACCAAACAGAATTCCATGCATCCCACTGCACATGGAAATTTCTGAGATATTTATTGGAATGGAATGCTCACTCTCTTCTGTAGGGACGCATCCTGCTTACCTAATTCTGGAGCGAATTAAGTGCAGAATTAAGTGCCAAAGCATTTGGGGTACAGTGTATGCGTTGGGGTACTGCTGGAGTCTAATCAGCAAAACCCACATGGCTTGCCATTGAAACCACCGTCTGGTAGAGTTACAAAAAGCCTATTTCAGTATTATTCCCTTTGCTTTTTTTCTCAATCCCCCTCCCCAACCTCCAGAACCTTACTCACTCTGGTCATCTGGTTCACGATTTCACCCTTCTTGTTCTTCCTTTACTTCAGACCACCCGCCTAAGAATAACAGACTCATCCCTTGGCACAAGTCTGAGTGTAAACGTCAGACAAGGTTGGGATCTGAACGTCAGTCTCCTTGTTTTGGAGTCACATCTCTAAACACAGCAGCTATTTCGCTTGTGAGTCCTAAGCTGTGTAAGCTGTCAGAAAACACAAATAGTCTGACAGAGGCATTGCAGGCACCAGAACTCGAGAAAGCGCACTTGATTTAAATGGCGCTCGGGGCAGTTGACTGCATCCAGATACAGTATTATAATTTTGAACAAAGAGTAACATCCCAGTCTCCTGAATGATGTATTAGCCCTGGCTTTGCTGAATATGCACAATTGCACACCGTTAACGAAACACATACAGTGAAAATCCCTCATCCTATTCATGTTACTTTCAATACTTTTTAACTGGTAATGTTGCACTCATGAACAATTCCATCATCTATTTTACAGAGTGGTTTGTTAATATGCTTAATAATGCCTTGCCATTGAAGCCAAATTTCTAAGAGAATCTAAAATGGAATTTAACAAATAATAAACGAAAAGTAATATTGAAGATTAGCAAGGGGATGAGATGAGAGTGGTGAAGCTCGCACCAGTACAACCTGAAAGTGCAGTAAACTTTCTAACAATCTATGGGACAATAGTTTACTCTAAAGGTGACTCAATGTTACCTTCAGTCTTTGATTTGTTCCCTTTTTTGATGGTCAACACAAATTGAATTCTATGCTTCCTAGTGTTGTTCCTGGTGTCTCAGGGTTCTGCATGAAGGACACTATGTAAATGAAAGTTTTTGTTGCTTAAATCCCCCCATTTGGGAAAATTAGGGTATGAGAGGGAATAAATCAAATACGATTTTGTTCCATCTTCCTATGGCTTGACAAAAACATTGTTCGGTTATTCAATTTTATTTCTATTGGAAGTAAAAGATGTTTCACAACTGGAGGCTTGAAATTTTTCATAGTCTTAACCATAAGATTATTGTCTTAAAATGTAAGAACTTTGTAAAATATCTGGCATTCGTTTTTAATTTGGAAGGCAGTTTTTTGCAGTTCTGAAAAAGAGCCATTGGAAACTAGCTTCCAAATTAAAATTGAATCTAAGAATTTTCCAATTTCCTTTATTATAAATCCCCTGAATGATGCACTTCAATCTGAGGAAGCAGAATAAAGTTCCTGTAAACTTTGGCTGCACAATGCCGCAGGATTGTATGACATGATAAGCAATTCCAAAAAATGGAAGTTCTCAATGGAAGAGAAGTGCTTCCTTATCAAGAAGTGATAGTCAAGCAGCAAGAAAGTTGCCTGAGAGTCACCCAAAATCTCCCTGATAGTGAGCCGGGGAACGTGAATGCCATAGAGGGAAGAAGATCTAATTTATGATTTTCGCAAACGGATGAACAGAGCTTTGCTCTTTGGCCTTTTTCTGTACTGTGCCAGCTTTTGAAAATTGAAATATACTGTTTTGCTTCTATGCCAAATTATTTGAGAGTTTTCAGAAGTAGTAACTAACGCTTCCCAATTGAGAAAATTGTAAATCGGCCCCATTGTGTGGATCAGCAATATTACAATACAACTTACATTTATATCATGCCTTTCATGTCAGGAGGATGTCTTAAAGTGCTTAACAATGCTGGATAGGTGTTGGGGGTGGGAGCTGAGGGAGGTGGAGAGATGACCGATAATGCAGTCAAAGAGGTACGTTTTGAGACATGCCTTGAAAGTGGGGAGGCAGGGAGCGAATTGGAGGGACTCTGGGATGGAGGAGCAGAAAAGCTGATAACTTTCCTGCCGATGGTGGGATGGATAGGGCGGGGACATGAAGCAGGCTGCTATTCATTGAGTGAAAGGAGAAGCTGGATCAATGTGGTTGAAGCAGGTCGCAGAGGTAGGATAAAATCTCAGTTGAGGGAATGGTACCACCAAATAAGACTTTAGAAGAACAAATCTGTAATAATGTGATTCTACAGAGCTAATGCTTTTCTAAAGAGTAAACAAATCACTGCTGTATCGACAGAGAACGCAAGATTGAACAAGGAAATACAAAATTTACTTTCTGAATTGATCCCAATCTTGTCCCTTCTTCTTCTAACTACTGAATCAGCCCAGAAGGAGAACCACTTGCCTTCAATCATCTGAGCTCAGATAGAATTTACATGACTGCTAGAGCAATTTTCTAATATTTCCTTATGGGCCATCAGGTTGGCTGGGAGGTTAGAGCTCTGCATATTTGCAGCTAATCTAAATGTCAGTCAATTTTTCTAATGCTATAAAGTTCTTTTGAAGCTGCTGCAGTACAACCTGGATTTATACTAAGGCCAAAGCAGTGATTCGATTTTGGTAGCAGTGCACTTAAACAAATCAGTGTCTTTTACCAATGATTCAGCATTAAAATAGCATTGAATCAATGGCAGGTGCAGAGTATAAAGAGAACAATAAACAGAGGACTGTATAAGTGAAAATGTTGAGATTAGTTTTGAATCCGAGTACCCTTTGAGTATAATTTCTCTGACACTTACATTTTTAAACCCCCTGTACAGGATCTGAAGCTCCTTCTTTGTGAATTTAGTTTGTGCCTGCATCTGTTCCAGCCCCTCAGGGCGATGGCAGACAGTAGCCATTTCCATTTCATCTTCAACACTGTCTGTAAAAGAGACAAAAGCAGGTATTATTCGAAAGAACAAAAGACTTTCTGAATCAGGAAAACAATTAACTTTCTTCAAACTCTTCCCCGAGACGCTCCCATTCTCTTTGACCCTTCCAACTCTGGGGCTCATAAAGTCCCCTTTCTGCCAGGGTCCTATACAAAATGAGTTTGTTCAACCTCAGCCAAGCTCATAATCTCTCTCTGTAGACACAGAATGACTGATATGAGGAATGACATGTCACACGGGTGAAGGTGGGGTGCTCTACAGACAATAAGATGAAGGTGAATACAGATGAATCTTTGCTGTTATCTGACTGACCTTTATCTCATCTGGAAGTTCTTGAAGTTGATGCATAAAGCAAAATAGTATTTGAGAGCTTTAGTTCTGAATGAATGATTCACTGACTTGTATGATTGACTCTGTATAAATCTGGTATGTATCTTATAATTGCTTTGCAAGAAGTGAAATCAGCAAATTAACTTAAGAGTTCCTAACGGATGAGCAGGGCAAGTTTTCAGGGATATTTAATAGTGTACAAACTGAGATTTAACTTTGAACAGAATCTAAATTAACACACAAGATGACTGAACCAGATAGGGTCTTTCAGCTGCTTTGCCATTGGGAGAGTTGCAGTACAGACCCACTTTGGAAAGTTATTTTGTTCTGTCAGTCTTTATGGCTCATAATCTTAGATTTTGAGTGAATCTAGATAAATATTAATCCCTAAAATATTTTGTGAGCATTACCTCAGAAATTCACTGATCCAGAAATAGTTGAAGGAATTAAAAGAGAGAAGATAGGTCCTTGGGAAGTAAAGTATTGTGTAAAATTATGGGGTAGTGCTTTGAGAAAGATAAAGCACTGTCAATACAATGATGCAACAAGTTGATACTGGCTTCATACTATCTTTATGTTGTCCCAGGTGTTCTCATTAAACCAACATTTACAGGTAATGAACAGGTAATATCAATAGAATCATCACCTTAGTTTCATACTGATTTGAAAGAGAAGTGCAAACTGACATTGCACGTAGCTGGCAAATACTCAGAAAAGATGCTGTATCAGAAATGGACATTTGAAGCCTTTTCTTTGACACAGGAAGGTTTACACGGCATTTGTTCATCTTGATTTGTGATTAAGTAAGAGACAAAATAACGTATCAAGAAAGAGAAAGAATGGGGATCGTGCTGAGTTTATTATGCACTGCGGGAATGAAAGTAAATGTACCACAATGAATTAGCCTCAGCACCCATGCTGATCTCTATCTAGAACCCCCTTTGTTGGTGCATATTGGTGCGCACCAAGTGAACATAGAACTGGGCTCCAACAACAACAACAAAATTACATTTGTAAAGTGCCTTTCAAGTCGAGAGGATGTCCCAAGGCACTGAAAAGTCAGGGATCACGACCCAAGCGTGGGGATCAGGGGGATGAGGGAGCACAGAGGAGGTAGGAGGGCAGCTGAAGGCAAAAGTAGGGTCTTGAGCCATGCCTTGAAGGAGTTAAGAGAGGGAGCAAAGTGAAGGGATTGTGGGATGGAGTTCCAAATGGTGGGGGTAGAGAGGCTGGAAACCCACTGTGATAACCTCTGCCAACAGTCTCTGGCAAGACTAAAGGGAATAATGGTCACTGAAGTGAGATACAGGAGGGTGACTGATCCCCATTGAACCATCCCTCAATAGGAAAGATAATATAAAACACCTTCAATTGGCAAGGTTAACAGTAAAGAAAATTATATTATATCCTACCTCCATCCTTTTTAAAAAAATGTTTTATTGGGGTCTAAACTGTTTTGGAGGGGTGTGTAATGAAGAGATGGAAGTCAAGCAGGAACAACAAAACAACAACAAAATAACATTTATAGAGCTCCTTTCATGTCGGGAGGACGTCCCAAAGCTCTGGAAAGTAGTGATGGGGGGAAAGATAAGCTCAGGATCAAATAATTAAGTGGAAATCGTTATTTTCTCTTCTTTTGAAAGCAGAATTCTGAAGATCAAATTAGAGAAGGTAGATATAAAAGGACCACCCTGAAAATTCATGGTGCTTGGCTAGTGCGAGAGATCCCAGCGGCTGGAGCCCGCTGGGCAGAGGGAGCGAACAGGATGGTAGGGTGTTAGGAGGTCACAGAGGCAGAGGGGAGCAAGACCGTGGAGGGCTTTGAAGGTGAGGACCAGGATCTTGAACTGGATCCTCTATGTGATGGGAAGCCATTGGAGTTGGGCAAGGATGGGGGTGATAGGGTCGTGGAACCTGGTGTATGAGAGACACGGGCTGCAGAGTTCTGAATGATCTGCAGCCTGTGGAGGGAGGAGTTGGGGAGGCCGAGTTTGCATAGTCGAGCCTCCACGTAATGAAAGCATGTATGAGGGTTTCGGTGGCCTGCTGTGTGAGACGGTGGTGGAGCTGGGCAAAGTTGCGGAGGTGGGGGAAGGCAGAGCAGATCATGGCGCAGATGTGGGGTAGAAAGTATGGTTGAGGGTCAAATAAGACCCCAAGGTACTGAACTGGCTTAGAAAGGTGGAGTGTGCAACCATGGATGGTGATGCTGTCAGCGCCTGAGGTGAGGAGGTGTTGACAGGAGCCAATCAGGAGAGCGTCAGTCTTGTTGATGTTCAACTGAAGAAAGTTAGCTCTTATCCAGGACTTGATGTCTGACAGAACACAAAAGAGGTCTGGATCAAAAGTACTTTGGTCCTTTCAGCTCCAGTCCTTGGCATACTTTGAAAAGGAATCTGTTATGTTGTGTGGGGAAATACAAATACACAGTCACTACACTTCACAGTAAAATTCTTTGAAGTGCTTTCAGATGTCTTGATGATGTGATAAGACACTATATCAAATGCAAGAATTATTATAAATTGGATGTAAAGATCTGCAATAATCTAACAAATTGGCAGATCAGCCTTAACTTGCTACTGTTCCTACGTTCCTAATTTGTGAAAACACAATCTACCTCTTCTGTACCGTGTTCCTGTCATTTATTTAGTTTATTTCATACAGGAAACCTTCCATCTTGTTTCTTATGATTTATTCCATTAATTTTCCAATTATTGAGGTCAGACTAATGGATCTGTAGTTGTCAGTTATGCTCTGTCACCTTTCACGAATATAAGAACCATGTTTACCCACAGAAAACATTGTCATTACATTTTACATTATATCCTGTAAAGCATTTTGATATATCCTCCTGAAGTGAAAGGTGCTATACCAAATGTAAGGATTGTAATTATTATTAATAATAATGTGGAGTCCTGTAGCTCAGTGGTTAGAGCGCTCGCCTCACAAGTGAGAGACCTGGGTTCGATTCCTGGTAGGTCAAAACCTTGGGTAAGTTTCTTACTCCACCTGCCTGATAATAATCCCTCAAGAAGAAAAAAATAATAATAATTCGGTTACTCAATTCACTGTTTGTGGGACACTGCTGTACGGAATTGGCTGTCACGTTTCGTCCACAAATATACAGTCAATTCACTTTACAGTATATTCTGTAAAGCACTTTCAGACGGCTAGACAATGTGAAAAGCGCTATATCAAATGCAGGAATTATTATTATTCTATTATTATGTTTGCTTACTTCCAGTTAGGAATGTACGTGTTCTGCATGCTTGATGTTCATTTATCCTCAACTGATTTATTCTTGAGTACTTCCTCCCTGTCTATGCGTTCATGCCCTGAAGTTTGTCTGTCTAAACTAGACCTGGATTGTTTGCTTGTGCCATTTTCTAAGTCAGATGAATAGTATTGACTATGGTCATTGTCACCTTGTGGTTTATTTACTTCTACTCCCTGAGCAGGAATCAGGGTCACTGACTAGAACTAAGCCAAGGAGAGAACTGCCCCTTGTGAGCTTCCTGACGCACATCAAGAAAGCGGTCATTTTACACCAGTACATTTCTTCACGAGCAGTTTGTGGTATAGTGACACCACATTAACTACATTAATGGATTTTCCATCAAGCCAGTAGCACTCATGACAAAGGAGCACTGCAAGTGACAATTACCTTATTGGTATTAAGCAGATATACACGATTCTTCAATCATGTTTCATCTCATTCACATTGTGTAAGGTCATACATTTGTAGATTGAATTTGCAGACTGCAAGGGCAATATAATACATTGTTCCACATTGGGAGAGAAGGTCAAACCATCTTGGGCAAGCGACTATGTTTGTGAAAGTTTTGAGTGCAGAGATGGGGTCACAGAGGCAATACCATGGCAGCAATGGTGTATAAGCTGCTATTGTGGAGAGCTTTTGGTTTCAGTGTGGCTGCTCATCTTCCCTTTTTTGAGGCTAACATACAGTGGCCATAGGGCAGGGGGACATAGGTTGTGCACCAGGATCAAATGAGAAGAGTGGATAAAAGGGATCATGTAGTAAGTGTAATCACGCATTCATGCTATCTGTTTTCTTCATTGGAAAGACTTAGTATTCCATTGTTGCACAATAAAAAAAACGAATTTCTGCAATGGAATACCAATACCCAGCCAAGCAAGCTGAACACCCTCAATCATACTTCTGCACATATGTGGGGCAACAGAGCTCAGTATATCTCATGCACATTGATGCTCAGTGATCCTCTGTAATATTATTATTATTATTAATAATACAGAGATAATAATAGAGATAATAATAATCCTTGCATTTGATATTGTGCCTTATTGTGTCATCAAGATGTCTCAAAGGGCTTCATAAAATATACTGTAAAGAAATATGGCAGTGTGTATTTTGTGTACGAAAGAACCAAAAAGCCATGTAATGAATATTTATTTGGGGGATTGTTGGCCGGGACTCCCTTCTCTTTTTGAATAGTGCCACTAGGATCTTTAATGTCCACCTGGATAAGCAGATAGGACCTCAGTCTCAACTGAATGATGGTACCTTCAACAATGCATCATACTCCTTGTACTACATTGGATGTCAGCAGACACTATATGAATTCCAATTCCCAGAGTGGAGCTTGAACCCATAACCTTTTGACTCAGAGTCAGAAGGTTGTACCAGCAATTGAGCCAACCTGACACTGCTAAATTCTTAAATTCTTAAACACAGTGGAGTTGAATACAGAATCTATTTTATGCTGAAGGGGATTCACACTTGCTTCAGTTATTTGGTCCTCTCAGACAACAGCTGCCTGATCAAGAAGACTGTAATGCAATTTAAGTTACCGGCCAATGTCTAATACCCTTCTCACTTATTTCCACAGTCATCTACTATGGGGCACAACAACAACAACTTGCATTTATATAGCTCCTTTTTCGTAAGGGTTAGACTGTAGCTTTCTAAAGTCATTAAAACTACAGAAAAATGTACAACTTTTTTTTGATCAGCTGGCAAAGTTGATACCTGTATTTCCCACCATCTGTTAACTAGAACAACACTAGAACAGTGCTTAGAACGTTGCAGAACAGAAAAGGCCATTCGGCTCATTGTGTCTGTGTTTGTATGAAAGAGCAGCCTATCAGTCCCGTTTACCTGCCCTTCCCTTGCAAATTATTCCTTTTTAGATATCTTGCCCTGTTTAGAATCAAACAATGTAAAATCCTCTGACCTTCACTGTTCGAATACTAACTACAGTATAGACATGGGTAATGATGATTGGTCATTAAAAAAAGAACATTAGACATCATAAGCTCCACATCATGCCTTAAGTAAACCTGTAGTTCTAAAATCTGAAAGAGCAGTAAAACACATTTAGATGGGATCTTGTTAGGCTGATAGTCTGGCAACTGTTGGACCTAAAATAATCACTTCAGCAGCGGGGCCTATAAAGACGGCAGGCAGTCTGAGCCAAGTACAAATATGATGCTGGTCCATCCTTGATGTTTTTTAGTTGCCAAAAATCAACTTTTGAATCTCGGGTTGCAGCCTTCCAATGCCGCTTTGGAGGATAATAGCTTTACCAAATTGATATACTGTAAAGTGACACTTTAATGCTCTTTCTTCCAAACCAGCAATCCTCCTGAGCTGGAATCCAAGTATGCCTCCATCTGTCTCTTTGAACTTGGTATCTTCTAAAGAGGCATTCCAAATTTTGGGTTAGTATTTCATTCAAAGGACCTCACCTTAAAAAATGTTGCATCCACCCAATTTTGCACTGGGGTGTCACCTTAGGTTTAGTGCTCAAGTCCTGGTGTCAGCTACAAAACTCACAGCTTCTGCCATTTGGAGTTAGAGTGCCATGATTCAACCAAGCTTTAATTTTCTGCCAAATTCTAGAAATAAATCTTCTAAACATATTAAGTCATCATGTAAAATACAATACACAATACTAACCAAATACTCTTCTTGCATCAAAGGGTATAATGGTATAATATTAACTGAGCCCTTGGAAAGGGTTTTAGAGGACACAGCCACTTAGAGTCCTTCCAGTGCAATACCAACATTTTGATGAATAAATAATAATAATAATCCTTCGATTTGATATAGCGCCTTATCATGTCTTCGAGACGTCTCAAAGCGCTTCACAGAATATACTGTAAAGTGAATTGACTGTATATTGTTTTGGATGAAATGCAGCTATTAATTGCACACAGCAGTGTCCCACAAACAGTCATGGATTGAGTGAACAAATTATTATTATTTATTTATTTTATTTATATTTTGAAAAGATTATTACCCCGAGAAAGCAATCCGCCAATTGGATTACACTGGTGAAAAAGTTCACCTCTTACTAGTTTAACCTCAATTTCTACCTGGTATCAAATCCCCTCAGTAGATGCAGGACTTTCTCCAAGGTCTTCCTCGTCCTCAATGCAAGCCATAATAATAATAATAATGGCGGATTAAACCTGCTCTGGACTGTGGCTCTCTGTCAAGGGAGATAAACTCCACTTGACCTAGACTTACTGAATTTATTGAAGTCAGTTTTCTACAGAAAAAAGTTGCAAAAAATTTACAGAAAAATCCCTTCAAAATCAATAATACATTTAAGAATTTACTAAGTTCGGATGTTCCAAAGGTCCACTCCAAACTTGTAAATTCGAAGCGATCCAAGATAAATTTGCAAAGTACAGTAACGCAACTTCAGATTGCCACTTTCCTGGTTAGTTGTGAGAGTTTGCCAGTGTTATTCCCAGGGAAAACATGGCCGCTGAATCCATAAAATGTCAATGAAGTACAACTGCAGTGTTTGTTTTCATTATTCATTCTTGTCATTCCTCTCACTGTACAATGCTTGAATCACTGCTCCTTGATCTCCTCTATGCTGTTTGATGAGTTTCCTTTCACAGCTCGACATAAAGTTCTTCAACTATTGATATTCCAGGCCAGCAATCCTCCAGATTAATTGGCCATTCACCTCATGGCTATGTGTAGGACCTTGCTGGTGCAAAATCAGTACTATGTTTGTTTACAAAAACAGGCAATGTATTTGACAGTAATTATTTGTGAAGGACTGTCAGGCGTTTTGATGTGATAGGGCAATTTAAAAATGTGAGTTATTTCTTCTTTCTGTTGTTGACTTCACTACTTCTTTGGTCTCTCATAGAACTCTCACCTCTAACACCAGCACAGTTTTAATTGTGTCAAATATTTATTTTTCTCTCAAACAACACCCTCTCATCTCTCCTAAATCCTTATTTCTCAGAAAGGTCAAGTCAACCATAATTTTAGAGATTCCTCCAGCATTTCTCTCACACACCTGTCCAAGATATAAGCAAAGCTTGCCATCTGAAAGGTGACCCCCATATCTCTTATCTCATGTCTACTGTATCTCCAATCTTTCCCTTCATCAGAAACTAAAAGCATTTAATACTATATCCTGTGTCCCTTTTTTAGTATTTTGTAAGGTGAAAGCAACTTCTTTTTATTAATAATAATAATCCTTGCATTTGATATAGCGCCTTATCACAACATTGAGACGTCTCAATGCGCTTCATAAAATATACTGTAAAGTGAATTGACTGTATATTTTGTGGGCGAAACGCAGCAACCAATTGTGCACAACAGTGTCCCACAAACATTCATGGATTGAGTTTTAAAAACTGTTGTGCTCTGGCTGAACACTGGTATTACCTTCAGCCACTCTGCCCCCACCCTCTGGAACTCCATCCCGCAGTCCCTCCACCTCACTCCCTCTCTTGCCTCCTTCAAGACTCACCTCAAGAACCTCCTCTTCGACCGTGTCTTCGATCACCCTCCTTCCTCCCCTGCCCTCCACCCTCCCCAATCCCGACCCCCAGCTTGGGTCTAAAACACTGACTGTCTTGGGATGTCCTTCCGATGTGAAAGGCTCTATACAAATGTCATTTTGTTGTTGTTGTTGTAGTATAGTCAGTGAAAAGGCCAGATACATAAGAATGAATGGACACAATGCCAACCAAATTAGAAAATAGGAGTCTTGCATGAGTAAAGTTGCGAATAGCTTCTCTCCCAAAATATGTGGACCCGCCAAACAATTTGTGGGAGAAGAAATTACACCTATATTTACTCTATTTATGTAGCATTCTTGAATGTCTAAAATTTGGCAAATAATAAAATTGTGTTTAAGAATTTGTCACATTTTAGATGTTCTACAAAATGTTACAAAAGTTTACAAAATAGAGTAAATCTAGACCCAGGTGGGATTACTTGCCCCATGCTGTTTTAAGAGCTAAAATCGAACCATGGTGTCTACTATCAGTATTTTTGATTGATTTCATTGTTTCCAATAAATCAGAAAAAAAAGACATGAGATCAATTTGGTGACATTAATGCCGCTAACATGTAACTCATAGCTGATAAATTTTCAATTAAATGTTTCAAGACAAATTACATTTCAAGTTCAACATCTCACGTACATTGTTCTGGAGCAAATGCCTACTATAATAAGAAAGAGGAATGTGCTAGATTCAAAGCACTTTGCTATTTTGGTTTATTTCAATATAAGTGATGATGCATGTTAACTGCAGGAGTTTTTGTTTGAATTATACATCATGTACATAGGAATAGAGGAGATCAAGAGTAGATTAGAATGGAATAGAGAGAACCGAAAGCGAGACTAAAACAACAATTCCATTAAGGGCCACAGATGATATTCATAGCCCACAAGAGCAATCCCTAAGTGACATTTAATCATTATTTATACTTCAAGATAAGATTACACATTTGTGCTCACTCCGCTGTGTGCTCTTCCTTGTTAATAAAAGGTAAAATAATTGATGTGGTAATATAACCAGTGTTAATTAAAATAACATATGTGAAGTGATAATCATCACAGGTGATATTATCATATCGTGGAACAATCTGCTCTTTAATAGTTGAGCTAAACTTGTATTCCCTGAACTGAAAAGCTGGGCTTTGTGTGGTAGGGGCAGGATACCAAGCACCATCGTCCAGCTCAAAAGTGGTGGGAGATAGTTAATATAGTTTCACCCAAAAGCTAAATTGGGGTATTTCGGAAGGAGTTCTCCAGTTCTCTCATTGGTGTCCTTTATCATCGAGTCTTCTCTGGGATTATAGAATGTCCCATGTTGTGATAATTATCACCAGTAAAAAAAAAGGACTCAAGATTTGGTTATTGAAAGCACATAGCATCCCAGTACTCTGATCTATAAAATAAGTTTTCTGGCACATAGAGCATTCGATTACTGAAAATGTATTGAACTAATTGGGTTAAATCAAAGAGTGTTAGATAGAAGCAATCCTTTGGACGTCACATACTGGGTTTTCCCCATTAACTGTATTGAATTAGATTCTACACAATTGCCATTAATAAATCTATGTTCTGATTAATAAATCTATATCCATAGTCAGCAATTATTGTCTTAATGATATCCTTTAGGGTGACATGTGAATAGTCTATTTTATCGATGAATGAGTTTAATGGGGATGAATAAACAGAATGAACAAAAGCATAGACCGAACATGCTTCTGAAAGGACTATTACTGACATGTGTAGAAATACACAATGTTGTTCCATTTCATTTTACGTTGGCTTAGATGTGTTTGCCTCTCATGCACAAGTGACCAGTGGCCCAAGGTTGACATCATTTCATGTGTCTACCATAGACCCATGTCATTGTGGTAGATAGAAAATGAATAGCTTCTCTCTGCACTTGGAGCCAGACTTGGTGTCATTGTTATTTTTACTGTACTGTACCTGGGGTTGTCTGACCTTTGGACATCCAATGGCAAAGTACACGACCACTTTCCCTGCCGATCTAGTGACTGTGTGCTTTTTTTAGTAGTGCTATAGATGAAGCTAAAATTCAAATCCACTTAAATATTCATCTCTTGTGTTTAACAGTGAGAGACCAGAAATCAGGGAAACCAGAAATACATAAACCATTCATGAAAACAATTGAGATCAGCATATATAGTGCTTAAGAACAACAAAAAAAAGACTTGCTTTGAGAATTAGAAGTTGACTTTTTAGCAACAGAACAGAGGAAGAGCTTCATGAGACGCTCTTTAATGCTGCGTTTGGTGCCATTCTGAGTGTAGATGAAACCTAGAAGATATATGATCAGTATTTGTTATTTCATTGGGCTTCAAAGAGAAGTATGTGCATGCTTCATGCAATGCCACAATGCCATTGGTTTGAAGTGCTAAGCATGCAACAAGCATATATTATTTTAGAGTGAGGAAGCCAACCCAGAGGTACATAATGTTAGTAAACTATGCTCAAGACAACAATAATTCAGCATGTGCTAGGTATGTTTTTTCTTTGCTTATATTACAAACAGACCATCAGAGAGTCCATCTCTAAGTTAGAAGAAATTAACTATTCTGCTCTTCAGACAGAACAGACATTGGCCCTCATATGGTCCTTTTGCTCATTTGCTCATAAAAGGACCGTATTATGGAAATGTTACATTGAATTGGTACACCTTTCAAAATTACCTTTAATTAGCTGAATTTAAATACATATATTCTTTGGCATAGTATAGGTACTAGTGTCCCATAGCTGGAGATAAGGAAGCCCACATGTTATAAAGAATTATTTTATGCATTCATAATAAAGGTATTCAAGTTGACACAATAAAGTCCAATTTCAGGAAGTCATGGTTTGTATACAACACTAAGCTCCATTCTTCTGCACAGCTCCAGCCAATCATGGACATTAAAGTTGCATCAATCTAGTTTTGGACTCTGCAGTCCTTTTTTGAACCAGCACTCAGCAAATATCTGATTTTTACCTCAGAAGATTGTTATTGTACGTACTTCTATCTCTTACAATAAGCAGGCATTGTAATTGCAAATTAGGTTTCCAATGAGCTTACATCAGTAACAAATAAATGGGTACTTTTATTGCAGAGCTAAAAGCCAGGAAAAAAAGGAAAGTTTGGGCTTCGGTACACACACGACACCAACTGAAACTGATCTTTTCTCAGAAATAGGTGGCTCTAATTTCAATATTTGATACCAGATATCTCATTAAGAAATGTGTAACTATTGAATTTCTAACATATTGAATGAATGAAGAATGCATTATTTTTTACACATCAAATGTTTATTCTTCAGCATATTTGATGTTATAGAAATTTTGATAACTGCGCATTTCTTTTTAAGAAATACATTAGGAAATGCCACAAATTAGAGCCCACAAATCTCTTCATAACAGGTGGTTAGACTCCAGGAATCTCTTTGTAAACTTTCTAAAAGTTCCTGCTTGTAGCCTGAGAAAAAACAACTTTTCTCAACAAGTATGGGACCCTGTTTCACCCCAACCATTGTAATTTATTGAACTAAATTGTCAATAGTTAAAGGAGAAAAAAGTGTTGCGGGAGTACTTTCCAAACTATTGTTCCAATTTTGATGGTGTGAAGAAAAGGAAAGTCACTCTCCTGCCTGTCAGGAAGTATGTTATGCTTGTTATGTTGTTCTTGGCCTTTGAGGAGACCCATCATATTGTGATTCTCATCTCTGCAGGGAACTGCTCAGGTTGGAGTTAGATTTGAGCAAGTGACTTTATTGGAAATTTCACAGATGTTTTCTTCATCGGTCTTGAGTCCTGTAACTCAGTGGTTAGAGCACACGCCTCACAAGCAAGAGACCTGGGTTTGCTTCCCGGCAAGGCAACATTTTGAGCAAGTTTCCTTACTCCACGCGCCTCTGTTTACCTAGTAGTAAGCAGGAACCCTGTTGATAGTTGATTGGCGGATCGCTTTTCCGGGGGTAATAATTTCTTCAAAAAAAATAACAAATTGGTCACTCAATCCACGACTGCTTGGTCGGTCACTGCTGTGTGCAATTGGCTGCACCCTTTGCCAACAAAATATACAGTCAATTCACTTCACAGTATATTCTGTGAAGAGCTTTGAGATGTGATAAGGCGCTATATCAATGCAAGGATTGTTATTATTATTGTTATCCATTGGAATTGTTTAAACTGGAAGAATTGAGCACGAGCCACATAGTGTAATTGTCCACAAAAGTTGGCATTGAAGATCCCAGGTTCTATGCTTCCCAATTGGAATCATGGTCAAGAAAACTGCTCATTTGCAAAATGACTTACTGCATGGTTCTCTGGATTGACAGGAAAATTCAAATTGTTAGTCTCCACAAGGAAGAGAAAGACCAATCAAAATATAAATATCTCCTCTGAAATAAAATACTGAATTATATTTTCTTACACTAATTGGAGGATGGACTATATTTAATGTTACATTACATTACGTTGCATTACATTAATATTACATTGAGGCTCGAGTATGTAAACTCACTGCTTGTCGGCCTTCCCAACTTCTCCCTCCACAGGCTGCAGATCATCCAGTACTCTGCAGCCCGTGTCCTCTCCCGTACTAGGCTTCGCGACCCTATCACCCCATCCTTGCCCAACTCCATTGGCTTCCCATCACACAGAGGATACAGTTCAAGATCCTGGTCCTCATCTTCAAAGACCTCCACGTTCTTGCTCCCCCCTATCACTCTGACCTCTTAAACCTCTACCACCTTGCTCACTCCCTCCGCTCAGCGGGCTCCAGCCTGCTTCACGTCCCTCACCTTGCTCGCCCCACTATCGGCGAGTGAACCTTCCACCACTCTGCACCCACCACTCTCCACCCAGCCTCTGGAACTCCAACCCGCAGTCCTTCCATCTCGCTCCCTTCCTCGGCACCTTCAAGACCCACCTCAAAACCGTCCTCTTCGACTGTGCTTTCAATCTCCCTGCTTCCCCACATGTCCTCCACCCTCCTCCACCCTGACTTTCAGTTTGGGTCCGTAACTATGTAATTTTGTTGTTGTTGTTTATATTTAACCTATTTTTGTTATTCAGTTGGCCTGTTCCTTTTAAAATGATTCAACATATAATAGTAAGTGCTAAAGTGCTAGTAAGGTGCATGCGAACATTGACCTTAATATCTGCAAGGATACTTCGATTTTACAGTTCCATGGTACGTGAAGTGGTCTAATAAATACAACAACAAGATTACATTTGTTTAGCACCTTTCACATCGGGAGGACGTCCCAAGGCGCTGGAAGAGTAAGCATTTCAGATTCGAGCTGGGGTTGGGGGGGTAAGGGAGGGAAAGGGGGTTGGTTGATCGCATGGTCGAAGAGGAGGGTCTTGAGGTGCGACTTGAAGGAGGCTAAGGAGCGAGGTGGAGTGATTGGGGGATGGAATTCCAGAGGTTGGGGCAGAGTGGCTGAAGGCTCTCCCACCAATGGTGGGGCGGGTGTGTCAGTGGACGTGGAGCAGGACAGAGCCGGCTGAGCGGAGGGAACGGGTGGGTTGGTAGGGGGTTAGGAGGTCGCAGAGGTATGGAGGGGCGAGGCCATGGAGGGCTTTGTATGTGAGGACCAAGACCTTGAACTGGATCCTCTGAAAGATAGGGAGCCAATGGAGTCGGGCGAGAATGGGGGAGATGGGTGCAGGAGAGGACACGGGCTGCAGAGTTCTGGATTATCTGCAGCCTGTGGAGGGAGGAGTTGGGAAGGCCGACAAGCAGTGAGTTTGCATAGTCGAGCCTGGAGGTGATAAAGGCATGAACAAGAGTTTCAGAGGCTTGAGGGGTGAGGTAGTGGCGGAGTCGGGCGAAGTTACAGAGGTGAGAGAAGGCAGAGCGGGTCATGGCTTGAATGTGGGGAAGAAAAGACAGTTGAGGGTCGAACAAGACACCCAGGTTCCTGACTGGCTATGGTGAGTTGCAGTGAGCAACCATGGAGGTTGATGCTGCCAGAGCCTGAGGTGCTGAGGCACTGGCGCGAGTCAATCAGGAGGGCCTCAGTCTTGTTCACATTCAACTGTAGGAAATTTTCCCTCATCCAGGACTCGATGTCCGACAGGCAGTCTGTCAGGACAGCAGTGGTCCTGGAGTTGAGGGTGGAGGCAGAAAGATAGAGTTGGATGTCATCCGCATACATATGGAAGTTGACCCCATGTCTGTGGATGATGTCACCAAGGGGGAGCATGTAGATATTAAAGAGAGGGCCAAGGACAGAGCCCTGGAGGATGCCAGACGTGACAGTGCGGGGGCAGAAGAAGAAACTGTTAGAGGCAACGAAGTGGAGACGGTGAGAGATAGGAATCAAACCAGGCAAGGGCAGGTCCATGAAGATTGAGTAAAGCGGACAGTGTAAATGGCTGCTTGCTGTTAAACAGCTATTTAAATTTTATTTTATGGTACGAATGGTTACAAATGTGTGAAATTTGTGGTTTCTCTGAAATTATTAAAACTCTGGATTTTTGCTGCAATTCTACACATTTTACGTTTAACCCATCCTGCTTGCTTGAAGCAAAAAGTTTATGGGGATATGTCCAAGGTTGTATTTACCTGTAGGGAAAGTTTCTCATCTGTTGATTTAGATTCTGACAATGCCTTTCATGGATCTTTAAAAAATTGGGTCCACTCTTTCTGTTACCTCTTCAAAGAATTCAATGAGGCTAGTCAAGCATGACCTTCATTTTTGAAATCTGTGCTGACTATTCTTTATTATATTTTCGTTTTCTAGATGTTTTTCTATTACCTCTTTCAGTAAGGATTTCATTATCTTTCCTACCACCGAAGCTAAGGTGACAGGTCTATGGTTCCCTTTTTAAGTATAGGAATAACATTAGCTTTTCGCCTATCCTATGATTATGTTATGTACAGGGGAGAATCTCATTAGGTATACACCTAATTTTCCCTTTGATGCTAGGATAATACACTCTTCTACTTAATCTATGTGTTCTACTCTTTGATGGCAACAGACAGACAGAAATTAAGAGTATGAAAATTACAACCTTGTTTGGGTCAGCCGGGTGTCTTACACATGCAGAACCTCATCACCATGCTTCAGACTATCCAAATCAAACTGAGAATTCCACAAAATCATGTTGCCTACAGATGGAAATTTCCCTTGTTTGGAATGTGCACTCTCTCCCCTAGGGTTGTACCATGCTTCTCTAATCTCATTATGTACTGGCTGGAAATTGGCAGGAACTAGGCCTTAGCGACCCCAGAACATGTGTTGCGGGACTGCTAGAGTTCATCCAATTAAAACTGCATTACGAATACCATCTGACAAGCTTTCTGCTAGTTGTCCATTTTAGGTCAATTTATACATCAGGGCTTTGGCTTGCAGGATTAACAGGAGCTGACTGAGAGAATCCCTGCCCTCAGTGACTTGTCTGTTCCTCCTGTCAATGAGGCAGTCTGGCTGCACTATCATTAACACTGCCTTGGAGTACTGAACCCACCTGGTTTAGGAACCAGACTACCGAGACCGCCATATTTGATTGACTCATTTTGGTATTCTGTTTCCAAGCATGTCACCTTGGAGCCAGCTCAGCCCCAAGTAGACACGCTTACCTCTCGTTACTAGGATTGTCACTAGTTGTTTTTTGTTCATCCATGAAGCACAAGTTTGAGCTCTTACTGAGTAGGTGGCAGGTACCAGGGTCTCCTTGTGAGTGTCTTGGTGAAAAGCACAACTCAGCAGGAAATGTGTGACAGCTACCATCTTCCTATCTACAGGTTGGACACACATCACTATCCATTGAGCAATATAACCTATAAGGTGATAATTATCACATCCTTGAAAAATGTGCCCAACTGGCAATTAATAACTAAAAACATCAACTGTGACCATGTCACTCCCAACTCTGTGACAATAGTTGGGCCTGAGACTGGCCCATAACAACAATGAGAATGGCAATCTGGAACAGATTACTACTTTGGAGCGCCAGTTAGCAGGACAATAGCTTTACTCAAATGAGCCTAAAGGGATAGAATGGACATCTTGGGGTGAGAGCTGGTGCAGATTCAATGGGCTGAATGGCATCCTTCTGTGCTGTAAATTTCTATGATTCTATGAGCCAATATCCTGCTAGTCTGAAGTCAAATGCCATGATCTGCAAACCAGAAAGTTGAATACTGCACTTTAGAAAATGATATGGGACCCATCCTATCCATTGTGACAGAGTTGGAGAGGTGGGCAAGGAAAGGAATAACCAGTCAATGTCTTTACTCATCAACTAACTGCAATAATAATTATCACCAATGTTAATTATCATATAGCAGGTCAGTTTAAATCGTATTAATTCTAAAAAAAAACATCAATAACCAAGTGGATTAAAAGATTGGTGTTAATTTAGAAAAGTTGCAAATCTGCCATGTTTTCAATGTAAACTGAGAAAAAGTGAATTAAATACCTACAGTTGGGAATATACTAAACAATTATTTTTAAATGTTGGATGGTGTTTCTTAATTCTAGTATTATCCTGTAGTCCTGTATTATCCGGAGTCCTGTAGCTCAGTGATTAGAGCACTCGCTTTGCAAGCGAGAGACCTGAGTTCAATTCCAGGCAGGGCGAAACCTTGGGCAAGTTTCCTTACTCCACACGCCTAATAATAATCCCTCCAAAACCAAAAACAATAATAATTTGGTCATTTTCAATCTACGACTGTTTGTGGGACATTGCTGTGCGCAATTGGCTGCCACGTTCGCCCACAAATATACAGTCAATTCACTTTACAGTGTTTTCTGTGAAGCGCTTTGGGACGTCCTCCCGACGTGAAAAGCACTATATCAAATGCAAGGATTATTATTATTATTATTATTATCCTTAAAACTACAAGATATCAATATTTGCGATGAATCCAGTAAATTCACATTGATCATGAGTGCAGTTTTTCTTTGTAAAACTTAGTAATCTGTAGCATTGGACAATGAGGTTGCACAGGTTAATTCTTAGAGCATTGATGCTTTATGAGAAAATATATGAAAATATCTGCAGATTTGCACAATTCATTTTTATAATTTAAAATGACATGACAAAGGAATGGCAAATGATGTTTCTTTATTCTCTGAATAAGAAGGTAAATTACTATTCTGTTCTGATGTTTAGGCTTCTCTGCTGTAGAAATCTGCTGTGAGCCTTGAATGATTAAACTGAATTCATCATAAGTATAAAGCTTAGGTAGAGATAGACTCTCTTTTGTCAGAAGATAACTCAATGTGGCCTTTTATCTGGGAATATAACAATACATTCTAATCATTTTCTTGCCCAAGTCACAGAAGTTCACAGAACTACAGAGGCCTGAAATTCCTAGTCTCAGACTTTTAGACCATTTGTGTTAAAGTATAAGATTGAGCAAATTTGCAGAATTTCTTTTCCCAAGTCAATCTTAATTTGAAAGCCTTTTTTTTAAGAATGGCTTGAAACTGCCCTCCAGATTAAGATTGAATTCAAAAATTTGCCACAATCCTGCACAACCTCTATGACAAAATGTCCTTAGAGGCTGAGATGAAATGGAAATTCGAGCTCCTAGAGATTATAAAGACATACAAATGAGCCATGTTCATTAGGAATCTCACCACACTATCACCACAAGATCACAGCAGTGCATTTCCAACTGCACACCAGTACTTTTGCCTTCCAAAATCTTTATTTCAGTATTTGATTTCAATCATAATAACATAGGAACGTATAAAAGCCAGCCAATAAGCTGAGGCTGCGTATGGCAGCTCAGCCCTTCCCGTTTTATTTGGCTAATTTCCAAAAAGTTACACAATAAATATAAAACTTTCTTGCTTATTCACCGACAAATACTTTCACTATACTTTACAGTAAATCCTGTAACGCACTTTGCAAGAATTATTATTTTACTATTGTTGTTACTGAGAACCTCTATAACCAGAGTGGCAGTCCAAGGTAAGGAAGCAATTATTTCATAAAGCTTTTTTGTCCCTACTGCTGAATAGATTTTGTGTCTTGGTAGCATCCTAAAAATATGGTTTAAATGAAACCAACTATCCTCTCTGGGATAGGCAGCCAGTGCGGTATGGCAAGGACTGAGGTGATTAGGGAGCGGAGTTTCGTGCGGGTGAGAATGCAGGAGGTGAAAAAATAGAGTTGGGTGTCATCTGCATACATGTGGAAATGTACCCCATGTCTGCGGATGACATCCCCAAGAGGGAGCATGTAGATAAGAAAGAGAAGGGGGCCAAGGATGGATCCTTGGGGTACCCCACAGGTGACCAGGTGAAAGCGGGAGGAGAAGCCGTTTGTGCAGATGTACTGCCAGCGGTTTGTGAGGTAGGACTCGCACCAGATGCGGTCCCACTGAGGTGGATGACAGAAGAAAGGCGGTGGAGGAGGATGGCGTGATCGATTGTGTCGAACGCGGTGGAGAGGTCCAGGAGGACAAGGAGGCAGAGGGAGCCCTGGTCACAGATAGAGAGGTGCAGTCTTTCAAATGAGATGTTAAACTGAGATTTTGTCTGTCTGTTTAAGTGGATGTTAAAACTCCCAGGGCGGAAATAGAACCGAGTTTCTCTCGGTATCCTGGCCAACAATCCCCCAAATAAAATTGATCATTTACTTCATAGCAGTTTGTGGGCAAATTGGCTGTCACATGCACCCACAAAATACAGTCACTCTGCTTCATAGTATATCCTGAGAAGTGCTTTGAGCTATCCTTCTGATGTGAAAGGCCCTATACCAAATGCAAGAATTATTATTATTATTAACACTAATGGCCAAGTTACCACAAGATATCTCACTGCTGTTTGTAGGATTTTGCTGTGCCCAAAATGGCTGCACACAATAACAGCCACTTCACTTGATAGCAATTATTTGTCAAGCATTTTGAGATATTTTGCCATGAGAGGTTCTTTCTCCACGCCATTATCATTGTAATATCCTGTCCTTGATACAGTACAGGTTAGGGTTGGTTATTAGTCAACAATAACAATTTCCATTTATATAGCGCACTACATGTGGGGTTACTTAAGTGCTGTCCTTTATAGAGTACATGTCAATGTTTATTATTAGTTTGTCTTTATGCACTACATGTCAGTATTTACTATTAGTCTATCTTTTATGCACTACATGTCAGTGTGTGTTATTAGTCCTGTCCGTTATACAATACTTGGCAATATTTGGTACTACTGGACTTGAATTCCAATTAGTTACTTTTTTATATAAGTAAATACAGCTGCTGATTTTCACCTCCAATGTCTCATAATTTCATTGGGGGCCAGAATCTCCCTCCTTTTCTTGAAAATAGCACTATGGCATCTTTACCATTCACCTGAATACATAGCTGGGACATCAGATGAACATCTCAACTGAAGAACAGCACCTCAAATAGTGCAGCACTTGCTTAACACTGCACCTGACCCCAGTTTAAAGTATGAATCAAAGCCTGGTTTTGCTTGAATCCACAACCTTCTGAATCAGAGTTCCACCAAGTGAACCAAGAGAGCAGACCACTCTTGCATGAGGTTGCAAATGTTCACCGGAACCCAGGAAGTTACACTATTAAAGAGAAATGATTTAAAAGGGGCAACTGACATAAAATAATGAGATTATCTGTTAACACCTCCCCTCAAATCACATTAAAATGCAATAAAACCCTAAAATGAGTAATCTCAGCATGCTCATTCATTGGCTATTTACATAATCCTTCAAATTTAAGCACGTGAAAAGGAAGCAACCTTTCTTTTCCTTCATGTTCTTTACTTAAAATCTTTAAACCGTGTGTTACCTTCTTTGGGAGCATTTTAAACGCAACAGGTTCTGATTATTCTAGCAATTCTAGCAAAAGGCTTTATTGAACTCAAGGGCATGTTTGTTTGGAAGTGGGGTAGGGTGGGGGCAGCAAGAGGCAACATCCTCTATCTTACTATAGTGGGGAAAAAATGACTCATTTTGAAAACCTCTGCTTGGTAAAACTGTAAAGTATTGTTCATAAATAGGACAAAAAAAATCACCACATAAATTGCGACTAAAGCAGTTATAAATCTCTGTCATTCTGGCTATAGCAAAGCTAAAGTAATACTTGATAAGTACCTAGTTATATTTCACCACCTGTCATCTATATCACTCATCGAAGAGCAGTATTACCTTTGAATGTCAGCATTCACTGACAACATCTATTGCACACAGAAGGCTTGATGGGTATTGATGATATTATTCTAAGTGGTGTTTTTTTTAAGTCAAAAATACTTTCATATAAATGGTAATCAATCTCTTAATCTTTATTTTAACGTACCAAACATACTGACTTTGAAAAACTAATTCTCCCTGCAGGGTTTGTTCTGCATAGCAAAAAAGCTCTAAATGTTGATAAAAGCTGTTTCATAAAACACTGCACAATATTTTTCACGGCACAAGTCATAATATTGAATGATTATCATCTGCTTTACTTTGGGGAATATAATTTGGGAGAGAATGGCTCATATAAATAAAAATCACTGACAACACAAAGCATAACTGCATCATTAAATTCACCGTTGTTGTTAAAATGATCATACTATGTCCTTTATGAATGATTAGGTTATTGCAAATCAAGCTAGAGATGAAGTGATTATCAAGATAAGTAATTGCTCAGCACCCCACAGCATCTTTTACAGTGCCAGAACAGACTTTGATGGCACACACTGTAATACAAATTTGTTTATCATCACTCACAACGCTACTGTTAGGATTACAAAGCATCTAATCAAGTACAGATACGACTAATTATTCAATATCTCTTAAACTTTCCCTGTACGTTGGATGTTTTCCTTCAAATGTACAATATTTATGCTTGTTTCAAAAGCGAGTGCTTGACATTAATCTTAACTGATTTCCAGAGAAAATGCTCCAGTCGCTCATGATACTTTTCAGAACCCATTTCATGAACAATTTAGTGGTTTGGAATGTAAGAACATAAGAAATGCTAGATGAAAAAAGACCAGGGTCCATCTAGTTTGCCTTCCACCTTCCTAGCGATCACATGCACCTATGACCCAAACTTCCTATGTACTATATCCCATAATGTTATTTCCGAAAAAGGGCTGAGGAATAATACCCTTTTGTTTTTGGTCAGTTGGGTGACTGACACAAATTCAGAAAATCATCACCATGCCTAAGAGTTTCCAAACCAAACTGAGAGTTCTGTGCATCCCACCTAAACATGGAAATTCAAAAGATATTTATAGGTGGGATGCATGAAACTCTCAATTTGGTTTGGTTAAGCATGACAATGGCTTTCTGCACTTGTCAGACACCCAGCTGACCAAAAAAAAAGAGCACTGCATTGCATCTGCCAATAGATATTTTGCCTTCATCCCACTGTAGGAGGTAGGAGCCTGTTTTGCTAAATGTTGTGTGTCCTGACAGACTTAACAGTGTGATTTTAGTGCTGGAGATGAATGGCTTCATTCCCAGCAGTGCAGTGCAGTGGAGAAGGAAGCTGGATGCTCAACATTGTTTTGAGTCAGACTGGAAAACAAACACCTGATCTCAGTATTCTGAGCATACTCCAAGTGGAAAACAAGAATTGAGTGTTTTTTTAATAGTGAACAAGTGCTCAATGTCTCGCCGTGATGCATGGCTACTTTAACAACCTTTAGTATGTTACAAATACCATTGGTTTGGTACATTCTCTCCTAATTCCTCATTTGTGTAAACAAACATTAAACATTATGGGTTGATATTGAGTACCCTTGATTTATTCCGCATTTAAAAAAAACACTCTCAGAACCTGAGCTTGAGCCTCGTGACTTTGATATCTGCTCCGCAGGAAAGTGAAAGAGCGAATTGAAGTACATGGCGTGGTCAATAGAATACATCAAGTAAAACATGACTAGCACACAAACTGTCCTCCTGGTAGAATTACAGCATCTGAAACTGTATGCTAATGTATACAGATTGAAAATCAGACATAGAGACATTTACATTGCTTGCTCCTTAGATTGATTACAGCGCAAGGATAGTTGAGCCAGAGCTCAACAGCATTTGCTTTGCTCTGTCAAGACCCACAGAATAAATGAGTTTTTGCAACTGCAGGAAGTCTGCTTTTCACAGCTAATGTCTGCATTATTCATTCAATTACCTGCAATAAGAGCAATGATTTTGCTAAGTATTTAAACCGATTTTACAATTTGAATATTGTCTCATCTGTCCAACCACCAGCCATTTCTGAATAGTTTGACAAATTGCAGTTAATACAAAGCGCCTTTGTAATTGTGTGCTGGCTCAGACTTCTGCTAGATCCCTTCCTGCCCTATCTCTCTGATCTCCTATCAACAATAACAACAAGATTACATTTGTATAGCGTCTTTCACGTCGGGAGGACGTCCCAAGGCGCTGGGACACTATCACACTCCTCTGCTCACCCATCTCTGTTTAGCTAACTTGAATTTTGTGCATAGAAACCTGCGTTACAATCGGTGGCCAGGCATTCCGATTGTATGACCGTAACCTCCCTCAACCCCTCCACCTGCCTTGAAGTTCTTCCTCTTTGACAGGGTCAATAATTACCTACCCCTTTCTTAGCAACCACCTCCTTCACTCTAAAACGCTCTGAGACATTATTCTATATGAAGAGTGCTACCTACATAAGTGAAAATTGTTGTTATTAATTACCTTCTGGATAAAGTAATACTTTCTGGTATCTGTCCTGATAGTGTCCTTTTCAATATTAAACCTTGTCCCTCATTCTGCTGTCTTGATGCATCTTCTGTTGATCAATTGGCTAGGACACAGTTTGTCTTTGTGATCAAATTATATTTATGGATTCAGTAAAAGACCATTCAAAGTATTCCATGGAGCAATTATTATTCTGTGCAGAAAAGAGGCAATGTTTAATGAGTAAAGCGAGTTATTCTGCTTTTTGCACTTCATATAGCACATTCCACTAGACGAAGTGCTTGAGAGTTGTGGATAGATCAGCAAGGATGGAAAATAGCAAATTGCTCTTTAGGTCTTTTGTATATTTACCATTGATTATAAAGACTGAATGAGTAACCATTGCTCTCTGTTATTTTATCTTATTTCAACTAATTTAGGTGGCTTGACAGAATTATTTTTTCCACGTTTATCCATATGATACCAAAAAATGCCATTGTTTAACACAAAGATGATAGAACTTGTCAAATATCTCCTAAATAGCTGTCAGCCTGGCTCATTTGGTAACACTCTCGCCTCTGAGTCAGAAGGTTGTTGGTTCAAGTCCAACGTTGAGACCTTGAAGTAAGTCTAAGTTTAAGCTTACACTCCATTGCAGTGCCGGGGGTGTGCTGCATTGTCTGAGGTGCCTTTCTTTGGATGAGAAGTTAAACCAAGCCCTCACTATTCGAAAAGTGAAGGGAGTTTCTCCCAGTGTCCTGACAATCCCCCTAAATAAAATTGTTCATTCACTTTTCTGGTTGTTTGTGGGTCATTGCTCCGTGTAGAATTGGCTACCCCATTCGCCCGCAAAAGCACATTTACTCCACTTTACTGTATATTCTGTGAAGCACTTTGGGATGTTCTCTTGACATGAAAGGTTCTATACCAAATGAAACAGTTATTAATATTATTAAATAAAGCTCAACTCAACACGTTCTGAATGTCTCATTTCCTGGCATCCCTCCTTACATTAGTGTGTGTGCAAATTGCATTTGTAATTTAATCACAAGTGCATAGCATATGTAAAGTTGAAGAGAAAAGCTGTACCATTTTTCTCTTTCAACTGTTCAATTCAATAATGGAACACGTCCCAAAATATGTCATGCCCACAAATCTTACAATTCTCAGTGGAAAAACTCCTTGGTTTACCCATTAACCAAATGTAATCTGACTTTAAATCAGGGTTAATTTCACATGGATCAGTGTGATTGAAACCCTGCACATTTCTTCAGTGTTTGTACAAGTAAGGGCATCAACCATTAATCATAGATCTGAACAAACAGCAAGGACATAAATCTGCCACTCGTCCACAATAGCCAAATATAGCATTGCATTAAACTCTGCTGTTGTAAACACATTTTGCTGCAACTGTAACATGGTAACACTTTGACTCTAGAAATGCCTTTGTTGCCCTTAACAGGGGGTCGGAATAGATCTAAACCATCTCAGACTTATATTAGATTTATTTATTTTTGTTGTACATTTGCTGGCTCAGGCTATCCTGATGACATGCAGCTCAAAGCTTTTTCGACACTGAGCTGACATTAAAACCCCAAATCTGATGCATCAACAGAATCTCTATCTTCCACCTCCACAACATTTTTTGCTTAGCTGCAACAACAAATTACATTTGTATAGTGACCTTTCAAGTCACCCAAGTTGAAGAAGTGGATCTTGAGACAGGCCTTGAAGGAGGCAAGCGAGGGGAGAAGGCGAAGGGACTGTCAGATGGAGTTTCAAAGGGTGGGAACAGAAAGCCACACTTTCAGTCATCTTTCCCCTCCCCACTTCTCTGCTCCCAACCCCAACTCGGGTGCCCATCTAGCACTATTAAACACTTTGAGACATAAATAGTATTCAATATTTATTTCATAACAGATGCCTATCACATTGAATCTTCTACAGGAAAACGGGAACAAGAGGAGGATATTTATCCCATTGAATCTGTTCCACCATTTGTTGTGAAACAACATATTTTTACGCCACTGATCGCTAAAACTAGCAAACTTTGATTACAAGAAAAAATCTGTCACACTTTGGTTTTCTTTCCCTAACTCTCACATTGCTGGCGAAGCTCAAATCACAATCCAACATTGAGCTCTTGTAATGCTTTGGGCATACTAATTCACAGACAGACTTAATGCAGTAAACATATTTAATTACCGTCTCTTGCCACTTTTCAATGATATTTAATCTTCAGGAATAGTCTAAGTGAATCTTGGACTTATTTCCTTGGAGACACACAGACAAGATTTTTCTTCAGTATCTTATATCAAGTCTGTCCATGATCATTAACAAGATGCTTGATGTGCATTTTCATTACATTTTCCACAAACTGAAATGTACTGAAAGGAAAATGACTTGTACAAGTCTTTTGGAGAAGATGGTACATTGGAGCTGTGATTCCTCTGGAGTGTACTATAATCCCAGTACATTTTACTAATCTATTTTTAATAAATACATGGCATAACAGCATGGGCCAGCAGGGATGAACCATAATGTAACAGATGTTGGAGAATTTTCCCCTGTGATCTTGAAAATGCCAAAGACCTAGAGAATATGCACTGAGCCCAAGGAACAACCTCAAAGCCTTCCTAGAGTCTAATGCTTCAAGAAGTCTGGCTCTGTAGGCTACTATGATGTTCTTTTGCATAGCAGAGACTCTGCTGGTTGATAACACTGCTGGGAGGCCGATGAACCTGTGAGCTTTGGTGCGTTCATGCACTTTGCTACCAGTGTTTTCATGCAGGCATTTGGCCCTAATACAGAATTTTGAGCTCTTACTGTGTTCCATTGTAAACATGCTTGCCAACACATATGCTGCAATAGTTACAATACTTACAAGCTTCAGAAAGAATTCCTTGAGGCATGTCTGTGATACTTGTGACCCCGTCTCACCCAGTTCAACGCTCTTAATATCTTTGAGGTGTAGAATGTATCAGCAAGAGATTGTTTTTTCCCCTCTACCCATTCCAGGTCTTTCATTGCACTTTGTGTACATTCATGGGGAACTGGACCCAGTTTAGCTGCCGCCCGAGCATTGGCTCTGAGATGTCACGATCATGGACCAGCAAGCACTGTAGTGCCTGTGAGCTGGCTTCGGGTGCAAACATTCTGTCAAAGTCTGAGTTAGGCGGGGAGCGGAGGCGTTCACTTGACATTCACTGATGGGGAAGAATCTTACACAATGTAACTCAATGCATCATATAAAAGAGAAGGGAGTTTCTCCCAGTTTCCTGGCTGACAATCCCCCAAATAAAATCGGTCATTCACTTTATCACTGTTTCAGGGATATTAATGGGCAAAAATTGTCTGACATGTTTGCCTAGAAATATACAGTCACTATACTTCACATTAAAATCCTGGGAAATGCTTTGAAGTCGCTCAACAATGTGATAAGGCTATACCAAATGCAAGTATTGTTATTATTAGAATGTTATAATCAATGATAATTATTATATCTGGTTTGGTGTTCTGCAGTTCACACTCAGCAGTGTTCTGAGTTCACAAAATCATTTTAGTCTGTCTTGCTGTGATCTGCAGTAGCCACCTGCGTGAGTGTGATAAGCAACCATTTGCTTATGCAGTATCTTGTACGTGCAGCGCCCTGGGCCAAGCTTTAAAGTATGATCACCTGAGAATATACTGTATTCAACAGCAAACTTCTTCAGTGTAAAATAACTTCCATAAGTTTAGCACTGAAAATCAATACGTGTTCAAAGCTCGTATCTACCTAAGGGAGAAAAAGCCTGAAACAAGTTTCAGAACATGCTATACATTCTACAAAAATCTTAAACAACTGCAGTCTGTTTGTTCTAAAGAAGAAAAGGTCCTTAGATAGTTCTGGCAGTAAAATCACTGATATTACACTTCTACAATCTGCTAATAAAATGCATTAAGTATTTATAACAAATATTTTTAGCAATCAATCTTTATGAGAGATGTCAATGCAGGGGGACAGAATGTTCTTTCCTAGTCATCCTATTCTGGGCATGAGACATCCACATAGAGCACTCAAGACAGCACAGTCAGCCTGGCTCATCGGCAGGACTTGGAAGGGCAGACCAGTCTCTGAGGGCAGGGAATCCTCCCATTCAGCTCCTGTTAACCTTGCAAGCCACAGCCATGACAGGTAGTTTGCTGGAAGTACAGCAATGGCTCAGATAGAAGCAGAGTCCAGCTCCCTCTGGGGAGTTTAATTTGCAACATTTGTAAACTGGATTTGATGTGTTAATTGAAACTACCAATTGGGGACTGTTGGTTTGTGACATCTGTTAGGGTTAGTGAAACCTGAGCAATAAACATCTATCTGTTTACTCACTGAGTTTGTTTCAGACTTCACTTTGCAAGTACAGTATTTTCCACAATTCTGCGCTATCTTAAATTTTAATATAAAATGTTTTTTACAGACTTAGATTAGTTGATACTTTGGATTTTACACAGTATTTCATCCACAAAATCCACTTCATAATACATTCTGTGAAGCGATTTGAGATGTCTCAATGACATGATAAGGTGCAAAGGACATAATAAGGATTATTGTTATGCCTTACAGTGAACTTGTGGAGTCCTGTAGCTCAGTGGTTAGAGCACTCGCTTTGCAAGTGAGAGACCTGAGTTCAATTCCAGGCAGGGCGAAAGCTTGGGCAAGTTTCCTCACTCCACACGCCTAATAATAATCCCTCCAGAACCAAAAACAATAATAAATTGGTCATTTTCAATCTATGACTGTTTGTGGGACATTGCTGTGCGCAATTGGCTGCCGCGTTCGCCCACAAATATACAGTCAATTCACTTTACAATGTGTTCTGTGAAGCGCTTTGGGACGTCCTCCTGACGTGAAAAGCGCTATATCAAATGCAAGGATTATTATTATTAACTTCAGAACAACAGCTTCAATACTGCTAGGAATTTGTTCACTTCACACAGCAGTTACTCCTGCAGCATTCTCTTAAATAGATATAAGCTTTGAACATTCATTGATTTTCTGCACAAGGTTATTAAGAAAGTTGTTTTTACACTGAAGAGGTTTACTGTAGAATATTATGTATTCCTGGGTGAGCTTACTTTAAAGGTTGCCCCAGTGGTCTGTGCTTACACAGACTGTTCAGAAGTACAGAAGCAGCCAAGAAGCTGCTCACAAAACTTATGCAGGTTGGCTAGTGCAAATCGCTGGCTAATTTGAAGTTGAGGGCTAGGGGTTAATTCATACACAGGTTGTACTGAAGAATGCGTCACGTCTCACAACTCCCTTAATAATAATAATCCTTGCATTTGATAAAGTGCTTTTCACACTGGGAGGGCATCTCAAAACGCTTCACAGGATTTAATAAGCACCAAAGAATAAAGCAGTATTGAATTGGTTTCTAATTTATTCCTGGCTGACATTCTGTTTTCTCCCATTGCAAGATTTATATTTTGCTTGAATCCAGATGAATGCGTAGTTTATCCGAGTATAATTCCTACCTAGGCATAAAACTGCAGAGTAAACAAATCACTTCTCATTCAGTCCCAGAATATGGAATTACTGATCAAGACTTGATGAATAAATACACAACCCTGACGTGACTGTAAACATCTCAAATTATTCAGCTCAAAGCACTCAGTGGTGACATTTCCAGCACGCAAACAGCTTGTTGAATAAGATTTTTTGTGTACTGAAACTCTAGCCCTTTATGTGAGGCTGTGCTATAGAGGGATTGCTATCTGCATGCTAACCAGTTCTAAGTACCTTCAGCTCACTTGCTCCAATAGAAATGTACTACCAGAATAATAAAGCTAATCAAACTTCAGAGATAACTCTATGAATGTAATTTTAACCCATCCTCATTCCTAAAAGTAAAAAATCCTATTTATAATGGGGTGAAAATGGCAACCTGTGATATGTTGACTCATTAATATTAAATGTAATCAGTCGATATTTTAATTTATCACCTCCCCCCTCCGGCAAGATCACAATTGGATCCAAAGCCACTCATGCTGCCCCTCCTGGACAGCTGGCCCATAGATCATGTCCTGGACCAAAAGAAAAGTTTGGTCTCAATTTTTCCACGGAATCCGCAATAAACAGCACCTCCGCTATAAACCCGCTAAACAGTGAAGTTTCTGGCCTCGGGCCTCCCTCGCTGTTTATCCAACTCTACTGTGTGCAGCACTGGATGTGCATGCGCGGTGCAGTGTAAGCGGGAAATGGGCTTCACTCCACTGGGAGGCCCCTCTGTTGTGATTATCTGGGTGTCTCTCTCTCTCTATGTGTTTGTGAGTATGTCTGTGTATCTCTGTCTCTATATACGTGTTTGTGTGTCTGTGAGTGTCTGTGCGAGTGTGTCTCTCTCTCCTCTGTGTGTGTGTCTGTTTGTGTGTCTCTCTGTGAGTGTGCTGGGTCTCTCTCTCCTCTGTATGTATATGTTTGTGAGTGTGTCTGTGTGAGTCTCTTCTATATATATTATTTGTATATTACTACATATAGATAGTATATGTATATATTATTTATATATTACTAAGGATTGCAAAAACAGGTTGGTTGAAGTCTTATTACTAATGTAGTATTGTGCTGCTAGTTGTTATAGTTATGTGTGTTAGTTATATTTTAACCCATCGTCAGTGTAACGTCTTACATTGTTATATTTCTTACATAGCCTAGGGTTGCTATGTCTTAATAAAGAGCTGTTGTTTTCTTCCGAATGTATCCTCGAGTCTCTGTAATATTCTAAAACAAGGAGTAAGCACTTAGAGAGTAGCTGTCGACATCAGAGTTCTGGTAGTACAAGCAGGCTCCGATTAGACATCTCAGTTACCTGGCATTGAAATTATCTGAGAATACCAATCTGAGTGACTAATTAATATTAATAATTAATATAAACTAATATTTACAGTAATGGCACTTAGAAGAGTTAACACTGATACTAATGACTTTTCATTATTGTTTACAAATCATCTGAATTTGTATTTGCTCATTCCTATTGAACACAATAATAATAATTGTTGCATTTGATACAGCTGTTGAAAAGTCTACAAACAATTCACAGAGTTTATTGCAATGTGTAGTAACTGTGCATTTGTAGGTGAACGTGGCAATCAATTTGTGCATTGTCCCATAAACAACCATGAAATGAATGATCATTATTTTATCTGGGAGATTTCTGGCCAAGACACTAAGGGAAATCCCCTTCTCTTTTCAAACAGTCCCATGGGATCTTTAATGATCATCCGAACAGGCAGATAAGATGTCAGTTAATGCCTCGTTCAAAGTTTGGTACCTCTAATAATGCAACGCGCACCCAGCTCTGCAGTGACAGCCTGGATTAGGAGTGTGGAAGGATATGGAAGAGCCTGGTTGAAAAGGTACAGAGTGAGTTCAATATTGGAGAAGTAAAGACTACACATTAGAGAATATTTCCCAGAGGGAGTGGAATGAAATTGCTGTTTCCTACACCCTGATGAGATGTTAACAAACCAACACTAAATGGGTAAAGTTAAAGTGAATCAGAGAAAAGCAATTCAGTGAGTGAAAGTTTAAGCTGCCCACACAAAGCAGTTAGTTTTTGATGGATGTAGTTCAGAGTCAGGCTCTGGAGACCACAAGCATTTGTTTTGCTCCTTCAAGTGAAGAATGCAAAAACTGAACATTTTTACAACCAGCGCTATACCAAATTACCTCATCATAATCACAAGACAGCTCTCATACTTCAATAGACAATTAATCATCAACAAAATACTTCACCAACCAACGCTTGGCTCTCAAGATAATATTTATTGCCTCATATTCATCTTAGGGCTCGGCATCACTTCATTTCACTATAAAGTGATGAAATAAGAGCTATGACACAAGATTTTAAAAGCCTTTTTATTTGTGGAGGATCTAAGTCTCATCATGTTTTGTCTCTGGATAAGTCAGTAATAATTCAGCATGAGCTAACAGTTGTGATTACTGCTTAGAACCTTCAAGTAATCATGAACCATTTGCTTTATGATAGCGTTACCTTCAAACTTAAGTTTATAAAGTGCTTTGCTACTAGATTTCCAGCAATATATTCTCCAAATTTAATGGTGTACATTTTTAATTTTATTTAAAGTGCATTTGGAATATTTAGATTTAGTAAACATTGAACTCATTTTAATTTGCTGACTAGAAACTTGAAACTTGACAAAAATTATGTAACATCTATCTGAAGAAATCTGCAAGCAGCTCAGTTTCTCTGCTTCCCTCCCAATCACACCTGAAGCTGACACACCCTTTCCATTTGGTCAAATGGGTATCCAACAGACACAAAAAACCATCAGCATACTTAAGATTCTCCAAACCAAATTACTGAGTGTTCCAAAAGTGTGTAGAAATTTCCATTTGCTTGGCAGTGAGTCCTGATCATTTAATCCAGGAGAGTTTGGACACAGATTGGCAAGAACCAAGGCTCTGACATGCAAGAGTGGGTGTTGGGGTACTGCTGAGTTTAACCAACTTAATCAGCATGACATTGTGTCAGATTCCTACTGCTAATGCAGCCAGATACTCTTTCCATCAGGGTCACTGTAAAGTGATCGGGAACTGTAATCCTTACTGATTTTCCTCCCATTCTTACTCAGCCCAGGTAACTAAAGACAATTGTCACAATTCTCTCAGTGTTATTCAGGTGGCATCAGCTAACTCAAAACAGATTGGGTTACGGTGAAGGCAGAACATTCTTGACCTATACAGCTCAGTCTCACACTAAGTTGTGCATTGAGCCACAAAGCCACCAGGCCATCTAATTGGTTTGAAACACTGCCAACTAAAAAGCAGAATTTAATACAATTTACAATGAGCTGCTGAAGAGGCTGGGGGAAAGGAGGAACATGACTGAAAGCCTGATTGAAGAGAAACATCTTAAAGCAAACTTTATAGTGGAGAAGGAGGGGGTGATTTGGAAGGATTCCAGGATGATTTTCCTGAGAGAGAAAGCAGAATAGCTGAAAGCTTGCCTACCAATGGTGGAGCAGATCGGACTGGAGACATGAAGCAGGCTGGTGCTCATAAATAATAATATTCCTTGCATTTGATATAGTGCCTTATCACATCATCGAGACGTTTAAAAGCGCTTCACAGGATATATGTAAAATGGATTGACTGTATTTTGTGAGTGAACGCGGCAGCCAATTTGCACAAAGCAGTGTTCCACAAACAGTTGTGGAATGAGTGACCAATTTTATTTGGGGGATTCCTGGCCTGGAGACCCAGATAAACTTTCTTCTTTTTTCAAATAGTGCCATAGGATCTTTAACGTCTACTTGAACAGGCAGACAAACCTTCAATTTAACCTCTCATCCGAAGGACGGCAATTCCGACAATGCAACACCCTCCAGCACTGCGATGGGGTGTCAGTTTAGATCAGCGCGGAAGGAAGAACCGATGACAGATTCTGATATTTAGACTATGTGATTCCAAGACCCGACATGGAGCATGAACCCACAACCTTCTGACTTAGAGGAGAGTGCTACCTACTGAGCCAGGCTGACACACAGCTACTGGCTGTACTGTACTTTTTCCTGAGTGCACTTCAAGCTACGGTGCATTTCCAGCCTTGTTTATTCAGTTGACAAATGTTTGACATGATGAACAAAGAAGCAGAGAAAATTTCAATTTACTTTGTCTCAGTACAACCCCTGCCTCGACTGTCTAGACACAGTAGACTTGGTGTATGCTGAGGTCCTTTATCAATTGTGCTTGGTTCCAGCAGTCTATCAATCTGAAGTACATTTGATATTCATGTCTCAGTGATACGTGGAAGCCATAATAATAATAAAGTGTCCAATTATAAGTATACTAGTTATACAATTTGTAACTATGCTTGCAACCAAAGGATCCAATATGGAATGTAGATTGACACACAGACAGACACACAGACAGACATTTCATCTTTATCTATACTCATCTGAGAGGACACTAGGTATAACTGTAGTGAAAAACACAAAACTGAAATACATTTTAGGCCATAATTCACAAACAATAAAAGATACTTGAAAACAAATATGCCCATGTCACTTCTACATATAAGACCTTTCCAATCAGGTATAAATCAATCTCTACGTCAATTGGTTATTGAGATCCTTCTTGAAGCACAGACAGGCAGATAAGTCAGTCAGTCAAATATTGCCATTTTATTAACATAGATAGAAGATAGAAGATGATTTGAGAACAGAGGCTTCTTTCTTTATAGTTTTGCAACAAAGAAAAAAACAATTCCCTTCCTTCTCCAAAATGGGATAGTATTATTCTTGAATCAGCTAACGTAGTAGTTAGATGGTCCATATGGTCTAATTTATGTGAATTTCTTACTTTAGTTTGAACTATTGTGGAGTCAATACAAAATAAAACAACAGGGGGGCATTTGTCAGGTTTTGTAACTTGTGTCTTTGGATAGGAACATAATTTGAAACAGAAATTTCTTACTATTCAATAATTAACACCAACCAGATTAAAGCTCCCACCCAACTCAATCTTCCTTACATCCTCAGTCTTTCTTCCAAATCAGAAATTATTATTGCTTTATTATTTTATACATTTCAGCTGCTTGACTTACTGAGATTTGCCATGGAGGATGCAGAATTTAAGTCAATCAGAAATGTAATTTAATTCCCACCTTAGCATCTTGCTGCCTCTCTGACTTGTTTGCACTCCAGTCATTGGAATTAAGAGAAGAGCTTTCTGGTTGCAGGTTAGTTCACTGCTCAACACCAGAATAAAAGACAAACTAAACGTTTTTGAAAAGGACTATTGTTCAAAGAAAAAGACACCACCAGGGATGAAAAGAGCAGGAAGAAGACAATAAATCATGAGGCAATGGTGAGATGACAACAAGTTTCATTTTTTTTATAAACAAGGAGAGGAGGTGGAAGCTGAAGATAAAGTTAAAGTATGTTTATTTGTCAGGATCAAGGGTTCCCAAATCGTAGATATGTGGGCGGGCAATATGCAGCATGGGGGGATTCAAGCACAACCACTGTGATGGAGTCAGCGATAGGGTCAAACCAAGAACCAGTCAATCACCAAGACATCCACAGGGTGGAATTCACACAACTGTGATAAGTATCATCAGTATTAATGTACTCCACACCGCAATTTACACCCCACATATTTTACAAAAAGTCAGATACAGATCTGAAGCTTCTTATGGACAAACACTGCACCACACAAAGCATGCAGGTAGCGTGATAATAATAATAATAATAAAAAAGTTCCTAACCCTTGACTTTCATATAAGGAGGACATCTCAAAGTGCTTCACAGGATATAGCCTCTGCCAGTGTCTCTTTGTGTTGGTTGAGCTGCGTATTTTGGTATATCCTGTGAAATGCTTTGAAACATCTCGATGATGTGATAGGGTGCTGTATCAAATGCGAAGATTATTATTATTATTCAATGCACATTTGCAGCATTTTAGAGGCAGATGCATTTTCATTAAAAACACATTCATGACATTTCATTAAATATCAAACTGTTCTCCTAAGAAGTGAAACCACTCCATTAAGCGTCAATACTTGAAAACTGCAGATTGTGTTCTTTCCTGTTGTGCTGAGCAGTGCATTGAAAAACATTGTCCTCTTTCTATGTCTTGATCCTAAATGCACTGAGAATTTATCATGATAACTAAAATCATGATAACTGATGGAAATTGGATCCATTTTTATTCTGAGGAGGTGAACTGGTTTTTGAATTATATGAATCCAACAACAGCAGAAAAACTGCTTTCCCAGCACATAGATGTACGTGCAACTGGCGTGATCTTTCAACACCAGCCAGATTACATTATATATGAACGTGAAATAAGCATGCCAGGAGCTGCCAGCCACTACCGAAGGTGATTAGAGTATATTATGAGAAGCCAAAATTAGTACATGAGCCAAGGCCAGATTCAACAACAAAATGCATTTATATAGCATAGCGCCTCTCACTTCAGGAGGATGTCCCAAGGCACTGGACTTTCGGGGGTTTGCACCCGAGTAGGGTTATGGGTTCAAGACCCTGATTAGGATTTAAGATCATGTACTCCAGTGCTGTCTCTGAGGATTTGCTAAACCGAGAACTGGTGTCTACCTCTTCAGGTGAATGTTAAAATTCTGCGATCCTCTTTGAAAAGAGAAGGGAGTTTCTTGTGTCCAATATTCCTCTAGAATTATTAACCGTTCACCTCATGGCTGTTTGTGAAATCTAGCTGACACAAATGGCTGCTGTGCTTTTCTATAATAACAGCAACTTACTCAGTTTTGCTTCGCAGACATTTTTCACACATTGCCAACTTTTGAGATGCACATTTAGCCATTTGGTGAACCTTGTAATATGATATCCAGCTGGTTCAATTGGGAGCACTCTCACATCTAAGTCAGAGTCTATAGGAGTCAGGCCACATGTCAGGACTTTGTGCTCACAGTCTAGGCTGAACACCATTGCAGTGCTGGGGGTATACTGTATTATTAGACTTTTGGATGAAAAGTTAAACCATGGTTCTTTCTATTTCTCCAGATGGATGTTAAAGTTCCCATGGCGCATTCTAAGAGAGAAGGGAGTTTCTCCTGGTGTCCTGGCCAACAATTTCCCAAATAAAATTGGTCATTCACTCCATGGCTGTTTGTGGGCATTACTTTGTGCATACTGGCTGCTGTGTTCACACACAAAAGACACATCCACACCACTTTAAAATATATACAGTACTTCAAAGCACTTTGAGACATCTCAACAACGTGATAAGGATCTATATTAAATCCTTCAATAATAATTCCAGTTTATCACAACTAAAATGCCAGGAAATAAGCAGTAGGGTGACTGGAGGCTGCCTGACTGATAACTTGATGACAAGGAGCAGATTCAAGTATTTAGTCATAGTTAACAATCGGTTCAACTTGAGGAGATTTCCACAGTCGATTGAAAAATAATGGAATGTTCTTAAACCCAAACACAATTGCTTCAACAACTATCTCCTGTCCTCTTGAACTCTTCCAAATTCACTTCACTGCTTCACTTGCTGCTTTAAAACCCCACCCAAACACCTATCTCTTCAACTGGGGTTTTGGTCACCTCCAAACTTCTCCCATTTCTTGTTCACTGCTCCTATATTTGAAGGAATCTAATTGTAGTCTGGTAAACAAATTAGAATAAGAGTGAAGAAGCTTGCAATTGAATGAATGCCTGGAATCTTTTTTTTTGGTCAGCCGGGTGTCTGACACATGTGAAAACCCACCACCATGTTTAAGAGTATCCAAACCAAACAGATTTCCATGCATCTCACCTACACATGGAAATCCCAGAGATAGATTGTTGGAATGGAATGCGCACTCTCTCCTTGGAGGGACACATCCTACTTACCTAAGTCTGGAAATTATGAGGCGCATGTTAGCAAAAGTCAAGGCTTGGGGACCCCAGAGTGTAGGTTGGGGCACTGCTGGAGCCTAACTAGCTAAAACCGCATAACTTTCCATTGATATTGCTGTCTGGAAAGCTCTCCACCTGCTTGTCCAGCTAGGATCACCCTACCCTTTAGGGCTTTGGCTTGCACGATTAACAGGAGCTGAATGGGATGATTCACTGCCGCTGGTGACTGGTGTGCCCTTCCAAGTCCTTCTGATGAGCCAGGCTGGCTGTGCTGTCATCAATAGTGCGGACCCGCCTAGCTCAGGAACCGAACCTCTGAGACTGCCACAGAGAGCTGGCTTGATTCTGACATTCAGTTGGCAAACAAGTCACCTTGGTGCCAGTTCCCACCTACATCCCCAAGGAGGATGCTCATCTTCTGAGCTGTAATTCCTAACATTTCTATGGGCTGAAAGTGACCTGTGATGTGTTAAAACATCCATCATATGTGCAGTCTTTATCGCTGCGATACCCAGGACACTGCCAAAATAATTGGATGTGATGGCATTCACATCACTCCTTATCCCTTGGGACTGCCAGTTAGTTGGAGAGTTCATTCTTATTCTGTTGACTTACTGAAATTATTAGAAATCTGTCAGCCCAATGTGCATTGAGCGTGTCTTAGGACTTGACCATAGTGAAACAGAGTGAGGGAACAGGGAAGTGGTCACAGCCATGGACTTGTCAACATCACTGGTTGTACATCTCAGCAATGTGTTCACATCAGTGTTAATTAGCACATCACAGTCAACAATTTTCACACCTATATGATCAAGTCTTAAAAGTTCTGTCAGCTAAGTACTCCTTGCTCTGACTCCAAGCAACTTTGTTACTTCAAGATTGTCAGAGAGTAGGACTGCATACATTGGAACATGGGCACTGTGAGCAGTCAAGTTAAAGTTAATTTTGATAATGGACATACAAAAAAAACTGTTCAAAATAGACAAATAGGTAACACTGTCTAAACTGACAATGAATGGTCACGTATAACTAAAGCATCAATCTCCACCTCAGCAAATGAAATATGTTATAATAAATGGCTGTGATAGTTGGACAAATATTCCAGCCTTTCCAATATTTCACAACTTAATGTAAACAATGTAAATCATGTTAATTCTTTTGGTTTAAACACTGACAGCTGTTTTGAGTTACGCTTGTAATTAAAATCTGGAGTATAATAAAGCTCACTGTGAGCTCCATTCTAACTCTGAGTATGCAGTTATATTTTTCTATTTGCAATCCATACCCTCCTCCCCCAAACGTTATGGCCTTTGAAATATCCTGTCACATCCTATATTCAAACACCTGAAATGAAGCCCCAGGTGACTTGTTACTTTACATGCATTTGTGATGTATTTCCTGCATTTATCAAAGTTCTGGTATTGGTGAAGCTCTCTGAACAGCTATTAATGTTTAATAATTACTCGAATCATTTTCTAATCCTTCAGTAAGTATTGCAGAATATGGCTCTTTAGACCACTCTAGTGGATTGAATATCACTGCTTAATTGAATGTGGATTATATTTGTAACCAGCCCCTGTGGAGTCTTTACTGATTCACAATGGATGCCACCACAATTAATTTACCATATAATCTCAGTGTACAGTGGGCTCCCACAAAATTTACCATATAATCTCAGTGTACAGAAGGCTCCCACAAAAGAAAGACATCACCATCGTTTTTGTCATGATTGCTATCTTTCTGAATGATCATTCTTTTTAGACACCCCCACTGCCCGCCTTCTCTTTTCAACTCCCATCCCCCATTCGTCTGGGCTCCCAGGCACTTGTGTAAAGCGCTTTGATAGGTGAAAGGAGCTATATAAATGTAAATTGTTGTTGTTATTTGGCTTTAAAATGATCTTGCCCATAAAATATACAGTCAATTCACTTTACAGTATATTCTATGAAGCGCTTTGTAAATTCTTGAAGACATGATAAGGCGCTATATGTCAATATCAAATGAAAGGATTATTATTATCTCTATTGGGGTTTGCAAAATGCAACATTGGGGTTTGCAGCAAGCCATGACAAGTCTGTGTCCAATAAAAGACAATTGAACCTCCTTTCACCCCCTTCCTCCTAATTCAATTTGCTTCTCTCAGGAAATGAGGGATATTCCCATTATGACAATTTTCAAGCTGTTTCTTTCTCTCTCTTCACCTCTCCTCTCCTGAAGAGAATCACTCACACTGAGGCTCTCACCCAAAAACAAAGCCTGCGCAGATTGTTGGCCAGGACACCAGGAGAAACTCCCTTCACTTTTCAAACAGTGCCATGGATCTATAACATCCACCTAAATAGGCAGAACAAACTTTGATTTAACGTCTCATCTGAAGCAAGGCACATTCAACAATGTTGCATTGGAGTGTCAGCCCAGAGTCTGAGTTCAAAATCCCGATGTGGGGCTTGAATGCTATGACTGAGCTGGAGTGCTACCAGCTGACAACTGGCAGACACCTCCTCAACAAAATGGAAAGGGGCTTGCTTTACAACCAAACCCAATCTTAATCTCATCCTAAATCCTCTCACATATACTTTCCTGAAAGGGGGAGGATATCACTGGATAGTGTTAAAGAACTTAATCCATGGGTGATTTTTGCCCTCTTTAATCTAGGGCCACTGAGACCGAATTGAGCTCTTCTGCTGCTATCTCAACTGAAATCAATCAAGTCAATTTAAATTTAATTTAAGTCTGCGCAGACCTGGGAGCTTCTGGATTTGTTGAGGAAGATATCAGCACAGTTGTAATGTTACTACAGTCAGCATTAAACTCTCCTGAATACTTCAGCGCACTGCACCAGCACCCAGGTAACACAGTAACATTGATCCCCACATACGCAACATCGTTGGTGTAACTTGATTAAAACTTCATATATATTCTGAGAATTATTTTTCAGATGATATGTTAAACCAAGTCTGCTTATTCAGGTGGATGTTAAAGATCCCATGGCACTATTACGAAAAAGAAAAGCAAGTTTCTCCTGGTGTCCTGGCCAACAATTCCTTAAATAATATTTGTTATTCATTTCATGGCTGTTTGTGGGAGATTGTTGTGTGCAAATGGGCTGCCGAGTTTGCCCACAAAATGCACAGTCACTTCACATTACAGTATATCTTGTAAAGCACTTTGAGATGGCGTCCCAATATATGAGGTGCTATATCATATTTAATGATTGTTATTACTGTTATTATTGTTGTCTCAATGAGTCTACCAAACTGCATGGTGATGTGATGTACCCAGATGATGTTTTCCCATTAAGCTGCCACAAGATTTGCTGCAATATCTCATAAGGTTTTTTTTTACCTGCTGGATAGCTCACAGAACAGTTCTGGCATTCAGATGCCATTAATCCTTTTATCAAAGCTACAATATTCAAGTCAGGCTCAGTAGCTTCATTGCTACTTAAACACTTGCAGTTTTTCCATATAGAAAATCCAATTTAAATATTGATGTCATATCAATTTTTCTATGAAACATATCTTTCTTGATTCACCTTACAGCTATTATTCACAATGTTCTACAAAGAAATATTCTGTGCATCCACAGGTTATCTTTTCCTTACCAAGTGCATTGCAAAGTTAATGTCACTGGTTGAGTTGGAATAATTGATGCACCTTATTACTGAAACCTGCTTCAAATCCTCCACAGTTTCAGAGCTTTCTTTGCACAAACTACCAAGGACTATGGTAAGGGTGGAGGTCAAAACAGTGAAAAGCTTGTAAGGTTATTTCCATTTCATTACCACAGACTGTCATGAAGTGCCAACCATCCACAGAAAACCTTTGCAAGCTCTGAGGAAAAAGGGGTTGATAATGACTAAAATAGTAGCTATCAAGCCAAGGGCAGAAATCCACAAACTCAGCTGCAATAAGTTACAGCTAAGTGAAGGCAATGGGAATAAATAAGAGTTGAATATTTTGAACAGGTTTACAGGTCTTGTTTTTTTTATCTCTCTGCAGATCCAGTACTGTCTCCATCTGAATGATTTATGTATTTGATGAGAACCTTCAATCTATGGACAGAGAATGTCTGGTCCGAGCAAGCAATGTGAAGAATAAAGTGTGACAAGTGACCAGAAAGCATGAAAGAGGGTGGAAAGGATGTAAAACCTGACTTTGAGTTCAAGCAGAGAAGCATCACAAGAGAGATGGGATCAGGATGCATCACTTAAGCACCAGGTAAAAATAAATAAAAGGCAACTTCAGAGGAAATAACTTGGAATGTAAAATACTCTCAAGAGAGACATAAACATGTCAAAAAGTGAATGGATCAATAACCGGGGCAAAATGGCTCCTATAGTGATCAGGGGTTATAACAGAGGAAGTTCAATAGCAACAGGACCAAGGTTGCGACCCAACTATTTTTGTACCGAACAGTCTGATCTTTGAGCGAGCTTTTCGGAAACTTCTAAAATGTAAACTGGACATTGGAAACCCGAAATCCCACCCAGTTTTAGATGTAAGATCATTTTGATTAAAATATAAGATCGGGTAGATTTGTGGAAAATTCATAAATTTCATCTTAACTTGGTTCTTGTTAATATTTGTGGAAAACTGGTTTCCAACTTAAGACTGCATTAAGCACAGATGGAGTTCTGGGCCTCAAAAGGTTGTTTTGTTTAAAATGAATGTGTGTGTCAGTCTGGCTCAGTGTAGCACTCTGACCTCTGAGTCAGAAGGTTGTGGGTTCAAGCCCCCTCATTGGGATATTTGAATTTACATATTTGGACTGGCACTCTAAAGAAAGCTGGGAGTCGTGCTGCATGTTGGAGATGCCATCTTTTAAGTTAAATGTTCAACTGAGGTTCTGTCTGCCTGATCATGTGGATGTTAAAAATCTCATGGTACGATTCAAATTAGAGAAGGGAATTTCTTCCGATGGCCTGGCCAACAATCTCCTAGATAAATTTGGTGATTCACTTCATGACTGTCTTGGACATTGTACAAATAGGCTGCCATGTTCACAAAAACAAAAAGGCTACTGTGTCAAATTTGAGCAAAAACTGCTAATGCTAAAAAGCACAAAGATCCAAGGAAAGAAGGAGAGGTACTTCGGGACAAATGAAAAATAAAATTTCAGAACAGACTTATTGGGAAAAAATTCCTCCGGGGTATAGATCCACTCTACGAAAGCTGCATTTTAGACCATGCAGACTTTGGCAAATTCTTAAATACAGTCTTATTATTAAGATTGTATTTAACAAGTACTCTGGTACGCTGCCCCATGTGAAGGGCACTATATAAATGCAAATTTGTTGTTGTAATATTGAAGCCTTTTTTTCTATAAGTTCTTTTAAGAAACTGCAGCCAAAACGTCTTCAAAGTTATGAATGAATTTAATAATTAGCAAAATTCTACATGCTGTGAAATGCTTTATAAATAGAGGGTTTACCCAACATGAGGATAAAGATCAGATGAATGTATTGGCATATTCAGTGAACAATGAGTGATAGATTTCTATATCATTCTTTTCTGGGTTACCAGCTGCAAATTATACTCCTCATACATAGTGATCCCATTATAATGTGGTATTTTGGATCAAAAAAATGAGACCCCGTACTCTAACGGGTCTACAAAAAAAATGCCTGCCAGTCCTGCTTCCCTGTCAGCCCATGTCCTCTCCCACACTAGGCTCCGCGATCCTATCACCCCATCCTTGGCCAACTCCACTGGCTTCCCATCACACAGAGGATACAGTTCAAGATCCTGGTCCTCACCTTCAAAGCCCTCCATTGCCTTGCTCCCCTCTATCTCTGAGACCTCCTAACCCCCTACCATCCTGTTCGCTCCATCTGCTCAGTGGGCTCCGACCTGCTTCACATCCCCCGCCTCCCTCGCCCCACTATTGTCGGGTGGACCTTCCGCCACTCTGCCCCCACCCTCTGGAACTCCATCCTTTAGTCCCTCCACCTCGCCTCCTCCCTCCCCACCTTCAAGACCCAACTCAAGACCCTCCTCTTCGGCCGTGCTTTCGATCTCCCTGCTTCCCCCCCTGCCCTCCACCCTCCCCCACCCTGACCCCCAGCTCGGGTTCATAACACTGTCTATCCAGCATCTTGGGACGTCCTCCCGACGTGAAAGGCGCTTTACAAATATCATTTTGTTGTTGTTTAAATGGATCTCTGAAGAGTGAGTCCAGTGTAATTATCATCTATTATACATTTACTGCATCGGTGAAAATTATAACCGTCTTGAAACCATCAGGATCCAATGCAAGTCCTGCTGGTTTAGAGCCTGTCTACACTAATCATTTGGTGGGAAATCACTATTAAAATCCTGACGACTTGCCTCAGAACGTGTAACGTGAATGCAGTATCGGCCTTAGTTAACAAGTTTTGCAGTTTGCAGCAGCTTCTAAATCACTTAAGTAGATCCCAGCCTTCTGTTTGCTCCCAAGTGATCGTGGGGTGAGCTCCCCAGACCCCATATCACAATTAGCAGCAAGACAATGAGTCCAAGAAGGGATCCGAAACTGCTTTAGATGTCAAAAACAGACAAAGCATCAAACAGGAAAGGCTAAGTTGAGTAAAGCACTGTGTCGAGGTCAATTTTACATTGCTTCTTTATGGATTTTGGGATTAAGAGATTCAGAAAAGAACTCTTTCCAGTAAAAGGAAATGTGTCGCACAACTTCCCTCTGACTCAATGGAAATCTGCTCCGAAAATAGATTTAAATTGGAACACTGTGGACATTGTGGACTTTAGAACTTCCAAAGAAACTTATTAATATCATGAGATCAAATGCTAATAATAGTCCTTATACAGCACTTCTCACATTGGGAGGACGTCTCAAAGCTCTTCACAAGATACACTGTAAAGTGAAGTGTATATTTTATAGAGGAATGCGGCAGCCAATATGCACATAGAAATGACCACAAAACTGCCAATTTTATTTGGGGATTATTGGTCAAGACATTGGAAGAAACTCCCTCTCTTTACAAATAGTTTCATGGAATCTCTAACATCCAACTAAGCAGGAAGATGGGGCTTTGGTTTAAAGTCTCATCTGAAGTTGTACACAAGTTGGCAGTTTCATTTTCTTTCAAAATACACAGTCACTACATTTTACAGTAAATCCTGTGGAGTGCTTTGGGAAAGCTGCTCAATGTGAAAGTTGCGCAACAACAAGAACTTGCACTTATATAGCACCCTCCACTCAGGGTAGCGTCTCAGAGCGCTATACCATAAGAAGAGACTAAATGCAAGGATTATTTATTTTAATTATTAGATGATGAAAGGGCAGGAATTAGAGTGTGTAGAAGCTGAAATGTGTAAGATTAGATTTTCAGTTTTTTTTTGTGTGAGGTTTATTCAGTATAATCATTCTGTGCACAGATTTTCTCCCCTTTCCACAGTATTATCAAGAAGGAACAGCCGCTTCAATTAAAATAGAACATGTCTACACACAGTGGGGTAAAAATGCAATGTGTTTGACAGGTTCAATGTGTTATTGAATATGTTATCAAATCTGTAGTATAGATATTTCACATTTTTCACACCACTATCTCAGAACATAACCCCATAACGGAACGATCACTGTATGATTACTAATTATTTTATTACATTAAACCTGGGGAACTGAGAGGAGAGGAGCTGATAAATGTAGGGAGCCAAGATTGCCAAAAGAATGGCTGTAAAAGATAAGTTTTAAAGCAGATTTTGAAGGAGAAAAGGAAGCAGACAAAGATGGAGGGACTCCAGGATGGTGTTCCAGAGAGTGGGGTAGATTGGTTGAATAATTGCCCACTGATGGATCAGATGGGGGACATGAAGCAGGCCAGTGTTTGCTGAAAATAATTCATCAGCAGGAATGTAAAAAGGAATAGGTCCAGATAATTCAATCAAAACCCATTCCTTCTATAGAAAATACAGTAAAAACAAATTATATTGTTAGGAATAGAAAGTTACATATATTTTTGAGTGAATGATTGCCTTCTTTCTCACATGTCTCAAACTCTTCCTTCTTCAGAAACCAAAAAATACATCTGGTTGCCTTTTAATGCCATTTATTTTACTTCTCTTCAAACCCATTCCAGATATCTATTGTTATTTGTATGAAATTCATTCAGTCCTTCGCTTATTCCTACTTGCTCAATGTGAAACTTTGAATATATTAACTGGATGAAGTTCACGTTTTATGTGCAGTTAAGCTGAGGTCCTGTCTTGGGGAAGACCTTAAAGATCCCATGACATTATTTTGAAGAAAAGCAGGGAGCAAATTTCTGTACAGCCAATTCCCCAAATCTAGTTAACTATTTTTTGCTGCCATAGATTTATGTCTTTAGATAAACTACCAGCATGAGACCACAATTGCAAAAGCAAGGATTTCACATGTTTAACCAAGACATTTTTAGCATTTGAAAGAGAAACATACAGCATTAATATTAGAATTGGCAGCAATAGAGTGATGACACTCAAAACCATAACCTGTCTTTCTCTTTCAGATAATAATAATAATTATTGCATTTGATATAGTGCCTTATCACGTTGTTGAGATGCCTCAAAGCGCTTCACAGAATATACTGTAAAATTAATTGACTATATTTTGTGGGCGAAATGCGGCAGCCAATTACGCACAGCAGTGTCCCACAAACAGTTGTGGATTGAGTGACCAAATTATCTTTTTTTAAAAAATTGAAGAGATTATTACCCACGGAAAAGCAATCTGCCAATCGACCAACAATCGGGTTCCTACTTACTGCTAAGTAATCATTACCTTCCTGTGGATTTCCAGTGTTTTCTGCTTTTATTTCAGTTTTGCAAAGTCTACAATTTTCCTTTTTGATTCATGTAACGTTATTCAAGCAGTTTTGCTTTCACAGCCTGGGTGCTTCCCAATCGAAACCTAGAGCATCACTGTCTGCAGGACTCACCGAGAGTGGCTCTAAGCTCTGCCAAGTGCCATGGACTTTAGCAATCTTAAATTCCCTCATCTCACTCAGATAATCAATTGTTGCATAAATTCTGCACATCGTGCCTGAATCTCTTCCCACCTGATCTGTTCTTCCCTTTGCCTGAAATAAAAGCAGAAAAGGCTGGAAATATACAGCAGATTGATCACCGTCTGAAAGAGAAAGACAGGTTTATGCTTCGGATGCAACCCTATCGGATGCTCTTGGACTTGCTCAGCATTTGTTATTTCCTTTTCTCTCTCCTCCATGCCTCCCTAACACACAGACGGATGGGTTACTGTGCTAAAACTGCCGATCATACTCATCTCATCAGCACATGCAGCCTGAATTCATATTAGAGTGAAAAATTTCATATGTGATGTGACATGTGGATTGCCATTGCCTGCAGCAGCCTGTTACTGTCATCAGACATTCAACACTTAAACTCTTCTGCCTGAGCGTTTAATTTTACCAGATTACTTGACATTATAGAGCAGGAAAGGGGGGTGGGGGGTCATGTGTCTAGGCCCCCTCCCCAACCCTACACTGTTTCAATGATTACAAAATGTTAACATTAGATCATGCGCTGATATAAAATATAGGAGAGAATTCGGCCCTAACATTTTTTTGCTCCTTTAAAGTGAAATTGCTTCTAAGTGAATTAAAACAAAAATAAAATCTCTGTTACAATCACCCAGCAACAGCTTCTCCAAACCTGAAATGATCATCTTTGTGAGCACTTCGCTAATGTCCAACACATCAATGTTGTCAATAGGTCCAGTGGGGATTGATTTGTTCAATAGTAACTTTGTTACTATCACAGTATTGGGCAATAATCTATTAATTAGAAACATTTACTAACTAACATTTACCAAGATACACTGAGTTTTTTTTTAATTAAAAAAGTCTGATTGAAAGAAAACTTAATCTAAACTTTTTTTAAGATCTTCACTGAATGGCAGCAATTAAAATGGGAATTGGAAAAGTCAGATCTCAAGTGCATCATTACCAAGGGTTTAAAGAAGCAACGGGAAGCTTAATGTAATACTGTGACTACTTTCATTCTGAGCACTGCACAGGTATTTCTGGTCCGAAATGAAATTTCAAACTAAATTATGTTTTAATAAAATAAACTGTAATAACATTTATTTCACTGCATTCTTCTAAGTCTACTTTTCTTGGTAATTATTTTCCTATTTTGATAAAAAGTTATTTCCCAATCAATTGAAGCAAAATAACTAATATCAAGAACAAATGAAAGAGAGAGACATAAACTACAGTCAAAGAATTAAAAGCTTTCGCATCTGGTGATAGAATAAAGCAAAAAACGTCGGTATCTGTACAGGTAGCATCGGAAAGTAATTTTAAACAGAACAAACTCTTGTATACCTGACATGTTAAGGTTTGTGCACTACTAGGGATTAATATCGGGGTCCAGAACATACAAATGAGGGCAGGGACTTCTATGATAATCTGTCTCATTGGCGATACCACAGAGGGCATCCACAGAAAGAGCAACACTGCCTTCACTGTCAGAGTTGCCAGCGACATTTATGGGGTTTCCAACCATCGAAGCCACCAGCCTCCTCCACAGCAGCACCCAATTTCGAATTTGACTCCAACACTGAATATCAGAAAGTCAAGGTTGCAGATCTTCTGTGACAGAAGGCTACATGCACAACACAGTCAGCAGTTAAAGAGTTACAGACAACATTCAAAGTACACAGTGAGACTTTGCTTTCACATCGTCGCCAAACACTGGGAATTCAACACTGCAAACGGCATGTTTTAGTGTTAAAAACAAGTAACTTCCTTACCTTCGGAGAAATCAATTAGACCTAGGAAATGGAGCAATTTGATAGATGCGCAAATAATCATAACAATGCCCACAGTCTGCAGACCCTCCGACTCCCACTCTGCATTCAGCATTTTTGCACCAAGCAAATCATGCCACTATTCTTTTTACCGGGGCTGAGTAATCCGGTGCTTCTAGTGAGAATAGTTAAAATCCCAAACTGAGCAACTGTGCAGAGGAGGCTACCTTGCCATCGCTACACTTGAACTAATTGCTCACAATGATTGCTCGAAAATGTCATCTGAACCTTGCATACCATGCTTTCATCAGCCGCTGATTTTATTAGTATTGAGTTCTCTGAGAATGCTCCTGTGACCAGTAACCCTTCAGCACAACTCCACATTCAACAAGAACACTCCCACCCTGCATTTGGAAACATCTGTGAACTGGAGTCAGTGAGAGGCTGCTGTGTCGTTTTTTAAAAAAAGATAATACTGTACAAAAATACGCAACGTGCACTAGGGAGCACACAGCAACTTACTCAGAGCTAAACTCACTATGTTTAAGACACAGTCAAATCATATTACTTCAACAAAGGATAGTATTATTTTACCCTTGAAATGCCACTAATTTTGATAAGCTTACATTCCCTCCTTTTGACAGACTGATGATGCCTGATTTCATTCAATCCGTTTGCAAGGCAACCTCAAGAAATCAGTTCTCCAGGAACATTGCACATATACACACCACATCTCTTGTCTGATTCTTTGCAAACAAAATACTGAAATTCAGTGTGCTTCATTTCAATTAAACAATGGAAAACTTGAAACTGGTAGCATCATGGAACAGGGCTCAATGTATCAACTCTGCATGTCCCATACAAACTAACAGCAAGACTGCAGGTGTTGTCAAGAGTTTCTGAAATTCATTTGATATCTTCAAATATGAATTTGATAACAAACTCCCAGGAGACTGAGTGAACTAGATTCTAAAACAATAGTTTTGCCCTAGCATGCACAGTCTGCCAGGATTTTAGAATCTTTTCTTCAATGAATTGGGTTGAATTGCTTAATGTCTGTGTCAAGTGATTAATATAATAATAATAATAATAATCCTTGCATTTGATATAACGCCTTACCACGTCTTCTAGACGTCCCAAAGCGCTTCACAGAATATAATATAAAGTGAATTGACTGTATATTGTGTGGGTGAATCACGGCAGCCAATTGTGCACAGCAGTGGCCCACAAACAGTTGTGGATTAAGTGACCAAATTATTATTTTTTTTGATGCAATTATTACCCCGGAAAAGCGATCTGCCAATCGACTAACAACCGGGTTCCTACTTACTGCTAGGTAAACAAAGACATGTGTAGTAAGGAAACTTGCCCAAAGTTTTGCTCTGCCCGGGAATCAAACTCTCATTTGCGAGGCGAGTGCTTGAACCACTGAGCTAGAGGACTCCATTCCTATGGAACGCTGTGTCCTTCTTTAATAAAATCATGTATTCGGTGAATAATTTTTGTTCCACACATTAGTTTCTAAGCAAGCCACGTTTAATAGAAGATGCCTTTTAAATGTGGGAAGAAGTATATCCTATCAAGCCTTGACCTAAATATGTCACTGTCTTTGGGTTTAGTGCAGGTGGTGTAGATGTCCTTTTGTTTCTTGAATTCTAGAATTGAACTAGATTATTTCTGAAGCTTTAAATAGGATGATAGGAGTATTAAACAACCAGTGCCTCAGGGGCAGTTATCTCAGGGTCAATGATGCAGGAGGAAAGTTTATGTCCATCAGGAAATAATTGAGCTGTTGTCATAATGCTTACAATTTTTTTTAATGTAACATATTTTTTAACATAACCTAAAAATAAGAATTTTACAGTGCCAGATGCTTCCTGCAACAGATATTGATCACAAGAAAGGTTCAGATGAAGAATTCCCTCCAGCTCATTTGAACTTATCCTCCGAGAACACCCACCCTATTGTCTTAGAATCAAACTGAATTTTAAGTGAGTCCAGTATCTTGTATTAACCATCCTTCTTGGTAACCTGTTCCAGGCATTGATTACACTCTGGCTAAATAAATACTTCCTGGTTTCTGTCCTAAAATTACCCTTTGCAGCCCCATACCTGTGCCCTTTTGTTCTGCTGTCTTGGTGCATTCAAAAGGATTGTTTCTGGTTTACTTTCTCAATCCAACTCAAAATCATATACATCTCTATGAGGTCCCCTCTGAGACATCTCCTTCAAGATGTTACTATTGCACTATTGATGGCAACATTACACATTATGCTTTTTGCTGCAGACAAGCAAAATAATTCAAAGATCAGTTGAACATGACAAATGCCACCTTTAAACTGGCAAGAAGTAGCCAAGAAATCTTCCTGCTTATCTCTCAGCACAGGTTCAACCTGAACATAAATAAAATAGAAAAAGAACCTGATGATGCTTAGGTTGCGCACCAGTTAGTGAATCTGAGGGATAGCCCAGGGAGGTTGAGGAGGTCAGAACAAACATTGACAGAAGGAGGAGGAAAAGACGTTGGTGGGAGCCAATGAGTATGGTTTCAATTCAAACATAACACATTTTAAGTTCATGTTTTGAAGTTTATGTACTGACAATTCAATCACACATCCAAGGCCAAAAATTCCACTTGGTCATAATTTAAACCATTGTATTAAGATTTCAGATTGTGCAGAATTTTGGAATAGATGTCCAGTGGGCCTGATACATGAAATTGGATTTGGACCTCCAGAACTTCAAGGCGGCCGGTTTGTCCCTGTAAAAATTTCCAACTCACTGACAGTTGTTCACTAAAAAAACGTAGGCTTGGGAAACAGCTGCCGGAGGATGATGGGGTGTATGTTCACAAAATGTTGTTCTTAAGATTATAATACGGTGGCTATCCTGATTAATAAGCTAAACAAATGGTGCTGAGACTTTTCACTTCAAACTGGTGGAGTGAGACTGAAATAGGTTATCATGCATGTCTTGGTGTACTCTGGAGAAGGATGGCAATACATTTACACAAAGTATGTACAACTGCTCAATATGCTTCTCAGGAGTCATTGTTGGAACTGACTGTCTGTCAAGTGCAATTGATGCGTCGCAGCTATCATGCTACCGGCCCATCTCCAACCTCCCCTTCCTGTCCAAGGTCCTGGAACGAGTTGTCGCCTTCCAGCTGCGCTCTTTCCTCTCCAACCATTCATTATTTGAACCCCTTCAGTCGGGTTTCCGTGCTGCCCATAGCACAGAAACTGCCCTGGTCAAGGTCACCAATGACATCCTGACCATCTGTGACCAGGGCTCCCTCTGCCTCCTCGTCCTCCTCGCCCTATCAGCAGCATTCAATACGGCCGACCATGCTATTCTCCTCCACCGCTTGTCCTCCCACCTAAACCTTCAAGGCCCTGTCCTTGAGTGGTTTAGGTCGTACCTCTCCCACCGTCTTCACTTTGTCTCCACAAATGGCTTTTCCTCCGGCCCCCGCACTGTCTCGTGCGGTGTCCCTCAAGGCTCTGTCCTCAGTCCCCTCCTCTTCACCCTCTATATGGTCCCCCTTGGTGACATCATCCGCAGACATGGGGTTAACTTTCACATGTATGTGGATGACACCCAACTCTACCTTTCCTCCTCTACCCTCAACTCCACGACCACCGATGTCCTGACAGCTGCCTGTCTGACATCGAGTCCTGGACGAGAGATAACTTTCTCGCACCACAACTGGCACCGCCTTCCATCACCTCCGGAACATCGCCAGACTACGGCATTACCTCACCCCTCACGCTGCTGAAACTCTGGTCCACGCCTTTATCACCTCAAGGCTGGACTATGGGAACTCTCTCCTCGCCGGCCTTCCCGGCACCTCCCTCCACAAGCTGCAGGTCATTCAGAACTCTGCAGCTCGTGTACTGTCCCGCACCAGACACCGCGACCACATCAATCCCACCCTCGCTCGCCTCCACTGGCTCCCCATTCCCCAGAGGATCGAATTCAAGATCCTCATCCTCATCTACAGGGCCATTCAACGCCTTGCTCCCTCCTACCTCTCCGAACAACTATCCCCCTTCCTACCTGCCCCGTACCCTCCGTTCCTCTGGCTCCGCTCTGCTCCACATCCCCGCCCCAAACGCACTGCCATCGGTGGCCGGGCCTTCAGCCTCTCAGCCCCTAGGCTCTGGAACTCTATCCCCCAGTGCCTTCGCCTTGCCTCCTCCCTTTCGTCCTTCAGGGCCGGTCTCAAGACCTTTCTCTTTGACCGTGCCTTCAGCTCCCCTCTCGACTCTCTACCCCCTCCTCGCTCCCTCCCTTCCCTCCCCTCACCCTGACCATTTCCCCCCTCCTCGCTCCCTCCCTTCCCTCCCCTCACCCTGACCATTTCCCCCTTGCTCGGGTCCTGACCCAAATGTGCAGCGCCTTGAGACGTCCTCTCGACGTGAAAGGCGCTCAATAAATGGAATCTTGTTGTTGTTGTTCTGATGATCAATTTGTTATCCTGGAATGCAAAGGATATAAGTGGGAGATTTTCTGAAAAGAGCTCACTCAATGGTAACACAGCTGACAAAAACAGATTTGAGTTGATCCCACTCTGTGATAAGTGAATACCCGATCTAAGCAAGTCTGTAGTACTCGAGAGGGTACTGCTGATGTTTTAATAGATTGGCTTATCAATGGGACTTGAAGGAATAGACACTTGAAGGAGTGACATGCTTGGCAAAGGGAAACCAGAGCTGAGCCAACTCTTTGTGACGGACTCTGTAATCCAGTACCTGTGCTAGCAGATCTGTAGTACTCTAGTTCTTTCAAGTCCAGATTGGCTTATCAATTGAAGGTGTAGCCAAGGAGCAGGATTCTTCCCACTTAACTATAACCCTGAAAGCAAACACCCTAACAGAATAGAAGTTCCGGAGTTAGGTAAGCAGGATGCGACTCTCTGTGGAGAGAGTTCACATTCCTTTCTAACAATTTATCTATGAAATACCCATGTGTAGATTGGATGCATGGAAATCTGAGTTTGGTTTGGATTCTCTTAAGCATGGTGATGTATTTCCGCATGTGTCAGACACCTGACTGACTAAAAAAAATGACCTATTTACTGTTTTTGTAGTTGGTACTTGGTAATACCTCCAAGCAACATCAGTGAAACAACATTTACTTGAGGAGATTTTTGATCAAAGCTAAAAAGCTAAAGGCCCCAATCATAGGAATATTCAAGGCTTTAATTGCCTTTATTCATATAACAATTTGTCATTTCCTTTTGCTGTTTCTAACACTTCAGGCAACCCCTTTTGTTTTGTTTTATATTTATTTTCTTTTGTTGTGTTTTTGGGGCAGTGTCCACTCTCATTTGCACAGTAGATCAGCCCGTGAACTTTTATTAAATTCATCAATATGAAAATGCCTTTCTGTGGCATCGATTAAATATTTCATTCCATCACTTGCAAGGAAATGTTACCTGTGGATTGGAATAAAAGGGGATGGAAACATTGTACACTGCAGAAAAAAAATAATAAAAACAGATCGTTTCTTGCGGGGTTGAGCAGTATGCCGCAGGGTGGATCCTGTGATGTTGTGATATGTTAATTGGCACTGGTAATTCATTTGTCAGTCATGTGACAATTAACACATTGACTAGCCCTGGGTGTGCTGGAGTCCAACCCCCACCTCCACCCTCCCTCTAACAGCCCTTCTCAATCATCACATCTGAGAATCCAACTGCACCCACATTGCTGTTTTTTGTCTTAACTTAATCTGCGATTCTTGTTAATTGGGCAGTCATAAACTTGGATTTGAAGCCTGAATGCCCCAGATACCCATAAAGTAACATGAAGAGTTTTTCTAAAATTGTATTTGGTTTTAGTAAGGTAAATCGAGCAAGACACGATAACAAATTGCATGAATATAGTGCCCTTCACACAGAATAACATCTCAGAACATCTTGCACACTTCCAGTGAACGATGAGTTACAATGGACAGACCAATAAATTCAGAATTATTAGCAGAAGAAAACGGAGAGATCTTAGAAATGCTTGTTAGAATATGGGATTCTCTCTCACAAATGACTGTTGAAGCTGCTACCAGTAACAGTATTTAGAAGGATAAATACTTGTGAAAGCAATATTAAAGGGCATAGGGAAAAGGCAGGAGAATGGGCTTAGAATAGATAGCTTCAGTTGATACCCAGCATAAGGTTAATATGTGTATGAGGCCATTCGATCCATTTGATCGGTCGAATGGCCTCAAAGCAAAATCTCACAGGTAATCATGAAATGAATGGTCACTTTATCTTGAGGATTTTTGGCCAGGAGACTGGAAGCAATTCCCCTTTCTTTTTAAATAGTGTCATAGGATCTTCAATATCCAACTGAGGCTCATTGAATCTTCATTTAATTTCTTGTCTGAAGAACAGCACATCTAAAAATGCAACACTCCCCAGTAATGCACTGGAGTGTTACCTTAGACTATGATCTCATGCTCTATCATCGGCTTGAACCCACAACTTTCTGACATAATTATGAGAGTGGTAGCAACTGTCCAGGCCAGTGTATAAATATACTGTAAATATATGCGTTTGTGTCCATAATCTAGATTAGAATATAACTGTAAATTGCATATATATATTGAAAATGTGCATATATACTGCTGATACAATTACATGTAATGTGTTTCTTTTGAAATGCAATTGGCAGAAACCAGCAGAATTTATTCCATAGTCTATTGTGTTCAATGCGGAAAAGGACATCAATATCATAAACACACAAACACATGCACACACACGCACACATTTGGGATGAATGGAATCTGTTACACATATTAATGATGCTCTTCATCACTTCAGAAAATAGATCAATTGATAAACTCAGAGAGAAACCCTAGTACACAAGAAAGTATTGTAACCACTTGGAAGCACAAGGAAGAACATCAGTTACCATGAGGCACTAGACTGTAGGAGCTCAATGCTCTCTGAATACTAATAGTGGGTTTACACTGAGCTCATAGCTGCAGGGCCAGGAGCTGCGCAGGAGGAAGTATTGCGACAGCTTTACATTAAAGCTATGTCTCTTTCCCAATCCAGGTCCATGTCTGTACAGAATGCCTGGCATCACATAGCTGGCAATTATCAGCCAGAACCACAGTTGGGTTACAGCCATAAATCCGTCAACCTAAATGGCCCTTTTTCATTGAGAATTGGCTTGTAATGATAGGATGCACGTCCATTCCCAACCTAAATGCACCATAAATTGCTACTTTTCTGAAAGAACATTGGCTCTTAAAGTAAACTGAGAGCAATACTTTCAGATCTTCTGAGACAGTAGAACAAGAGGGCACAGGTTTATGGTTGCAATAGACAATTTCAGTATAGACACCAGCAGAGGAATTAAAAAGTGACATGGGAAGGGTGTTTAAGTCAAGGGTCTGGACTCATTTAAAGGATGGCTGTAACAGGAGGATGGTTGGGTGGGATGAAAGGGTCGAATGGCTTTCTTCATTTCAAACTTTTTTGTGATCTTGCGAATAAAGCCAATCCCTATAATAATAATAATAATAATAATAATAATAATAATAATAATATTTGCATTTGATATAGCGCTTTTCACGTCGGTAGGATGTCCCAAAGCGCTTCACAGAACACACTGTAAAGTGAATTGACTGTATATTTGCGGGCGAAACTTGGCAGCCAATTGCGCACACCAGTGTCCCACAAACAGTCATGGATTGAAAATGACGATTTATTGTTTTGTTTTGGAGGGATTATTATTAGGCGTGTGGAGTAAGGAAACTTGCCCAAGGTTTCGCCCTGCCTGGAATTGAACCCAGGTGTCTCGCTTGCAAGGCGAGTGCTCTAACCACTGAGCTACAGAATTCCACAATGGAGCATGTCAAAGGCATTTAGAGAACACCATATTTTTTACAACACAACTTCAAACTGTGCTTCACTTTCAGATTGTGAGCAAAAAATGTGAATGATTCTTATGCTAAGTAATACACTTGAATGTCCAGGACGTGTACAATGTAAAATAACTTCCCTTTGGGGCGATTAGGTTTCAATAATTCAGGATCGATTGCCCCCGAGAAGCAATTATTTGTAAAGAGGTACAATACTTTAGACTGAAATACATGGATGGTAGCTTAACTATGTTGTTAAACACCACTCTGTTGCCTATAGACAGAAGCAAAGAAAACATTTTCCTCAATTGTTTTTCTGGGCTAAATGTCTTATTTTGGCAAGAAAGGATTAATCCTGGCATTTTACATTTCAAAAGTACTGTTCAGAGACACATATGGCCATCCCTTCTCCTGTCACCAATTTACAATATGTTCCATCTTATTCAATACATGTTGTTAAGGTACTTAGAGTGTTTTCCAAAGTGGCAGTCTTCAATGAAGATTGTGAGCACTAAATGATGCATTTTACACTACAGCTGCCAGCAATTCTGGATAAAACTAATCTCAAAATGGGACAATTAGGGATCTTTGCAGACAAATCTATGGGGACATATTTGAAGTGAAGGAGCATCTGGCACCTCTGTTTATCTATATCTGATTACAAAATCAAATCAAACTTCATGAATCCATTTCAATGGGATGTTGTGCTATCCGCAGAATTACAGTTAATAAATCTGCTCACTTACTGTGTCATTCAATTAGTTTGAAATCTCCTGTCTTTCCTTTATCACAAAACTGTGAGGGAAAACTTAAGAAAGTTGCTTCCTCAAGTTCCAAATGCATTAAAACGATCTCTATTGGAGTAAAAATGAAGAGCCAAATTTTTCTCTCACATTTACCTGTTTTTTGCAGAACTCTGCATCTCACAGACAAAGTCGCAGTATTCAGTGCGTGGATGACAGTGGGACAGGTTTCTGAGGCCGCTCTCGGTTCTGAACGTGTCCTGATTGTGACTAAAGCAGATTTCACATTCCATTTTTAACACTGTGTTTATACTGCTGGGAATGAAGCGCTGCTGCTCTCAGCAATACAGAATCACAGCCGGATGCCTGATTTGCACTTTGCGTACAAATCATATTTCATCGAGGTCATAAAAAAAGCAGAATCAGATATTTCGCTTCTCATTTATCAAAGAGATGGGTTGGGAATTGAGAGGCAGATAGATTCATAGCGCTATGCACAACCAGAAAAGATCATTGCAGACTTATCTGGCCCATCCAAAAATGTTAAAAATGTTCTTAAAAAATAAACAAACAAAATATTTATTCAAAGAGATTTGTTGATAACTATTGACAGACTAAATGGACATGAGTACAGTGTGATAAGCACCAATTGTGTCTCTGTACTGAGTGCGAATCCCATCCATTGCCCCATGATGCCACCTCTTCCAATGTTTTGTTTTGGTCAGCAGGGAATCTGACACACCAGAAACCCATCAACATGCTTAAGAGTATCCAAAGCAACAACAACTTGCTTGACTGTGGTGGAGCACAACACCGAGCCAGGGGGAGGGTAAGGTGGAGCTGACCGTAGGCACGATAGAATAGGAAAGTCTTCAGATGCAACCTGAAGATGGGGAAGGAAGGGGCAAGGTGGAGGGTTAGAGGAAGAGTTTTGGGGTGTAGTGGCTGAAAACGCAGCCAAGAATGGTGGAATGGAGGGCATGAGAGACATGCAGAAGACCGGAGCCAGTTGAGCAGAGGCAGCGGTTGTGTTTTTGGGAAACAGGTCAAAGAAGCAGGGATGTGCCAGGGCATGAAGGGATTTCTGGCTAGAACTGGTGTGATGGGGGTACAGAGTTTAATCAGCATCGGCACTCGGGCCTTCAGTCTCTCAGCTCCCATTCTCTGGAACTCCATCCCACAATCACTTCGCCTCGCTTCTTCCCTTGCGTCCTTCAAGGCACGGCTAAAGAACCTCCTCTGTGACCATGCATTCAGCCACCCTCCTAACCCCACCCTCCCCACTCCCTGATCCCGACCCCCAACCCCCGCTTGTGTCCTAATCCCTGACTGTTCAGCACCTTGGGACGTCCACCTGTAATTTTGTATTGTATTGTATATTTCACCTGCACGTGGCAGTTCCCATGTATTACAATCTCTCCCTGGAGGGACATATCCTGCTTAGCTAATGTAGGTGCCAAGAGTTGTTTTGGGGTACTACTGGAGTTTAACCAATTAAAATTGCATATGCCACTGTCCGGCAAGCTTTCCCTCTGCTTGTCCAGCTAGGTCCACCCTACCTATTAAGGCTCTGGCTTGCAGGATTAACGGAAGCTGAGTGGGAAGAGTCCCTGCCCCCAATGACTGATCTGCCCTTGCAAGAACTACCAGTGAGTCAGGCTGGCTGTGCTGTCATCAGCAGTACCCTGGAATGCCTGGCTCCAGAACCGGACTACTGAGATCGCCACAGAGGGTTGACTTGATTCTGACATTCGGTTGCCAGACAGTCATCTTGGAGTCAGTTCAGCTCCACGATGACCCGTTTCCCTTCTCCCCAAGGAGAACAGTCTCTAATTGGTCAATGGTATCAGGAGCAAGTTTGCAGTGCAATTAGGACTGGCTTAACCCTTCCTCCCCCAGTCCTCCTCCACCCATTAGAGTGAATGTTTGGAAGTTAATTGCTGACAGAGGTGCAGTATAAACATAACCTCTCCAATCGCAAACAAAATGCCTACGTTCGAAACCGACAGAATAAACCATAGGAACGCTATAACTCACTGTTACAAGATGTGAATAGCCTGACTGAAAACTGAGGAAGTAAAATAAAAGGAGTCATTATTTGTAATGAGAATTTTCCACTCTCCAGGCACTAGCACTGTTTCCCGTGGGAACAGATGCAAATGCATGCAGAGCAAAATTTACCACCCGAGTGCTGCTCAACATCTCTAATATATTTAGCCTCTCTCCTCACTATCTGGCACAGTATGAACCTCCAGCATTGCTATTACAGAGATGAAAGTATTATTTTGGCTTACACTGGATCAAATCCTCTGTTTGCTCCAATACGAAATATCAAAGTGCGTTAACGTTGGCACAGACAATGGCTACAAGTACAGTTGGTAAATGGAGCAGGTTAGTTACCGAAATCAGGGTAGTTTACTTACAGGAAATGTTGGCTTCCCAACATTAACTGAAACATACTTGGAGTCAAGTGTCCAAAATAAGTAAGCACAGAAGAGAGAGAAAAACTCTCTTAGCAAGCTGTTAAATATGTATAATAACAATCACAATAATAATGCTTGATATCATGCCTTTCACATCGGGGAAAACGTCTCAAAGAGCTTTGATGGATATACTGTGAAGTGTAGTGACTCTGTATTTTTTAGGCAAAGGGGACAAGTTATACACAGCAATGTCTCACAAACAGTCATGAACTGAAAGATCTATTTTATTTGGGGTATTGTTGGTAAGAATACAGGGGAAAAATTCCTCTCTCTTATAGAAACCAAGAGGAGATTTTTATATAAAGGATAACTATCTGGGCAAATGCATTGTTTTAATAAAACCAAAATAACTTGATTGCTCCATATCCTTCAGCAGTATAAATGCTCAGCTATTTTAAGAGCAATACTGGAGACTTGACTGTTTGTTTGACTATAACAATTCTGCTATATTTATTCCAAGGGCACATTTAAAATGATAACAGTATGGAGTTCATCTGCCCAACTCCCATCAATCCAGCAATATCAACCAATTCTGAACACTTGGCAAGAAAAAGAAACTTGTAACAAAGTATTTCCATATTAAACAATGTGTGTTTGCCACATTGCTATTCAGTGCTAGAAGGACATGACAACTGCTCCCAGCAGGTTTGTTCCACTGTAAATCTGAACACATTTGTTTTCCCTCTAAAAAGGTAATCCGAAGCAAAGTATATCCTGGCACCATCAGAATAACTACAGCAACTGCAAAAAAATAATTAGTAGTTGCAAAAATAAGGAGGGGTTGGACATGTCTGGCAAACTTCCAGCGTTTTTGCTGAGAGCAAAGACAAGGTAAGCAGGAACCATAGCCAACGTCTGCTTTCAGCATCAAAGCAAACGGCTCAGTCCTTCAAATTCCTTCAGGATTAAATCACACTATTTCAATATAATGGCCAAGAGCAGATGGTATGTTGAATAAATTTTTTTTTAACCTTAAAAGCCACAAATTATATCCCGTGCACCTGTGAGAAATGAAATAAAATCGAGTGATGTAAAATGTCGTGATACAGTGATATACAATTATCTCAGAAACAGGCCATTTGACCCATCAACTCTGCAATGATGCTTTGCTCATATGAGCCACCGGATCTAATCCCACTATCCCGGTTTGCTGCCCAATACTTGAATATCCCTTGTAGTACAGTACTGTACGATAAAACAGGGACAAAAGATGAATATTTAACAAAGCATCATATTACTCCTATTTCCAAATTCTACTTGGGTTCTGTGTTTTTTTTGCACTCCCCTTTATAAATCACATTTCCACATTTTTTTAAAACAAGGTACTAGACATTCATGCTGGCTAGTAACAGCTAAGAGCTCTAACCTTGTCTGTGGGCTCTCCAACTATTTATGTCTCATCTTTTATCTGTCTATAAACCAAACTCTGAGCTAGCTGGAAGATGGAGGCCATTTGGTCTGAAGCTGTCTACTCTAATCCCATTCCCCTGCTGTTTCCTCAGTGTCTCTTAATATTTTTTCATCACGTATTAAAAAAATTTTCTTTTCAATTATTTTAGAGACTCCACCTCAACAGCCACATGTAGTAAAACATTTGACAGTGCAACAGGTCTTTTGTGACAAATTATTCTAACCTCTCTATTGATGACCTTCTAGTGTTAATCTTCAATTGATACCTTACCGTCTTTCTGATCAGTAGAAGTTATCTTCCTTGTAAAAAGCCTTCATAATTTTGAAACCGTCCATGTGGAAAGACCTAAAAAGCAATACAGAATCTCTCCATAGAACTATAACCTCTCATCTGAGTGACTCTCCATGTTATAAGAACATAAGAACATAAGAAATAGGAGCAGGAGTAGGCTACTCGGCCCCTCGAGCCTGCCTCGCCATTTAATAAGATCATGGCTGATCTTCTAACCTAATTCCGTTTACCCGCCCTATCCCCATATCCCTTAATCCCTTTAGCTTTTAAAAATTTATCGATCTCAGTCTCAGTTCAATGACTGATCATCCACAGCCTTCTGGGGTAGAGAATTTCATAAATTCACTACCTTCTGAGTGGAGAAATGNTTTTTTAACTCAGTTCTGAAGGGCTGACCTTTAATCCTGAGACTATGACCTCTACTTTAAGATTCTCCAACCAGGGGAACCAGTCTCACACTATTTAACCTGTCAAGACCCTTAAGAATCTTATAGGTTTCTGTAAGATCACCTCTGATTCTTCTATATTCTAGAGAATATAGGCATAGTCTACTCAATCTCTCCTTGTAGGTCAACCCCTCATCCCAGGAAACAATCTAGTGAACCTACGTTGCATCCCCTCTAAGTTTATGTTTATGTTTGCTGGTCTCAGGGGGGTTGCCTGAGGAGGCAAAGTGGACCTGGCTTTTTCAGGGATAGGGAGGGACACTAGTCAGGAATAATTCTCCTGGCACTTCTACACCACCGTACTGATTGTGCTCAAGTGCAGGTGCTGGATGAGGAGAGGTCAGGCTTGGCTGTGACTCCTACTATAGCCAAGTGGCTCTCAAATGAAAAAAGGCAATGCTACAATGAACAATGGCTACCAGAGCAGAGAACTGGTAGGTATCAGTACCCTTGGAACTCCACCCAGCAATAGGAGAGAGCCCAGGAGTATTGGGGGAAACATATTTGATACACTAAATTAATAACAAAATAAAAAATATACCAGTTGATCAGAGATTGATTAGTGAGAGAACAGAAACAATAATATCGAACAAACTACTGAGGGTTGCTGTACTGTGAATTTTATTCCGACCGCTGTTTGATGGTAACAAAATTAACGCTACAACATAGTGTATCTCTCAGCTGCTCCTACTAGCTGAGACATCTCCACTTTGCTTCACTCCTTGCTGGAAGGAGCACTTTGAAGCTCCACGAGATGTTATTCTATGTGAAGGTCGCTCTATAAATTCAAGTTGTTGCTGTATTAACTCCTTTACTATATTCCTGCCATGGCAAAATGTTACCATAATTAGTCAACAATGTAAGGCACATCAAAGGTGAAAACAAACACCCAAAGTGACTCTTTGGTGGAAAGCAGAAAATGAAGAATGTGGTACAACAATAGACAAGATTTCACAATGTTGAGTACATCAAAGCTGGAGAGATATATCACAAAGTTTAATCTAAAAACTGGCTGCGGGTGTAAATCCCTCTTTCTGTCTCCTCACACGACCAACTTCAGCACAAGGGTGGGCTGAACGCCAGTTTAAAGATTTTAGTCTATTGCTTTTATTGCTGGTAGCAGCTGTGTTGCAGTGTGCACAATTTCAGTGCCAGTTCATGGGATATAGGAGTTAAACCAGTACCTTGTGAAGCTGCATTGTCACACTCCAATAACACAAGCATTTTTGTGCTCAGCCCTTGAGACCTTGTGTGTGCCAGAGGTGGTTGGGGTGCATTCATTTCAGTTCTGACCCGTATTATATTGGATTCGCCTCACTTTTTTACTGAACTGGTCCAAAATGGTCAATATTATTCATTGGTATGCTTTAATTTCAGATTATTGCAACTAAAAGATCAAAAAAGATAATGCCTTGAAAGATATAGTCATAATGGTCCTTGCATTTGCTATAGCGCTTTATCATTGTGTGGAAATTGTTCAAAGCGCTTCACAGGATTACTGTAAAGCATAGTGATTGTGTATAGGCAAATGTGGTAGTCAATTTGCACACAGCAATGTTCCACAAATGGCATAAAGTGAATGACCAATTTTATCTGAAGCATTGTTGACCAGGATACCAAGAGAAACAACAACAACAAAATTACATTTGTATAGCGCCCTTCACATTGGGAGAACGTCCCAAGGCGCTGGACACACAGAGTTACAGACCCGAGCTGGAGGTCGGGGTGGGGGAGGGTGGAGGCCAGTCAGAGAAGCAGGGAGATCGAAAACATGGTTAAAGAGGAAGGTCTTAAGATGGGTCTTGAGATGGGGGCAAGGGAGGAGGTGAGGCAGAGGAACTGCAGGATGGAGTTCCAGAGGGTGGGGACAAAGTGGCGGAAGGCCCGCCCGCCAATAGGGGGGCGAGCAATGCCGGGGACGTGAAGCAGGCCGGAGCCCGCTGAGCAGAAGAAACCTTCTTCCTCTTTACAAATAGTGTTATGGTTTCTTTAATATCTATCTCAATATGAACTCACCATACGGCCCTACTCTTTGGGAATCCACCACTGTGTCCCTTTGCCTCACCTGCTCCCTCTCTACATTTAAAGTCTACCTTAAGAACCATTTTTTCAGCCACTCTTTCAGTCACTTCCTCTCCTCCACTTCCCCAGTCAGCTGTGTGAAGTGTTTTGAGATGTTCTGATATGAAAGACCCTATATAAATGTGAATTCTTGTTGTTAAACGAAAGCTTTGTGCTCCTAAGGTGAAGGACATTAGTAACGGGAAAACAAAGCATTTTACCAGTTCGGGCATCCAGTACCAGCCTCAAGCAAGACAATTGAGCGGCTGAATGTATCAGCCTCAACTTTGTGCTAGCAATGTTTCAATTTCTCCATTTTCCACAAAAGTCATCTGTGTGACCCGATTGAATAGGATTGTCAACTCGACCAAAACCACAGGCTGTTTGTGCTATCATTCGCTTCGAGCTAGACTAAGAGTACACAAGCACATTGTTGTAATAGGACCTTGACAGCCGACAGAGAAATACTTTGCTTGGATGCATGGAATTCTCAGTTTGCATAGGATACTCTTAAGCATGTGTCAGAAACTCGGCTGACCAAACATAAGTCTTTGCTTCTACCAGGCTGGGCCAGAAACAAACCCAGGAACCATAGGTGAAAGAGTACATTGCTAACTCCCTACACCACCCAATCTCCAGCTGATCAATATTGCTTATTTCAGGAATGAAAATAAGTCAAAGTAGTCACGTAACACACTAGGCTAATAATCACCCAGTTATCGGAGATTGACACTTTTCTCTTGCCTCATTGCCTGCAAAGGTTATTATTGAGGACAATTTTGCATCATGTCACACAACATATAATATCACTGCTGTTTCTTTTCAGCAAAATGAATTTCAGCGACACCATTCTCTTTGGAGTTCTCCAGAGCACTAGTCTGCAATTACACTATGTATCTGACAAGCTGAAAGGTTACCTGATAGAGCGTACTGAAGTGAATAACTTTTTACACAAAGAGAACTATTAGCTCAATCTTTTATAAGATGACTATTATTCAGCTGTCGAGAAAGATTACGATTACTCCATGGGCAAAAGACGATTGTGCTGCGTGGTTCAAATAATGTCAGAAATATTGCTGAAAGGTGGACATTGTGAATGCCTTTGAGAATTGCAAATCTTTATTTAATGCATTGACGGACAACACAACTAGTCAAATCATCACAAATTGCCCCAAAAGCTTTTCCCAATAGTTCAATTATCTATCACTTCAAATAAAAGCCAGGACACAAATCATCCAGTGATGCAGTGCTAGCAAGTGAACGCAAATTAAAGATCCATTATTTATGTATAGTATTCCATTTAAATGTGATCGCTTGTTTACAGATGAAGTGCTGTCAAATTGTGAAATATTGGCACATCACATGGCAGCTCAGCAGAGCAAAGCAAAGCAGAATGGAACAGAGTTTAAAGTGAAGAGGTGAAAAGTACAATAATAATAATAATCCTTGCATTTGCCTATAATGTCAAAATGTCTCAAGAGCATTTTAAAGAGCTTTTTTCTGTCAAGTGGTAGTAATTGTTGGCATTATTTGTAGAGAAACACGGTAGCTATTTGTGCACTGTAATATTTCACACAGGGCCATGAAGTCAATTATATTTGAAGGATTGTTGGCCAGGTCACTGGAAGAAACTCCCTTCTCTTTTCAAATGGTGTCATAAAACCGTTACCATCTACTTGATCGAGCAGACAGGATCTCAGTTTAATACTTCACCTGAAGGACGGCACCTCCCCCAGCATTGCATCTGAGTGTTATCCTAGATTAGGAGCACAAAGCTCTAATATGGTGCTCACACCCACAGACATTTGACTCAAGGGTGAGAGTGCTGCCAACAAGGTTGATACTGTCTCTGGTGCAATATTTTGTAAATCCACATCCTATTTATTTTCATACATATCATTTAGACTTTACATCACAATATCAGGGTAAAGATTTGAGCTGTTCATTAATTTAACTGAGACGTTAATTTTCTGCATAATTTATGATATGTTTTAATTAAAATCCTCAGGGCCACACATTTGTAGCTGTATACACCTATTGGCCATGAGGTGACAGTGTCCCACCCCTGTCCTCTGAGTGCTCTGATTTTGAAACTTGTTCTGTAGCCATGATGTTTTCTATTCTTGAAGCACAAGGCAATTTCCATACAATGCCTTCGATGAATCTATTTCTCAATCTAACAGCCGTGCAGAGCAGGTATTTCTGCAAATTCTTTTTTAAAACCAAAGTGCCACATGAGAGACTCCTTCACAAATTGCTGTCACTGGGTATCAAATGTTAAGACATGGATAATGATTTAAAATTGGCTGAAGGGACGGAAGCAGAGGGCTGTTGTTAGTGGAATTAGGTTAAAATGGGAGAGGATTAAGCGGGATGTCACAGGGGTCTGTACTGGGACCCCTTCTGTTCCTCGTATACATTAATGACCTGGATTCAATGATTCAGTCCAGCGTAGTTCAATATGCAGGTGACACCAAGTGGGGAGGAACTGTTGGAATCAGAAGAGCACCAAAGGTCTTAGAGAAAGCTTGATAGGGCTTGCACTTGGGCTAATAGTTGACAAATAATGTTTAATACAGATCAATGTTTACCTAGCAGTAAGTATTTAGTTGTTAGTCGATTGGCAGATTGCTTTTCTGGGGGTAATTCCTTCAAAATAATAATAATAAATTGGTCACTTCAATCCACAGTTGTTTGTGGGCCACTGCTGTGCACAATTGGCGGCTGGGTTTCGCCCACAAATATACAGTCAATTCACTTTACAGTATATTCTGTGAAGCGCTTTGAGACGTCTCGAACATATGATGAAGCGTTATATCAAATGCAAGTATTATGATTATTATTATATCTCATAGCAAGGATGAATTTGCCAAGGGGAACCTGAGAGAGATTGAGGTATATCAGTTTTGTGAATCCCTTCATATTCCACAGCCCGATCCACCCGTCATTAGTGGCCAAACTTTCATGCATCCTGTCTCCTCTCCCCTCACCTCTTGACCTCCATGCCATGGTCTCTCTGCCTCACTCCTTCCCTCCCACCTGAAACCTGCCCTTATGGGCTACCTTTTTGATTTTGCTTTCAGTCACCTTTTCACCCTAAGACATTAAGACTGTTAGAACTAAGGTCAGGAAACATTTCCTAACTCAAAGGGTTGTGAAGATGTAGTAAACTCTTTCCCAGAAAGCTGTAGCACTGGAATCTCTAGGGGTGTTTAAAGAGATCTTAACAGATACCTGAGGAGTAGAGATGTTAAGGGATGTGGCAAAAGAGTAGGGATTAGAATTAAACCATCTAATAAACTGGTGGAACAAGCTTGATGGGCTGAATGGCCTCCTCCTGTTCCTGTTTTCTATGTTCTTATTAATGTTGCAGTAGTTCAAGGTAGGAAAGGCACTTGTTCTGACAACTTTTATCTCAGAGTTCTAAAGGAATTGGCTCAGGTAATTCTTCATTGCCTCACGGATATTTTTCAGAGTTCACTACAATCGTGGAATTCCCAAAGGATTGGGAAACAACAAACACAACTCTCATCTTTATCAAAGCAGGGTGGGAAATGAGCCAGCAAAGTACAAAAAGAGAACAGGGTGTTTTGGAAGTCAAACTCACAGTGCTAATGAGCTAATCTCATACTCAAGTCATGATAATTAACACATTCAGTCAGGACTGAAACAAATTTGCATGTTTATTCAGCACCAGTATAATTTAGTTTAGTTAAAACATTTTAGCATTTAAAAATGTTGTTCACTGGGTGTACTGAGTGCAATGGGAACAGTACAACACAGATGAGAGACTATTATGCATCACGGTGATGCACTTACTAACGGTTTATAATAACAGCATTTTTTTTTAATTCTTGCAGGTTTGAGACATCTTCCCGATGTGAAAGGTGCTACAGTTATCTCAAGTCCGAAGAACATTACTGATTATTATCAACACAAGAACAATATATGCTGTGTATCTTACATTGGGAAAGTGCCTCATTGGATAGACAGCTTTTTTATCTTTATGGACAAGAATCCAAATAATTGCATAAAGACCTTATGCACAACAGAAGTTTTAAACAATTACTGTCAAATCAGATTGAACCGTATTCCTAAAAAATAAAAGGACACATTACTGAGAGTCGAGCTACGTATCTATATAAAGGAGATGTGTTCAAAGAAATACATTTGTCCTGAAGTGTAATGAGGTTCTGTTTTAGATGTTGCAGGCTGGTGGTGCGGGGCTGACAAATAAATCGATGAGATTATTAATCCAATGATATGTGCCTTATACCTTTATTGGTTTATCGAACAAGCTATTCCAATGCTTAGATTCCCATTACATAAAAATACATTTCAAAAAGGAAAGAGATTATTGAAAGTGATAAACAAGGTGACTCATCAGAAGGATATTAAACAAAACAAACTGCTTCTTTCATACTTCCTCATGGGATCATTTAACAATTTGAAAGAACAGAGAGAAACAATAATTTACCTTTATATAGTGTCTTTCATGTAGGATAACACCTCAGAGGGTTTTTGCTGAGTGGGTCGTAGAGTAGGGCCGAAGAGGAAGGGAGAAGGTGACCATAAACTCAAAGAAATTAGGTTTTAAGGTAGAGGCATTTGTTGTGACATAGGAGGTGGGAGACATGGCAGAGGTGAGAAAAAATGTCTTGGTCAGGTACTAGATGTGAGAGAAAAAGAAGAGCTGTGAATTAAACTGGACGCCAAGATTGGACTTGGAAGCTCACTCAGTTGAAGATTGATTTATAGAAATGTTTTTGATAGAGAAAGTTCATTCAGAGTCCTTAATATATTGATCTCCTATCAGTTTTCAAAACAAGTTGATTTCCTGGTGGACAAAACTGAGAATCCCCTCACTCACACCTTCATCAAATCCAGGGTCAATTATTCCCATGCCCTGCCCACTGGACTCTCCTGCAGTACTATGGGCTTAGCTGGCTCTCAAACCAAATTACAGAGACCGTCACAGAGGATGGAGTTGATTGTGACATTAAACAACATTAACAAATTGCATCTGTATGGAGCCTTTCATGCCGGATGGCGTCCCAAGGCACTGGACAAGGGTTTGCAACTGACCCAGGGGTTGGCATCAAGAGGGGTGGGGACCAAGGTGGTTGGAGGTGGGAAGATGACAAAAGCATGGTCAATGAGGAAGATCTTGAGATGGGTCTTAAAGGATACGAGGGAGGGGGCAAGGCAAAGGACATGGAGGAGGCCAGTCCCGGCAAGTGAAGGGAGCAGGAAGCTTGGTAAGGTGTTCGTAGGTCACAGAGGTACAGAGAATCAAGACTGTGGAGGGCTTTGAAAGGAAGGTTGCAATCAGTTTCAAGCATATCACCATACAGCCAACTCAGCTGTAAGGACACCCTGCTTCCCTCCCCATAATTGGGTGATCTTTAAAGTCTACCTGAACAAACAGAACAGACCTTGGTTTAACATCCAATCTGAAGTGATGGCCCCTCTGAAAATGCAGTGCTGCCCAATCACTGGACTGGACTGTCAGCGTAGAATATGAAATCAGATTTCCTGACATTGGACTTGAACCCATGACCTTTTGACCCAGTGGTGAGAATGCTACCAACTGAGCCTTAAACGACCTACTGTTATTTTTCAGTTCCATTGAGCTATGGAATCAAATTCTGTGTTCTCTTCGGGGAGATTTGTATTTGTTGATATTTGCATAAAAGTTCTACATTTTGAAAGTTCCTTTAAGAAATGAAATGATGTGCCAATCCATATCTGATGTTTAAAACCAGTCACCTTGAGTCAACAGCAACTGTTGAGCTCTGAATGCATTGTTTTTGAACATTCAGTATCAGGTCAAACTCAGAATAATGCCCTTGGCAAGGCATGTTCATCCTCAGCGCCTTTGCTCTGGGGAGTTTTAAAGCCATGGCTTCTGAATAAAGTGCTACATTTTATTTCCAACAGAATGATTGTCTCTTAGACTGTTAGAGATGGGGCACTGTTACTATGTCCTGGCTGTGGACATAATTGTCACATTGCTGGGAGGAAGTTAAAAACCTTTAAGTTGTATGTGATTCATTTTTTTAATATCTTATATTCACGATCCACTACAGATGGTCCTGAACAGAGAAAGATTTTCTTTGCCAGAGTTGAGAGCAATGAAGAAGACTTTTATGCATGAGATGTAGTTAGACCGTTCCCTAAGTTTGAGTAGTATAGATTATGTGAAGCTCCGCTAAAGGCACTTCAGAAGTCATTGTTTCACCTACTTTCCATAAGTGTGAATTTTATAATCCTTTTATTTGATATACTGCATTATTACATTGGAGTTTCATCCTAGATTTATGAGTTCAAAATCCTGACGTGCAGCTTGAACCCACAGCCTTCTGACTCAGAGGTGAGAGTACTACCAACTGTGTTGGGCTGTATTGGGTTATAGCAAAAGGTCAACTTATAGGCATTAAAAAATCTGACAAGGATCTAATGAACTGATGGAACAGACCCGATGGGCTGAATGGCCTCCTCCTATTCCTTTTTTTCTATGAAGTTCAAGATATGGGACCTTCAAGGTCCACTTGAACAAATAGATGGGACATTAGCTTCATGCCTCATCCGAATAAAGCAATTTTCTTAAATAATTAATAATTCATGTTTATTTCAGTAATGTCACTATAGTGGGCACCAAACAATTTCTTTAATAAATTCAGTTACACTTTCCTTAGTTCCTTAATAAATCTGTAATTATTACCTATGTTGCAAGGTATAAATTCTTAAGCAAATAAATTCCCCATGCATACAAACAATTTAAGACAACCTGATCATAGAAATGAATTTAGAGTTTTCATTACAACAACAACATTTATATAGTGCTCTCCACGATGGGCGGAGTCCATTAACACGTTCTTTCACGTGTTTGAACATCTCAAAATGTTTCAAAGAATGATAGGGATGTCTGTGTGACAGGAGAGGAGGGGAAGATGACATAAATAGGAGAAAAGAGCAGAAGATTGCAGAGTTAAGATGGGGTAAGACTGTGAAAAGATTAACACATTGATTGCATCAACTCATCTTAAAATGTTAATTATAACATTGTAGTCAGGTGCTGTCTTAACCTCTGGAGTTTGAAGTGAAGGAAAATGCAAGACTAGAGGAGAAGCTGTGAAGGTCAGCGAATTTACTGAGCAGTGGAAATGGGATGGATTTCAAATCCAACGTCAAATAGCTCTCCAAAATGAGAGGGGATACATATAACAGAGCCTGTACTAGATCCAGTTGGGAATTTAGGAGGTACTTCTTCATGCAGAGGGTTGTCAGAATATGGAACTCAATTCCGGAAGCTGTGGTTGAAACAAAAAGCATTAACGTATTTAGGAGAAGCGAATAGAGGGATAAAGAGAGCGGAATAAAGGATTGAGGCCTGTGTGGAGTATAAATACGGTCTAGTTGGGTGGAATGGCTTGTTTCCAAGCAATATCACTCTATGTAACTCTTAAGAAAAAAGGATAATAATCCAATTGAGAGTAAATGTATTGACTTTAGCAGGCATGCCAATCCTATTCCCACTGGCCAGTAAATTCTCTGACTTTGACAATGAGCATGTACTACAATATCCCCAAATGTGTAATGAGTTCTTGACATTTGGTAACATTCCAGATAATGTAAACACAGTGCAGGAAAATGTCCCCAGACTAGCAGCTGTAATTCAGAGATGCTGTTTATAGAATTGCTGCTTCATTGTTAGGTAAATGTCAGCCATTTCACCTGTTACGGTTTCATACACACTGGAAAATTATTATTTTTATTATTATTTATTATTGTTCGTTCACATGTCTTTGCTAATTTATCCATCTTAATAGTCCGACCCCATTATACCGCAGCTGATGTGGTCCATAAAATGAGATTACAACTTGTAAGAGTGCATGTGTAATATGGTCACTTGGAAACAGAGTGTCAAAGTCATCACTGATGTCTAGAAGTTCTATGTGTCCACATATAGTGTGCAGGACGCTGGCCAATCAATATCAGAAGCAGTAAGTATATTCACACTTCAGTATTCTGTGAATTCAGTGTTCCTATGTTATACAAACCCACAGTACATTGAAGTACACTATAATGGGGTTTGATTGTATTACTAATATTGACTTGTTTCATTTTCCATGTCTTGAGACATTCCAAAACAGTGGGTTGCAACAAGCAACCTAAGGGGTAAACAATGTCATGTCTGTTCTATTCCCAGAGCAGAAAACAAACACTTTCCAGTTTCTTTAGTATTTCCAGCTTAACAGTCCATGAAGGTTAAAGGGAGAATTCAAAGTCCATTTGCTTCTGCTCAAGATATATCAAGGGCAAGTGAAGCATTAATGAGATTGTTACATAGCCAGCACTGTGTACAGCTTCTAAAAATTGAAGGTCGCCCAATGTAAATGCATAAATTAGAAGCGAAAGGAAGGTATCACTGCTCCATATATTCATCAAACAGCCAAAAGGATGACAATGGATTATTCAGAGTGGAGTTTGAGTTTCAGAAATGGGGCTGTGAACTTGGGGTTTATTGGGGTCATGGGCTTTATATCCAGAGGGTTATAATAATAATAATGATCCTTGTATTTGATATAGTGATATAGATATAGATTTATTACATTGTAGAGACATCTCAAAGCACTTCACACGATAAAGTGGATTGACTGTGTATTCTGTAGGTGAAAATAAAATAGGTGATGTTGAATTTATACAAAACCTTGGTTAGCTCGTTGGAGTATCGTTTCCAATTCTGGTCTCCACACAATAAGAAGGATATAGTAGTAATGGAAAGAGTACAGCAGAGATTTACAAGGATGATACCAGGGCTGACAGGTATTGGTATTGTTTGCCTTTTACTTTTCCAATGATTATGCTTGTGTCTACAATAAGCTCATCTCAATATATTTTCAATATAACATACAGTACTTGTTATATATCAAGAGATTGCAGAATTCACCATACAGGTATGGATGAGAATCAACCATGTAGAATGATATTCAGTTTGTTTAAGATGTTTGAATTGCTCATAATTTCCATTGAAAGCAATACTGCAAATGACTTATTGGATTTTTTTCTTTGCAGCATGTGATCAGAAATGAAAAAAAGTCAAAATGATGAACTATTTAAGTTCAATAGAGTCATGAACATAAGTCACTTACCATCAATCTCATGTTTCTCTGAATATCAATAGAGTTAATGTTATAAAACTGAAATATGATACAATATGTATGATGTCAAGTAAAGCTAAAACATTTCCACAATCCTGCACAATCCACAAGCTACAGCCTGACTCAATTGGTAGCACTCTTGTCTCTGAGACAGAAGCTATGGATTTAAGGCTCACATTGGGACTTTAAACTCATATTTTAGGCTGACACTACAATGCAGTGCTGGGGGAGCACTGCATCATCGGAGGTGCTATCCTTTGGATGAGACATTAAATTGAGGTTCCCATCTTGTCCCTGTTCAGGTGGACATTGAGGATCTTATGACACTACTCGAAAAGAGAAAGATGTTCCTCCAGATGAAATTTATCATTGATCTCATAGCTGTATATGAGACATTGTGCAAATTGGCTCCCCCATTAGCCTACAAATACACAGTCACTACACTTTATGGTAATAATCCTGTGGATTGAGATGCTTGAATAAGATGCTATAATAAAACAGTTATTATTACAATAAATAGTCATTTCACCGAAACTTTGTGAAGCATATTGATCTTGACATTTGATATGTGTGTATCAAACACAAGGATTACTTTTTGAATCGCAAATTTTAAGACAAAATGGTATCATGGGGCTTAGAAGAGGTAGCATTTCAAGTGTTTTAGATAATGCTCAAAATTTCAGGGCTCTGACCTGAATATCACAAAAGGCAACTCCTTCAATTTCCATAATTGTTAGCCAGTTTCTCTATAGTCAGTCTCTGTCTTTGATTGATGTGCTGTCAATTCATTCATATGACAATAACAGTAACCTCGCTGATGATTTTAGTTGCATTTAATTAAATCACTTTTTATTCTGTATTAATCTGAGCTCCATATTGATTATTTGAAGCATTCAACTTCAGGTACGTCTTCAGAGACCTCTAGTTAGCAGATCTTCTACGAGGGACATTTGAGGAAATGTGACAATATATTTTTGGAATATACTTTCATCAGAACATTAAATTGCACATGAATAGAAAAGGACAATTGTGGCTAGTGCCTATACCTGCCCAGAAACTTTGAGATTGCACACTTTGACATTTTGCAGAACTCTGCAAAATGCGTGTTCATGTGTTCTGATAAAATATAATAATTTTTGTATTTGATAAAGTACATCAGAAATATGAAAACCTTTAGACTAAGAAAGTAAAGTAAAACTATTTAAAGAAAATGCTGACCAGTACCTTAAGGTTTGTATCTCTTCAAATAATTTGCTATAGTCAAGAAGAGAATTAAAAAGATCAAACTGTTACTTGAAAAATCTCTGCTGATACATTTCCGGGATGTTTGAGCAGAAGGAAAACCTTATAAAAGTGTCACATAGTTTTGTAAAATATTTATGCAAAATGAGAAATGTCTATCTTTTATTTAAACTACAGTGTGAAAGTTCTGCGCCAGATGCCATTTACTGGAGGAGTTATCATTCATGATAAAATGAGCAGTTCTGTGATTTTTAGCATTCTTCAAGTTGATGTGCTATACGCATTGTCATTAAATCTAGAAACCTAAATTTTAAAAAATAAATAATGGCACCAAAGTTCTCTCGAAGAGGGCTTTGCTGGAAATGTATATCACCGAAAAGACAAACAGAAATGTTGGCTTGTATTCGCCTAGAAAAAGACAAATTACCCTAGTTTTCTTCCATAGAAACCACAGCCCTAATGGCAATGAAACATGACTTGGATTTCTAAAATTCTCACAGCTCAGTGCCGCAATAGAGCAAATATGATCAGAAGTATTTCTGGTGTCTAACAAGTGCCGCCAGATGGCAGCACGTGACTTCTTTTTGAAAACAAATTTATTCTGTGTTGAAACACTAATTAGCAGAAATTTGGGGCTGATAAATAGCTTCACTATTTTAACCAGTTAAATACACCTCAGTTGTGTTTTCCAGTGAGAGTTTTATTTCATTTTGGTTGTGAATTTAAAGGTTTTTTCCAGAATTTGCAAACACGCACACACACACATATTCAATCAATAGAAACACGTTTTCACTCGTCTCCATTTCTGTTTCATATTAACTAAGAGAAAATGTCCATGATTTTCTCTATTTCACGCAATAGTTGTCTAACTGAAGTATTTGTAATTGCAGTCATTTAAAGTTCCACAAACACTCACAAAGTGTAATGGGAAAATCATGGGATTGATAGTTTGAAAGGATGAGATCAAATAGATCTTCTTCATCCATACCTCTTCATACCAATTAGTTTTCTCCTCACCTATAGCTTCTGCTGTGCTACATAGTATTGTCCAGTCCAGACACATCTGCAAATAGTGCTATGTAACAAGGTGTATTAATCTGCAATAGAATAGCCCAGGGCTCTTAAAATTTCCTGCCTTTCTTGTTTGGCCTCAACTTCCATTTAGCACCTATTTGATTACCAGGTCATGTTCTGCCACTTATAACAAGAGTACTTCAGAAACAACTTGTTTGCAAAATGAAACATGCCCCCAATGCAACGTTCTCTGAGCCAGATTCCATCTGCATAACCAATTCAACAGGAGAAAGGCCGTGCGTTTCTAAAACTAATCACAAAGCCTCCACAGGCACAGATTCTTCCCTAATGACTCATTACTTTAGCATAAGGTCACTGTACATGGATTATTAATTTATCGTTTCCCAAACAAGTTCAGAAGTGGAAGAAGATTCACGTGTTGAAATTAATTTATATAATGTTTAAACCTTTGGATTGAATTGCAAAAACAAAACAAGCAACAAAAAGCAAAATATAATTGATTAATAGGATTCATTAACTCAGTTTACACATTCCTAGAAAGCCAGTGCTGACTGATATTTAACAGAACCTTACAATAAAGCAATCAGTTGAGTATACATAAACAGAAATAACAAAATCTGTTTATTAATCTGGTTTATTTATTTTTGATATATATTGTGCAGTTAATGATTCAGCAATTATGTAGATTTCTGAGCTCTTTACAGAAAACCCCTATAAAATGTTGCAACTATGTGTTTGTAGCTGTACATAGCAGCCAATTTGCACACAAACAGCCATGAGGTGAATGACCTTATCTTTTCAAATAGCGTCATGGGACCTTTAACATCCACCTGAACGCTAAAATGGAACTTCAGTTTAACATCTCTTCAAAAGAGTGGTACCTCTGATAATACAGTCTTCCTCCTGGACTGTGAGTTCAAAGTGCTGACAACAACAACAAAATTACATTTGTAAAGTACCTTTCACATTGGGAGGACCTCGCAAGGTGCTGAACAGTCAGGGATTAGGACCCGAGCGTGGGGGGGCAGGGTTGGGATGAGGGAGGGCAGAGGGGGTAGGAGGGCAGCTGAAGGCACAGTCAAAAAGGAGGGCCTTGAGTTGTGCCTTGAAGGAGGCAAGAGAGGGAGCAAGGCAAAGAGATTGTGGGATGGAGTTCCAAAGATTGGGGGCAGAGAGGTTAAAAGCCCGGCCACTGATGGTAGGGCGGGTTGGGCAGGAGAACTGGAGCAGTCCGGAGCTTGATGAGTGGAGGGAGTGGACAGGTTGATAGGGGTCCGCAGGTCAGAGGGGTAGGAGGGGACAAGGCCATGGGGGGCCTTGAAAGTGAGGATTGGTACACTGCACACTATTCTCTGTAGATATTCTAGATAGTTTCCTTTCAGTTCTATGAAAGGTAGGGCAGCCCTTGCTTTGTGATTGTTTGGTTGGCAGCTAAGTGGCAGCACCACCCTGCCCATCAAAATCACCATTCTTGACTGACTTGCAACAATCTCCGAAAAATGAAAGGCTTCTACAGTGGTAACCGAGAGTTTCAGTCTATACACCTTTTGTAAATCAAATAGTCCTCCTGCCATGAGTGGAATAAGAATAATAAGAATATTAAGCAGCATTAATGCAATAGTTTTGCACTTTTCATGACACACCAATTGTACAGATTGAGAAATGATGGGATGCGAACTACGACAGCACATCAAAGATTACCCTCTGCAGGTCAGTGTAGGTGTATCTCTAAATTAGGAATAGATGCTGAATCGTGGCTATATGCCTGAGTCTGTGCTGGTTCAACACAAAAATAATAATAATAATAATCCTTGCATTTGATATAGAGCTTTATCACGTCTTCAAGACGCCTCAAAGCGCGTCACAGAATATACTGTGAAGTGAATTGACTGTATGTTTTGATCTTATAGTGAAAAGATCAGTACACATTAGCAACATCGAATTGACAAAACACTGCATTATATGAGGCCCTATTAATCACTACAACTTTTATTGAGCAACAATCTACTTGATCGCCTGGAAATAACAGAGCCAGCCTTTTTAATAGAGCTAGCCATATTTTTCACAAATTATTTGTGATAGATTGTCATTGTTTGGAATATTTTGTTTCTTTATTCAAAATGGTTGGAGATATGTCCTGTAGCTCAATGGTTAGAGCACTCGGCTCGCAAGCGATTCCCAGCAGGGCAAAACCTTAGGCAAGTTTTGTTATTCCACATGCCTGATAATTATCCCTCAAGAAAAAGAAACAACAATCCACGACTGTTTGTGGGACACTGCTGTGCGCAATTGGCTGCCGCATTTCGCCCCAAAGTATAGTCAAATCACTTCACAGTATCTTCTGTGAAGAGCTTTGAGACGTCTAGACATGAAAAGCATTATATCAAGTGCAAGGATTATTATTATTATTAAAATCATTGCTGGTGTCGGTCAATTGTTGCCTTTTTCACATAAAAATGTTCACTTTCATTTCTAAGAAATTACATTTTGTAAATAGCTTCAAGGTGTTTATTGTATTTTGACTGTTGCTAGGTATCAAAACAAGTTTTTATTGCCTTAAAATCTCAGTTGATCTTAAAGAACTGTAGTAAAAAAAACTTGTAAATTAAGATTGAATTTAAGGCAATGATCTTAAGTCTTCGAATGTGAGAAATGTTAGCAATGAGTCACGGGTACCTTTAATCATAAATTAGGAGGGAAAAATATGATACGTGAGGTGATAATTATCATCAGTCATAATTATCAAATTGTCATTACCTACCTCCCCATAGAATTAAAAAATATTGTATTGTTTTAGCTGTATGTACTATCCTTTTCAGCCTTTAAACACCAGTAGTGCATATTCCAGAGGAACTTGAATTTGTTTTAGCTGACTTTTACTTTCAAGTTCTTTAAACAACAGGGGAAAAATCAGTACAGGGACTCTGCTACTGCTGTATGAAATGCAACATGTTCTGAAGGTTAGCCTTAAAGGTGAGTTTGGAGAGCATGAATCTAATTAAGAGTTTTGTCTATTTAGCTGCTCCCAAGACTGCAAATACGTTCTCAGACATGTAAATGCTAATACATTATGTAAAGTTTGTGCAGTTCATATTATTCATAATTTAGCTTCTGCGTAGGTTTATCAGAGCCTTGAGAGTGTTTGTACTATTAGAACAAAATATTGAACAGCCAGATCTCAAAACTATTTACATTTCAAAGGACGTGTATATTGATTGAAGAAAGTCCCTGCAAAATATATGGGGAATAAAACCTACAGTAGAGTTGCCTTAAAATGTGGAGTCACTAAAAGCTATCAGGTTATGGCTCTCTGCAGAGCAATAAATTAGTTTGTGGCTCTCTGCTCGACAAGCAAACCTGTCTATTTGATGGACTATACATTATAATTTAAATCTCCTTGCTGGCATTGCCATTACCTCCAACTCCTTGCATTTGGGAACTATACAGGCTGATGGCTGGCTACTAATAGCAAAAGAGGGGAGGTAATACCTGCACTCTATTTCTTCCACTCAGCGAGCAACAGCCTATATCCCCCGGCCTATCCACCTGTCCGGTGGGCGAGTTTTCAGCCATTCCTCCCCCACTCTCTAGAACTCCATCCTGGAGTCCCTCCATTTCACCCCCCACCCTCCCTACTTTTAAAGCCCACCTAATGACTTGATCTTTTTAACCATTCTTTCAGTTATTTATGCCCCACTGAAACCCTACTCTACTCCCCTCCCGCCCCCCCAACTTAGGTGCCCAATCATCTGTGTAAAGGACATTTCACATCATCTTCCTGACTTAAAAGGTTCTATATACATGTAAACTATTATTGTTATTGTGCTTTGCTTCTTAACCAAGGTAAAATTACTCATTTTCCACTATCTAACGGCAATATTTTATTATGAAAGCAGTCTGGCATCCTTTCAGTAACAGTGATCTGGAGCAGAACATCACAGCTGTACAGCGCAAACCAGAATGGCTCTTGTTTAGAACTGAGATCAAGGAAAGCAAAGCTCTGCAAGGATACAATGCTCCCATACATAATAATAATGAAAATAATTCTAACACTGCTTTAGTGCCTTTCATGTCAGGAGAACCTCCCAAAGCATTTCACAGGCTTTTCTGTAAAGTCTAGCAACTGTGAGTTTTTAACGGGTGAATGCAGCAGCTAATTTGCGTAGAGCAATGTTCCAGAAGCAACCATGAAGTGAGTAACTCTCTGGGCGATTGTTAGCCAAGACGTAGTGCAGAATATTCTAGGTATCCAATCTTATTTATTAACATTTACCTATTTATTTGTTACCTATTCTGCCTTCCCCCACCTCCGCAACATTGCCCGCCTTCACCACTATCTCTCCCCTCAGGCAGCTGAAACCCTCGTTCACGCTTTTACTACTTCCAGGCTTGATTTCGTTAACTCCATGCTGATCGAACTTACCAACATTTCCCTCCACAAACTGCAGATTATTCAGAAATCTGCCGCTTGTGTTCTCTCCCGCACTAAGCTTTGTGAACTGAACACCCCCATCCTTACTTGGCTTCACTGGCTCCCCATTGCCCAGAAGATCGAGTTCAAGATCCTTGTCCTCACCTTTAAAGCCCTCCATGGTTTTGCTCCTCCCTACCTCTGTGACCTATTAGAACTTCACCAACCTAGCCGCTCCCTCTGCTCTGCAGGCACTGGTCTGCTCCACGTCCCCGCATTGCTTGCTCCACTTTTGGCGGTCGGTCCTTTAGCCTTTCTACCCCCACCTTCTGAAACTCGATCCCAGAAACTCCTTTGCCTCACTCGCTTCCTTACCTCCTTCAAGATCTGTCTGAAGACCTTCCTCTTTAACTATACCTTGGGTCATCCTCCCACCTCCACCCCACTTCCCTCCACCGCCCTGATCCCAACCCACAGCTCAGGTGCAAACCTCTCATTATCCAGCGCCTGAGTGAAAGGCACTTATCAATGCAATTTGTTATTGCCATTTAAGACCCAGGAGTGCAACTATACAAAAGCATTAAAAGGCTTTTTTTTTCAGTTCGTTTGGAATCAGTCACAGAATAACTGGAGTTCTACAGATTTTCGTCAATAACTTTCTGGAAGATTCAAAATCGTTTCAACACCATTTAAACAGGAATTACATCGTACTTTAAGCATCAATTCAGAAACCATTGAATCGGTGTTAAAAACATGATCTAACTAAGGCACTAATAGGTATTGTTTCCTTATTCAGTCACACGTCTTTCCATTGTTACTTCATACTGTACTGCAAATGTGGTGGTTCTGCCACTTGATTAAAGGTCTCACTTGTACCCTGACGATAACAACAACTTGCATTTATATAGTGTCTTCATGCAGTTTGTGTTTCAGAGCATGTCTTCCAGGGCCTTGGGACGTCCTCCCAACGTGAAAGGCGCTATACAAATATAATTTTGTATTGTAATTTTGTATTGTATTGTAACAATGGAAGAACTTCATGCTGAGCCGGGGAGAGGGGGGAGGTGACTGTATGCACGGTCAAAGAGGAACATCTTCAAATGCAATCTGAAGTTGGGCAATGAGGGGACAAGGTAGAGGGACAGAGGCAGAAAGTTCCAAAGTTTCAGGATGCAGTGGTTGAAAGTACGGCCAACAATGATGGAGCCGAGGGGACGAGGCTCGTGTAGAAGGCTGGAGACAGCTGAGCGAAGGTGGCGGGTCATGGAGTGGGGTGAAGCAGGTAGAAGAGGTAGTGACGTGCTAGGGCATTACTGAATGGTTTATTTATCCTTAGAATATGTTTCTTGAATGTTCAGTGACTCTTCCTCTTGTTGGTGAGATTGTGCAGTTCATACTAAGAAGTGAATAACTAAAAAAGATCTTGGTGACAAAATAAGCACAACTACAGCTTAGGTCGGCCCCACTCTGTCACTCTGCTCTGCTCTCCATGACTCAGTTCCTGTTTGTGTCTATAAATAAAGTAAAGTCAGACAGACGCAATCACCTTTCTGGATATCATCACTTCTATCTAACCTCACTGACCCTCTCTCTTTCAGAGAACGTCACAATCTCTCATTTATACATCCAGTTCATACAGATCTTTGTCCCCTTACTGCATTTCTGATCCAACATTATTCTCTCTGGCTGGCTTTTCTCTTTCACACCATGTTATGATCTCTATCTTGTCTCTGCACACAGCCAATATAACTGGACCATCTTATTCTTTCTACTATTGTTCTCTTCTCAGTCTGTCTATTCTATTCTCTGTCTTGAGCTGCCGATTAGCTTGTTCCTTTCACGCTCACTGCCACCACCTGCGAGAATTTCTGCTGTTATCTTCTGCTTCTAACTACCTGTCTCTCAAGCCTGTCCATTCATCCATTTGACTCTCACTCAAACTGCCACTTGCCTTTTCAGAGGACCTTGCAATCAAAATAGGCTTAATGGCCTCCTTCTATGCTTTAAATGTTTATGTTTCTACCGTTTGTCCCACTTTTCTACACTCTGCCAAATGGTCTTTCTTTTCTCTCCTCTGTCTCCTAAACCTGGCCTAACTCTGTTATGTTTCATTTATCTTAAATGTATCATTAAATGTAACGGTGAATGAACAAGAAATAAGCTTGATGTTTTCTGCTCCAAATATTATTCTTGTGGGAGCTGAGGAGAGCTCTGTACATGTGCAAGTAAGTAAAGGTTCAGAACACCACAAACCAGCATCAGATACTTGTCGGTGTTTTATTATTCTTGAAGGACTGATGGCAGGACAGATTATTTATGACATTAAAAAGCAGCAAGGCTGTCCAACTAGGCAAGCAATTTACAATTGTCTACAAAAAATACAGTCAACATACTTTACAGTAAATCCTGTGAAACACTTTGAGACATCTTCCCAGCTTGAATGGTGCTTTATCAAATGCAAGAATTATTGTTATTTTTAAAGTTTAAACGTTCTGCTCAAATTAGCTCAACACTAACCTGATAAATACAGTACTGCAGTTGATTAATTGATTCCATTGCGCTTCTAAAGGGCGGTTTCAGGAACCGGAGTGATTCAATGCATTTTAAATTTGATTTATGCTGCACCTTTAATGTCAATCCAATGCGAAAACAGCATAGAATGAGCGTTAAGAGTGCAGAATAAATGGGACATTAGCCTCATCACTATTGATCCCATCTCCCTGGCTCTGCATTTTATTCCTATATTCCTCGCTTGCACATATCAGCAACCACATCAAAATTAATCTCCAAAGGAATAGAAGCAAATGCATACGAAAGATAAAGAGTGTGAAAGCCATGAGTTGGAGTCTGAGTAAAGTAAAGCAGAACACAATACAAGCCACTGTGCCATTTAATTCTGTTCACTGGAAGTAAAACTAAAGTAAATACCATACTATATTTTGAAGCTGTTTTTCTGTAATTCATAAAAGAGGTTTACAGAACACAGCTTTAAAGTTAAGGCTATATTTATTAATTTGTCAAATGTTGGATGGTCTGAATTGTTACGTTAATAGTGTAAATCTAGATCCAGGTGGAATTTTAAAGTTACCTGATATGTTCAAAACGCAATACAATAGTTAATTGCTGGTAAATTGGTTTCCCAATAGACAACATTATAAAGGGAAGACCAGATCAATCACAATGAAGCAGTGATTGCAAAAGTGATCAAGTACTGCTGGTCCAAAACTCCACCTAGTCTTAAGAGACTAATCCTGTGTGCCCAATATGCCTTAAAAATTTAAGATTGCGCAGAATTATAGAAAATTCTTAAATTCAGCCTTAAATTAGAAGCAGGTCTCTTTTATATGAAATGCAAAAAAATACAGCTTCTTAATTAAGGTTGAAGTTATGTGTTCTCCACAATGCTACACTATTTAAAGACAAAATGGTTTCACAGACTAGGAATAGGTGGAATCTCAATCTTTGTATTACACAGTCGGCTTGGTTTGAATGTGTTTCATTCTCATTTTATAACATGAGCTTGAAAGCTTTGAAAAGAAATCATTTGACAAAATCAATAACTCGGCAGCAATTCAAAGGCTCTAATAGCATTTTTTTCTAATACAGATTTTTAGGTTTGTGTATGTGCCTTCGAATCACGTCAGAAAATCCATTTCTACAAAGTTTGTTGAAGTCTAGTCAGCTGTGCTTGTTCCTCAGGTTAGAACTCCTGACCTGACACCAGCCATGTGGCAATCTGAAACCTACTGATTCAGCCCTGTCCTCTGGAGCCCTTTCCTCAAAATGACTTTAATTTGCTGCCTCTATCTCAATGCTTTTAAGCCATTTAAAATAATGGGAGTAAAATTTGCAGTATTCCTTGAATCGTCCTTAACTTATTTAAAAACAAAAGCAGATGGCAGATACCTCTTCAGGTAAGTAGGTTGTTCCTCTCAGGGTTCTAGTGCCACCATTTTCTTGGACCTTGCGGCAAGTGATTTTATTTTACATTGGGCTCTCCTTCTTTTAATGATTGGCACTAGACCTAACATGTTTAGTGGAGTGCCAGGTGCTAGCATTCTTCCAAATGTTTCTAAAACAAGTTAAGGTGCATTTTAAGGGGTACTGCAAATTTATCCCACATTTCTTCAACAATGGTTAACATTTGTACACCTCTTACTTCTTTGCTTAGTGTGCACCTCCACATTTATTAATTGCTTTGAGGTGTTCTGATATATGAAATGCAGTGTAGTTACTGCTAAGTTGTTGTGATGACATTTGTGTAATAAAATAATAACGCTAATCCTTGCATACAGGAAGGAGTCAGGAGGACATTGAAAAGTGCTTCGCAGGATTTACTGTAAAGTGTAGTGACATGGCAGCCATAATGCATGCTCAGGAGATCTGAAGTTTGTAATGGCGTTAGTCTTAAGACTACAGTCTTAAAATTCAACAATTTGTAGAATTTGGTAAAAGCCTTACATTCAGGTTTACTCTGGCTTAAAAAGATTTCCTAAGAATTGTGAAAGAATAGTTTCTAAACAAACATTGTATTTAAGACTTTTGCAAAATTTTGCATGATCTTAAATATCAAGATACTTATCTTAAGACTAAAACAACGAGGATTTTTTGGTCTTCAGTTCTGTGCTGCTGTCTGAGGACTTGTTAACTGCTGCATTGCGTACAAGAGAAAACAGAGTGCTGGAGGAGAAATCTTCACTCCACTGCTGCTTGGCGATTGGCATTTGAAGTGTTGCTAAAAATAGGATTTGGGTTTAACTCAAATGGTATCCAGTGGAGCAACACTCAAACTTTTGACTCCGGGATTGAACACAAACTCAAGCCTGCTTAGCCTTTATGCCAATAAAATATTTTGATAATGCCTTTCAGACTAGACTGAGGGGAATGAGGGGGCATTGCTTTAGTTTTCCAGCCAGTCTTTAGGAATAGACTAAAAAATGTGACCTTTGTGGACAGTTACAATTTACAATTGTATAGCACCATTCATACCAGGAGGATGCTTCACACAACTTGACTGAGGGGTGGGGAGAGGAGCAGGGGGAGAAAAGACACCAAAAGCATGACTATTTATCACATGAAATCTGTTATGTAATGTCGCATTTTACACCCCAAGAGTGGAAATTTTGAGGTTGTTCACTCTCCAAATTGGAACAAAATGTTCATACCGCCAGCATAATTATGAAGGAAGGAAAATATAAGATACGATGAGGAGAAATTCTATATTATAAAATATCCTTCATAACACTATACGTCCATTGAAACACACAGCGACTTGTTTTGGACAACTTAAATTTGTTAATTGCTTTTCCATTACACATGTGAAAAATCACCCAAAAATATTGTTGAGCTTATCTCTTGTGGTTTCTGAAAGTCAATTACACAAATAGAATCTATAGCCCTGGAAAAGGCCATCCAGTCAGCTAGCCGGGCTGGTGTTTATACTCCACATGAGCACCACCCATCCTAGTTAGATGCCTCCCTAGCCTGTCCTCTTACTCCTCCATTCCTTCTTTCTTACTGAATTAATGAATGACTAATTTCATGTATAAAGTACAAACTGAATTCACTTTGAATCTTCAGCTGTCTCCAAAAAAGCGCAAATTGAAAAAAAATTACTGCTATGTACTGGTGTTTTTTCTTGAACTGTTTTACCCCAGACTTCTTCTGTGAAACTGTTTGACGAGCTCATTAGAGTTCATCACCAGTAAATGTAGCTGATTGTATTAACTTCATTCTCTTTGAACTGAATTGCTTTGACAGCCATCTGGCCTCCCTCTTTTTAACTTGTTGCCATATTTGCAGATGCAGGTGTGGAGCTCAGTTAGAAACTTCCTGATGCTGGAATAGCTTGGCCTGCTGCACGCCAGACTGCTTAATAGTAATCCTATAAAAATGATCATCCTTGCATTTAATATAGTACCTAATCACATTGATGAGACAAGTCAATGTTTTGCAGGATTTTACTCTGAAGTGTAGTGACTGTGTATTTCAAGACAAACTAGGCAGCTAATTAGCACACAGAAATGTCCGACAAGCAGCCATGAAGTGAATGACTAATTTTATCTGGGGAATTGTTGGCCAGGACCCTGGAGAAACTCCCTTTTCTTTTCAAATAACGCCATGGGATCTTTAAAGTCCATCTGAACAGCCAGATGCAAGGCCTCTGTTTAGCGTCTCATGTGAAAGATGGCACCTCCAACAATGCAGTGAACCTGCAGCATTGCACTGGAATGCCTAGACTGTGAGTTCAAAGTTCCTGATGAAAGGCTTGAATCCACAACCTTTTGACTCAGATGCAAGAGCGCTACCAACTGTTCCTTGTTTATCAATCAAAACATGTGTTTCTTGTTTTGTACTTTGCATTAATCGGAACATTATAAATATTTTTTCACAAAATCACTCAGTCATCTTGGTGACATCATCCGCAGACATGGGGTCAACTTCCATATGTATGCGGATGACACCCAACTCTATTTTTCTGTCTCCACCCTTGACTCCAGGACCACTGGAGAATGTCTGTCAGACATCAATTCCTGGATGAGAGCTAAGTTTCTTCAGTTGAACGTCAACAAGACTGAGGCTCTCCTGATTGGCTTCCATCAGCGCCTCCTCACCTCAGGCGTTGACAGCATTACCATCCATGGATGCACACTCCACCTTCCTAAGCCAGTCTGGAACCTTGTTTGATTCTCAACTATCCTTTCTAACCCACATCTGTGCCATGATCTGCTCTGCCTTCCCCCACCTCCGCAACATCGCCCGGCTCCTCCATTGTCTCACACCGCAGGCCACCAAAAATCTCATACAGCATTCATAACATTGAGGCTTGACTATGCAAACTCCTTGCTTGTGGGTCTCCCCAACTCCTCCCTCCATAGGCTGCAGCTCATCCAGAACTCTGCAGCCCATGTCCTCTCCTGCACCAGGCTCTGTGACCCTATCATCCTCATCCTAGCCTGAGTCCACTGGATTCCCAGCTCACAGAGGATTCAGTTCAAGATCCTGGTCCTCACCTTCAAAGTCCTTCATCGCCTTACTCCACCCCTCCTCTGCAATCTCTTAACCCCCTACTATCCTGTCCACAGTCCCTCTGCCTCGCCCCCTCCCTTGCCTCCTTCAAGACCCATCTCAAGACCCTCCTCTTTGACCGTGCTTTCGATCACCCTGCTTCCCCCTCACCCTCCACCCTCCTCAATCCCGACACCCAGCTCGGGTCCGAAACACTGACTGTCCAATACCTTAGGACGTCCTCCTGACGTTAAAGACGCTATACAAATGTAATTTTGTTGTTGTTGTAAATTGGTCCTAGTAGTTTAACTGACATTTTCAATTCTGCACCTGACAGCAGTATCTAAAAATAATTAATTGCTGTTTGGATGTGCTCTTTTGTCCTTGGGGCAGGCATTGTAAAAACATTCTATTCAAAACAAAATACACACACAAAGCAGGAAAATAAAACTTTGTCACAAATGTAAACTGCTGAAAGTCTGGTAACCATCAGCACAGATTTAACCCCATTCATGCTGAATACCTTTTGAAGCTTTCCAAATGTCCTTACAAAATAATACCTGCAAAAAATTATTTCCTGGGAATGCTGAGCAGTGAAATCTCAGTTTCAGTATCAGAGGCCTGAGAAGGAGACATGAAGCAGTAAGCCAAATTAAACACTTAAATTGTAAAAGGAAACATATCAAGTGCTTTATGACTGTTACCTTCAGAAGCTGGCTGCTGTAAGCAGTGCAGAGGAGAGCAACAAAGATGTTCCCAATGTAAGAGGAATGAGCTATGATGAGCAACAATTAAACAGCCTCTTCAGTTTTCACAAAATCACAAGACTGGTTGGTTGAAGAAGACTATTTGGCCTATTTGTTCTCAGCCCACCCTACTGTCTTCCCATCACCACATCCACCTTTTTCGAAAATGAGTTGTGGGTCCTGCTCTCAACCCCCCTTCCTGGCAATTTGTTCCTGTAGTTAATTCCCCTCCAGTGTTTGTTCTGAAATTTCCCTCTACAACTCTAAAACTAAGTCCCTTTGTTCTACTGTCTTGGTTCATTCTAAAGTATTACTCTTGGTTTTCTTTCTCAATCCCATTTAAAATTATTATATACCTCTATAAGGTTTTTTCTGAGATGTTTGCTTTCAAGACTGAAGAGCTCTACCGAGCTTGTCTAACTTGAAAGGAAATGTCAAATTCAAGGATTATTATTATGTCTCAAAGAGACATACTCAAAGCCTTTAAGTAGGATTGAGAAAGTAAACTCAGAACAATACTTTCAGATGCTCCGAGACAGCAGAATAGAGGGTGCAGATTTAGGGTTGCAAAGCGCAACCCGCAAGGTAGATGTTAGGAAGTATTTATTTACCCAGAAGGCAATTAACAACTGATATTTGTCACCAGGAAGAGTGGCTGAGGCCACTCAATTAAGCAGCTCAATGCTGTGATATGAAGATGGAAGTCAGAAAAGATGAGATCAAATGGGCCGAAGGGCCTACTTCATCCATACCACTCTTCTGATCTTCTGATCTATAGGTAAGCTTTTTTTTAAATGCTTTAATAGTGACAACCTGAAGTCTTAGAATTAAGGAAGCCTTCAGGCTGATTTGTTTACCAGCTTAATGCAAACAAAAAGCATAAATAGATCAACGTCTGTCTTCAAGTCACTGCCAATGTCACTTCACACTTTATGCATTCGTAAAACACAGGGTGACATGTGATGACCTGGTGATCTGCCTTGCTTACTGTCCAGTGTCTTGGGATGTCCTTCTGACATGAAAGGCACTATATAAATATAATTTGTTGTTGTTATGCTTTCTTTAAGCACACATGCATAGTAATGCCCACTATAGCTATACCACTGTTGAGATATTATTGATCCCAATCACTGCATTAGAATGAGGCTGCAGTGTATCTCTACTGCCCAAGTATCTGTATACTTTTAACTTGAACTGATTCTGCCTCTATAGCTTTCTTGGGCAGAGGATTCCATACGTTCACAATTCTGTGTGTGAAGAAAATCTTCCTGACTTTAATTCCTACTGTCTTCGTTTTAATTTTAAGGCAATATCCCTTTGTAATGGATTCTTCAACAATTGGGGACAGATGTCAGATGATCACCTGAAAGAGGTCTTAAAATTTAGAGGGGTTTTAATAGGAGTCAATAGGGAAAAATTATTTTCACTGGTCAGTGAGTCAGTGACAAGAGGCCATTAATTTAAGAAGATAGCAAACGAGCAAATGGGAAGGTTAGGAGAATTCTTTTCAGTTTTTTCAGTTAGGATATGGAATGCCTTGCCGGAAGCAATGATTGAGGCAGAATCCTTTTAAAAGGGAAGTAGATAATAATAATAATAATCTCTACATTTGATATGGCGCCTTATTGTGTCTTCGAGACATCTCAAAGTGCTTTATAGAATATACTGTAAAGTCGATTGACTGCGTATTTTGTGAACAAAATGCAGCAGCCAATTGCACTCAGAGTCCCACAAACAATCGTGGGTTGAGTGACCAAATTATTATTATTATAATAATGATCAAGATTTATTCTTTGAAAGGGCAGTTAAATAATACTGAAAGGAGTGCTCTTTTAAAGAGACTGAACAGACACAATGGGCTGAATAGCTTTCTTCTCTGCTGTAAATTTCTGTTGCCCTATGGTCATCCACGACCTAACATAGTGTAAGAATGTGAACTTGCACAAGGTCAAGTCAAAGAGACAAATATAGGACTTCTAGTTAAAAAAACTCAGAATACAACACCAGTTACACATGTGTCTGCTCATCTGCATATTCCAGTACCCTGATATCCTTCAGAGTCTGAATTATGACATGCAATTGGAGTCAGAGGTGCCCTTGAATAGAGACACAAGTAATTATAACAAATTATATCATAGAACCTAACTTCTCAAAGTGTCATGGATAATATTATTTTTCGTACATCATCAGGCAGCAAACCTGGTCAATAATTAATAGCAAATAATCTCCTGTGGTTTCATAGTTAGATTTTGAACTTTAGCTTGTATTTACCTGAATTGATAAATAGGCGGAATTAGCATAGGAGGCGTGATAGTTGATATTTAAGGGCATAAAGATAATTCTAGAAAAATAACAGAAGTTCACCAGATCTTGAGGACAATTTCACTTTTTAATAATGAAACATTGCAGTGTACAAATTATCTGTCGTGTTTGCCTAAAGAATATACAATCACTATAAGAGTATGTCCTGTGAAGCACTTCGAGACGTCCTTCTGACATGAAAGGCAGTATATCGAATGTATATTAATATTATTTTTTATATCAATCTGGGGGCATAGCACCTTAGACTACCAGAAATATACTTTGATCTACATTGGCACATACAAGGTTCTTAGTTACGTCATCAAGCCCCATGGTACGAAAGTGTACGGTGGTTCGGGAGCTCTCAAGATGTATTATATGTAGAAGATAGCACATAGCTGAGTGTGGAAGTGTGACATTTTGAGGCCAGAGCTGATGAGATAATTTTGAAAGCTGCAGCCTATTTATAAAAGAGCTGTATGCACACACTTATTTGAGTTCCCAAAAATGACTTCACTGGTTTCCTCATCAACTTCATCTCTCACAGGGATCCATTACTGAATTCTTTTCAGCAGTGAGAGTCCAGTATCACTGACAAATCCCTGCAGCACTCACCACCTCCATCTTTCCCTTTCACCTACAAAATGCACAGTAGCTACATTTTACAATATATCACGTGAAGCACTCTGAGAAGTCCTCTCGGTGCAAAAGGCATATGAAATATCAAATATCATAATTATTCTTTATTTTCAAAAGAGAACTAAAATAGAGGAATTCCACACCGATTATGTTGTATGCTCTTCCAGCCCGCTCTCACCCCATACATAGCTAACAATGTATAAAAGCTGGTGTTATGTTACAGCACTAAACCCCTGGGTTTGACTCAACTGACATTCACAGGCATGTTCTCTAAGAAGATAAGTGGTGCAGTTCTTCTAGATGTATTTTCTTGCGACCAAGTGCAGCATTGGACCTTGGGTTTAGTTTGAAATGCTGAAGTCACCACTGTTGTGGAAGCTTCTTGGATAGTTTTGCCACCAGTTGTAATGAGTGGCAATTAAATTAGCCCATTAAATTACTAGCTGGTGGCGAGAATATCCCAGAAACCTTTACATCAGTGGCAATTTCAGCGGTAAAGTGGTTCAAACTATTCCGGAGACCTTACTCCAATAAGTACAAGAGCTATCATGTCGAGTGTCAACTGATATTAGTGAATAGCAGGAAAGGACAGTCAAATTGTAACAAGGACCTTATTACAATGTTTAGGAATGAGCGATGACAGGAACAATGAATTCTGGATGACTTATTTCATGGAAAACACTAAAACAATTTAGTGCAATGTAATTCAGGAAGAACAACTTTGACAGCACTGCCTAATAGTTTGACTTCCCCTAATATATTTCAACTTATAATATCATAAAACAAGTGTAGTATAACGACTAGGTAGTATTGCTGTGATTCTCTGTCAATGTTGGCAGATAACCATCTTTTTTTAACACAAGGCTGGTAAATTTATATTGAAATAGGCAACATGGTCGTATTCTGAAACTGCAAAATAGTTTACTCTTTGAAATATTTTATGTTTTATTTTATGTTACTGTTTTTCAAAGTGCAATTAGGACCTTTAACCAATACACGCCATCATTCCATCTCAAACAGTAGCTGCTGTCCTTTGTTTGCACAGCTCAGATGTCTTGCAGAGAAATTATTACTCAACAGATGTTCAGCAACAGATGCTCAGCAACATCTGTCAAAACAGGAGCAGAGGGGCTGCTTCTCCATTCCTATCAGGCTGTGGATTTTAAGAGGAGCAAAGAAGCTATCAAATCAATTCCATGGTAATGTTTCAACTTCCTAGAGCTGGGCAATTAAGTCCTACAGGACTAGTCCACAAACCTTGTTGAACACACTGAATCTGACAGATGGATTGAACAATAACACATGGCAGACCCACCTACATAATTGCAGTGTGAGTGAGATGATATCCCACTCTTCATAGTCTCCATGAAAAAGGCATTCGTCACATCGTACAATTCAGACATTCACTTTTTTATTTGCGTCTGGAATATTTTATTTTGGTAAGCTGGGAGTCTGGCACACACACAAACCCATCAACATGCTTAAGAGTATCCAATCCAGACTGAGAGGTCCACATAAGTGTGCCGCCTACACATTGAAATTCCCTGTGTCTAGAATGGATTATGAACTCTCTCACTCCGGAGGGATGCACCCTGCTTACATAATTCCAGAAGTTATTAGGTCTGTTAGGGTACAGCTGAAGTTAACTAACTGAAACCGCCCATCTTACTATTAAGAGTTTACTATAGTCTTGTCCTTACCAAGGCGCTAGATCAAATGTAAGGATTAATATTGTCTGGCAAGCTTGTTCAGCTAAGATTGATCTACCTGCGAGGCTTTGGTAAGCAGTGATAATGGGATGAAAATGGTTGATTTGCCGAGACATCTTTAAAAATAACTCTGTCAAGTTCATATTTTAGGAATTTTCCAAATTATACTTAAAGACTGGAATATTGGCTCCAAAACAGGCTGGCAATTTGCCTGGAAGACAAAGCTGTTGAAGAGTAAGTGAAATATAATCTATCTGCAGCAACAATGAATTATAAGTGAGGGTCTCGAAGACCACTGCTGTTCTAAAATCCAGAATGAGCTTGATCTTACTTCAGTTACTCCTGCTTGGCTCACCTCGGGCACTGGGAGCATCATCCTGTATGGATGCTCAATCCACATCGTGGAGCCAGTGCAGAGTCTCATCCGGCCTCTTATTTGTTTAGCTTTTCCTCACCTCTGTAACACTGCCCACCTCCACTACCACCCTCCAGGCTGTCGAGACTATCATTCACACTTTCATCATGTCCAGGCTTGACCATGGCAATGCCCTGCTCACCAGACTCCCCAGCTGTTTCCTGTACAAGTTGCAGATTATCCAGAACTCTGCAGTCCATGTCCTCTCCCACACTAGGCTCCGCAAGCCTTTCGTGCCCATCTTTTTTGGCTCCACTGACCTTGGTCTCTGGAACTTTATCTTGGGAGTCCCTCAACTCATTCCCTCATGCTCACATTCAAAAACTATCTCAAACCATATGTCTTTGACCTTGTTTTTGATCTTTTTTCCCCTCCCCACTCTCTTTGGCTCCCAACCGACAGCTCTAGTGTCAAGCCAGCAATGTGAAGTGTTTATAATGTGATAGGCATTATATAAATGTAAATTGTATTGTGAGTACATTAGGTGGTTATCTGGAATGTTTTGTAATGACTCTTCGACTACAGAGGTAACAAATAAGCAGTAATATTTGCATGATCTGTGGTGAAATGTGAATGATATTATTAGCTCAAATAATGTGCTCTAGGGCTGGATAAGGCATCAATGTTTGTTAACAATTATTAGGAACATGAGTTGGGTTTGGAAGGAAGGAGGCTGATTGGCAAGTGTGGTCAAGGTCGTACTGTACCAATCAGAATCAGATCAGATACGGAGGACAGACAGGCTGAAACAGAGCAGGATGCAAAGATGTGCAAAAACACACAGCTATGTGTGAACTGTTACACCATGTAATTGGAAACTTGTGAATGAGTGAAATATAAGGAGAAATGGAACTAACGATTTGTATTAAGAGTTTGAATCTAGGCCACAAAAAACAAGACAAAGCAAAGAAAGACAATACGTACAGTCAAAAACAAAGCTGGGTCATTCGTCCTGGGTTAAGTTTTTAATTGGAAAAGTAAACCTCCCACTTTCCATAAGAAACATTCATTGCAGTCTTGAGAAACTTTTCCAACCACTTCTGTTGTTTATTTTAAATATGAGAAGAATCTATGAGTTACTTATATGTCAGTATGTTTCATTGATAGAGCTATGAGCCGGGCTCAGTTGGTAGCATTCTTGCTTCTGAGTCTGAAGGTTTTAGGTTCAAGCTCCACATTGGATCATGAATTCACAGATTTTAAGAAGTCTGTTGCATTGTCCAAGGTTCCATCGTTTAGATGAGATGTTAAACTAAGTTCTGGTCTGTTTGTTCAGGTGCATGTCAAAGATGGTATGGCACTATTCGAAAAAGAGAAAGGAGTTTCTCCAGGGATCAACAATAATGGCCTAATAATCCCCTAGATATAAATAAAATTAGGCATTCACTTCATGGTTATTTGTAAGACTTTGCTGTGGTGCAAATTGGCAGCCATGTTCTCCTAGAAATACCCTTTACAGTAAATATTAAATGCAGACAAAGTTTGCCACACAGTATTAGAAATGGCAAGCTGTGAATTTTTAGCTTGTTAAACTCTAGCAATACCCAAAGCACACCCTGGGGCTTCCTAAACCTTTATTCTTGCCAATCTGCAGCTAAGTATTCTGGACAGAGGTGACCAGGTTGTATCCTTGAGCTGAACATGCATGTGTGAAACTCTGATTTGAAGCATGGTGATGGATTTCTGCATACGGCTTATCAAAAGCAAATATGATTGTCAGCTAAAATACAGCTTATGAGTACAAGCACACAAAATCCAGAGTCGATCGACATTACAGTGTATTCTGTGAAGCGCCTTCAGAAGTATCAATGATGTGATAAGGAGTTATATCAAATGCAGGGATTATTATTATTATGAGCAGAGAACTCATCTCACTGCACATGAGTGAGGAGACCACATGTATAAAGGTTCTAACTCACTCATCAGTTTGTGGGATCCATTGATGTGATTGAGTGGATGGACATAACCATACAATAAAACAGTGTGAATTATACTTTATTTTGTAAATGCAACCAATCACTTTGAAATGTGCATAGCTGTTTGCCCTGGTGGCATCATGTGTGCTATAAAAGTGTGTTAGTCTTGTGACAGGTATGATCTTTAGACTGACTGCAGCTGACTTAGGACTCAAAACAGTGGCTGCTGGTCTCCTGCTGCTGTCGACATTAATGGTTTAGTCGACATCTGGCTGAGCCTCAAACTGGAAGCTGACAGATTGAACACTATGAACACTGTCTCACTCAAATAGATATGTGGAAAACACAAGACTTAAAAGCTTTTGTAATGTCAATCTAAAAATAGATTTTTTGGCAAACAATGAACTCAGTCACACAATGAGCTAGTGAAACGAGATTTAAAGGGAGAAAGTGAGCATGCCCCCTGCAGCAAAAAGTGTCCTCTCTGACTATTATAATTATCCTTGCAGTTGTTATAGCTCCTGCAACAATTTAAAGAATTGTGTTCGCCACTATTATATTCGTACATGAAAGAAAACTGGAGAGACAAAGGCAAGCAGACTTTTAAAAAGACCGCTGTTTAACTGTCTCATTTCATACCATGTGTGAATGGGACTTCATGTGGTTACAGAACTGCTTCTGGCAACAAAACACAATGTTCATAAATTAGAAATTCAATGGACAAAGGGCTAGCAACTTTGAATGTTTTGTTAAAGTTAAAAATAACAAGCAGAGGGTTTGCGGGATTTAAACCAGAAACACTTATAGAAAGAGACAACATGGAATGACACTTCTCATAGCAGATCACATCCCGAGCTGTAAACTTTCTATAATTCTATGATACATTTTCAACTCTGATGTGTCAGATTTGCAAAAACATGAGGAACAACTGCTAGTGGAATTCAAAGGCGTTTGTAACTTGTTACTGTCGTAATGCATGGAAACCAGCTGCCTACGTCCTGGGAAATGGGAAATAAAAGTTGCCAAATGGATTTCAGAGAGGAGAAAATGTTTGCTCTGCAGATCAGTGGAGCAATCATTCAAGCAATAACAATCATCAAAAGATCATTGGGTGAGGAATGAGATAAAAGATGATCCAAGAGAATTCATTCATCTGTATGGGCTCCATCTGATTCCTGTACAGTGCTCTTGCTTCATCTTTTATATCTTGCTGTAGATTCAGCTCATGGTCTGGAGCAGGGATGGCTAACCTGGGGCCAATGGGCCACATTACACATGCATAAAATAGTCACGCGAGCCAAAAACAGCAAGTTGAACATCCCTGGTCTAAAGCACATTTATTTACATATTTAAATCACTGAAAGAACACGGGTTCTAATCTTTCATCAGGCTGTTCTATACTTTTACGGTTGATTCAATGCGTTTTTTACATGAATCAACAGTAAATCTGCAGCATAGATCCCCTCTCAAAAAAGTTCTTAGAAGTAGATTTTGCTGCAACTGATTCCAAAGAATATTTCAACGAGAGCTCCCTTTGGTCCTTGAGAGCAATTTGGAGCATGATATAATAATCTATCCACACTCCAAATTGCTCTACTGCAGCAAGTGATAGCACATCCCTTCCGTAGTGTCAAAGGGATATCATCAGAGAATATCAGACTGCATATTACCTGCAGTGATGGATTAATAGTGCCCCTTTAGTGTGTTTAGTCAATGATTCATCAAGGACGAGACAAATTTGGACAAGAATGATTAATAATTAAAATAAGTAAGAGTCAAAGAAATTGCTGAGGCAGATAATCTTGACTAATTATTGATGTAAATGGGATGAAGAATGACTTGTTTTTAAGCTTATTTTCATTTGTTAATACAAAATCATCTTGGTAAGACAGTGTCTTCAAATGGTCAGCTTGGCTTTGTTACTAGCACTCTCCTGGTGTCCTGGCCAATATTCCCTCAGATAAAATTTGTCATTCTTTTAATGGCTGTTTGTTGGGCATTGTTGTGTGCAAATTGGCTGGTTCGTTTGCCTACAAAATACACAGACACTGCACTTTACAGTAAATCATATGAAGTATTTTGAGACATCCTTCTGATGTAAACAATGCTATATTAAATTCAAAGAGTGCCTCCCAAGTACCAAAAGCTGCTCCTGCCAATATTGATCTGTGCATCATTCTGAATTTCACTCTGATGTGGGCATACAAAGACTGGATTGGAGCACAATTTCCAAGTGACACACTTACAGTGACTTATAGTGACAAGCAGGAGTTGCTCTTTTGAGTCAGCTAGTGTTCTCTATTTTAGAGATTTGCAATTCTCTGGGTGCAAACTGTGCCATCCATTTCATAAAATGGAAGCTGCAATTAATGCAGCAAATCCAATCTGCGAACCACATAATTTCAAACTCATTTAGGGATTCATAGGAACATAAGAACAGGATTAGGCTATTCAGCTCCTTAAGCCTGTTCCACTGTTCTATAAGACCATGGCTGATCTGTACCTCAACTCCAATTACACGCCTTTGCCCCATATCCCTTCATAACCTGACCTAATAAAAATCTACCTCAGCCTTGAAAATTTTAATGGATCCAGCATCCACAACTTTTGGGGGTGAGAGTTCCAGATTTCCACTACCCTTTACATGAAAAAAATGCTTCCTGATTCACTCCAAAATCGCTGCACTCTAATTTTACGCTTATGCCCCTTATTCTGGATTCCCCACCAGAGGAAATAGTTTCTTTGATTCTGTGACTCTACAGTGGCTGTAGCTCAGTGGTTAGAGCACTCGCTTTGCAAGCGAGAGACCTGAGTTCAATTCCAGGCAGGGCGAAACCTTGGGCAAGTTTCCTTACTCCACACGCCTAATAATAATCCCTCCAAAAAACCAAAAACAATAATTAAATTGGTCATTTTCAATCTACGACTGTTTGTGGGACATTGCTGTGCGCAATTGGCTGCCGCGTTCGCCCACAAATATACAGTCAATTCACTTTACAGTGTGTTCTGTGAAGCGCTTTGGGACGTCCTCCCGACGTGAAAAGCGCTGTATCAAATGCAAGGATTATTATTATTATTATTATTACAGCAGGAGAAGAGGGAATTCACAAGATCACAAGAGAGGTTTTGATGGCAAACCTTTGGCCCATTGAATTTTTTTCTCCCAGAATTTCAATCTACCATCTTTCCTTCACAGTACAAAGTGCTTTCTTAACTGAGTCCAATGTCCTGCCCTCAACTAAGGTGTTATAAAAATATAAGTTTGCCATCTGAATATTCTTTATCAGCTAAGCACATCCATCAGCTCAATTATAAAGATAAACATGACCAGTGGGTTGCAGATAAAGGAATACAAGCTCTTAAATGTGTGGACAAAGATTGCTTTATTGTCAATGCAATTTTTAAAAAAAAAATCTTAGATTTTTTTGCACTAAGATAAAAGTTTTAAAGGGAACAGTTGCAAACTTCATCAATAACGCAGTACTGCTGCCTATTCTTGCCTCCCAAAATGAAGTTTGTTCTTTTCAGAACTATTTGTAACAAAAAAAAGTACTTATTTATTTTTGAAAATATGAAATGATAACAACCACCTCTTCTATTTTGTGAACAGTTTTAAATTACAAATGAAAATATTAATGTGGCTAAAGTATATCAGTCTGCCATCACACAGTACGAGTAACACATAATGCAGTAGTGCTGCATTTTAATTCCTTTTCAATGACCTTAAGGTGTGAATGCCATTCGGAAGTAATGTTTCACCAGTTGTTCGACTGGACTGTTCTGAGGAAGGTAATCTTTTGCTATAAGTCTGTTATAAACAAATAAATGTCTATGGAATGAATCACGTGAGAGTCACTGCAGTTTCTATTAATAACCCTCAATAATAAATGAAAAAGCCCTATGGTGAGCTAAATGACTTTCCAATTCAATTTTACCCTCTGTAAAGCAGTTGAATTGTAGAATTTTAATTCCATCTCAACAATAGATCCACATACTTTGAAAATTATTTGCGCTTTTTACAGAAAAGCTCTTAAATATTACAATTGGACATTTCAAAAATAAATCTGTTTTGGACTCTTGATACATTCATCTATTTGAAGCAATAAATTAAGTTCATTATGAAAGAATAGCAAGGATCATAGTTATTAGGGGAAGCAGACAAAGTCTTCATGACTTTTCAGCAGGAAGATTCATTGATTCAAAAATAAGATTCATCGAGAGTGCTACACAATCAGAACATTAAAGGACCTCTTCAGGTTAAAGCTCCACAACAATCTTATCCCCAAGTAAATGTGAGAATTTTAAAATTTATTTTTTGTGCATTGTTCGTGGATAAAATATATATGCAGGGTGTTGGCAATCCTAATTGGGGTGACAAATTTTGCAATAGTTTAGAGACTAGGCACTGAAACGTGATGATGCTTTACGCTATCTTAGCTCCCAGTTTCCCTTAACATCATTTGACATAAATAGGAAAATACAGTTTACAAATACTCAGAGAAATAGATGTTTAGGAAAGTTTATTTTTCTCTCCATAAATATTGGTGAGAAAACAGGGAGTGGGAAATGGACTTGAGAACTTCCTTTTTTCTGTAAATTTCAGAATGGCTTGTGAAAGGTTAGCACAGCACTGAGCTGAACAAACACCCCTCGCTGTAGACATGGCTGGTACACAATACAATTCTTGAGGTGGGCATTGAACGTGGGAAGAGAGGAAGTGAGTTGGAGGGACTACGGGATTGAGTTCCAAGAGTGTGAGCAAAATGGTTGGAAACTTGCCCACAACAACCATGAAATGTAATGTTTTTATTGTAGAATTGTTGACTGGGACACTGTGAAAAATTCTCTTCTATTTATGAATGGCATAATGTGACGTTTAATGTCCACCTGAACAGGTGGAGCAAATAGAGTGTAAACATGAAGCAGGCCAGTGTTTGCTGAGTGAAGCAAGCGGCTGGGTCGATAGGCATATCGGAGGTCGCAGGAGTAAGGTAGGATCAGGCTGAGGAGGGATTTAAAGGTGAGAATAAGGATCTTGAATTCTATCCCCTGGCAGATGGGCACACAGTGGAGCTGAGTGAGGATGGGGGTGATAGGCTTGCAGAATCTGGAGCAGGAGAGGACACGGAGAGTGGCAAACTTCTGGAGAGTGTCAGCTTGTGTAGGGAAGATGTGGGGAGTCCAGCGAGCAGCACGTTAGTATAGTCAATCATTATAGTATGATCAGCTCGGGACCCCGGGACCTTTAATCAGCCGAAGGAAGATTTGTTGTTCAAACATCGATTTCTCTGTTCAATAAGATTGCTGATAAAAAGTTTGGAGGTGAGACAAATTGTCTCGGATTATTGACTTGAGTCAGCATGTTCATCAATATGGTTCTTCACTCGTATTTAATGATCTGGGGTCAGCTTGGGTCCAACCAATCTGAAAATATGAATCAAGGTTGTTTGCTGTTGAAAACATTGTCCTTCTAGCATAACAGTTGGTGAATCTCCTAAGGGAGTTACCAATATGTGAATGAAGAAACATGGATTAATAGAGAGAGAGCTAGGAGGTGTCATAATGGGTTCATATTATTTCTTTATAGAATAGTGAAGAATTAATTACAATGACAAGGAAGAACATTGCTCCCTAGTCTGATAGGGCTCATAACAATTTCTTGAATTTATAAAGTGTTTGCTTAGTTGGTAGTGCTCTGGGCAAGAGGTTGCTGGTTTGAATCCCATACCAAAACTTGAGCTCATATTCCTGGCTAACACTCCAGCACAATATCAGAGAAGTAGTACATTGCTACAGTAAGTAGAGACCTGGTTGTTAGTCGATTGGCGGATCACTTTTCTGGGGATAATAATCCTTCAAAAAAGAAAAAAAAATTTGGTCACTCAATCCACGCCTGTTGGTGGGACACTGCTGTACGCAATTGGTTGCCGCGTTTCGCCCACAAATATACAGTCAATTTGCTTTGCAGTATATTCTGCGAAGCGCTTTGAGACATCTAGAAGATGTAAAAAGCGCTACATCAAATGCAAGGATTATTATTAAATTGTAATAACTATTCCTTATTAGTTGTTACAAGAAATTGTAAATCCCCCCCCCCCACCTCAACACAACGATTCGGACTAAGGGAATCTTTATCTAAACTCTGCTTTTGGACTGGAAAGTATCTTTTTATCTATCACTACATGAAGTTAGCTTTTTTGGGGGGGAGTGTCAGCACAGCTCAGTTTATATACTTTTGCCTCCAGGTCTTTCCATCTCCACACTGGGCCCTGTGAGCTCATAGACAGACTGACACTCCAATGCAGTGCTGGACGATTGCTGTATTCTAGGAGATGTCAGCTGTCAGATGAGACATTAAACGGGGATCCTATCTGCCTGTTCAGGTCGACATTAAACATCAGATTGCACTATTCATTAAAAGGAGGGAGTTTCCCCCAGTGTCCTGGCCAACGATCCTCCAATAAAATTAGTCATTCATTTCACAGCTGTTTTGGGGACGTTGCTGTGCACAAATTGGCTCCTGCATTTGCTTATAAATACAGTCACTAGACTTTACAGTAAGTTATGTGAAGCACTTTGTGATGACCTCTTGATGCTATATTAAATGCAAGTATTGTTGCTAAACTATCTCAAGATGATAACTATTACAAAGAAAGCATGAAATGTTGCAAAGTTCATTCATAATCCATAAATTATCACCTTCTAATAATTATCACCTTGTGATAGTTGTCATCTTATAGTAATTATAACCTTGTGATAGTTATCTTGGGGTAGTTATAACTTTATGGTAGGTATAACCTTGTAATAATTATTATTTTACTGTAGCTATCATCTTGCAGTCATTATCACCTAGTTGTCGCCTTCAATGGAGCTAGAGTTTCACCCCAAATTATAATGTAATGGAATAATTCACATAACATCAACAGCTGAGGTGTAGTTCAAGCTGTTTACAACCATCAAGTTACAGTCCTCAAATAGCTGTGTGATTATTATGCACAATCTTAATTTAATATGAGGCATAATTTGTCTTTGATTCAATTTTGTGGTGTTGGTGTTCATATGAGATATCAGTTCACTCTACAACCTTGAGTTGATTTTGGTCAGCCAGGGGACTGACACATGCAGAAAACCATCATCACCATGCTTAATAGTATCCAAACAAACTAAGAGTTGAATGCATCCCGCAATTGGCTGCCGCATTTCGCCCACAAACTATAGTTAATTCACTTTACAGTATATTCTGTGAAGCACTTTGAGGCGTCACAAAGACGTGATAAGGCGCTATATCAAATGCAAGGATCATTATTATTATTAGTAGTATTATTATCCCACCCATGCAATTCCACATCGTAATTACAGAGATGTTTATTGGAATGGAATATGGCCTCTCTCCCTGGAGAGACACATCCTGCTTATCTAATTCTGAAAAGTAATAGGCGCAGGTTGGCAATAGACAAAGTTTGGAGACCCCAGTGTGGGCACTGGGGTATTGCTGGATTCTAACCAGCTAAAACTGCAAGCTTGCCATTTAAAGCATTGCCCGGCAAGGTTCTCCCCTACTTATCCAGATAGGACTACCTTATCCATGAGGGCTTCAGCTTGCAGGATTAACAGGAGCTGAAAAGAATCACTGCTCCCAGTGACTGGTCTGCCCTTCCCAAGTCCTGCTGATGAGCCAGCTTGGCTGCACTATCATCAGCAGTGCCCTGGAATACTGAGGATCCACCTGACTCAGGAACTGGACTACCGAGATCGCCACTTAGGGTGGGCTCAATTTCGACATTCCAATACCAAACATTGTGGAGGCGTCTCCTTGAAGCTAGCTCCATGGAGGCTCCTCTACAACCTTGATGTACTCACAAGAACATTAACATTAGTCACTGGCCACTGGTAAGTTATTGGAAAACAATCAGCTGTTGATTCATAACCTGAAACATTCTAAGTTCATAATATTTTATACAGCGAGTAAATAATGGTACCAGTGGGACAATATTTGATTACAGCCAGCGGCTCACTGCAAAACACGAAAGCAACAAAGTCCTGAGGGTTACATCAATGATTGTAAAAAAAATTGCATTGCACTCATAGTCATCATCTATTCCATTTATATATAAGAAATGTCAGCATTTTAACTTTACTCAAAATCTATAATCATAGCAATGTGATGTTTTTTTTTGTTGTGCTTCTACCTTCCTACTTGAAAGATAGTAAGTGGCTTGTTGTACATTACAGTTCTATGGATTTTGCTAACAGCCAGGTGTCTGATACATACATCATATCTAAGAGCATCCAAACCAGGAATGCGCACTCTCTCCCTAGAAGGATGAACTCTGCCTAACTAATTCCAGTGAGTATTAGGAACAGATTGCAAGAGCCAATGCTTGGAGAACCCAAAGTGTGCATTGGTGTACTGCTGGAGGTTAACCAGCTAAAACCATGTGGCTTGACTGAAAACAGTATCTGGCAAGCTTAGCAGACTCAGAATTGAATTAGTGCCATGTTTGATTCAAACATGCAAGATTTTAGTTTTTGAATTCTAAATTGCTAGAATGGATTTTTAAGTTATGTATTGGCAGTCTTAGCAACTCGTGCTTTCAGACACTATGACCCAAACCTCTGGAACTGCCTGCCTCAATCCTTCTACTGTTCCCATCTTCAGATTGCACCTGAAGACTTTCCTCTTCGCTGGTGGCTACATACTATAATAACACCTTACATGCAAGAAAACATCCCAAAGTCCTTCACAGGAATTTACTGTGAAGTATGATTGTGAATTTGTAGGTGAATGCCGTAGCCAATTGTGCACAAGCAATGTCCCAAGAACAGCCAATTTTATTTGGGAGACTGTAGGCCAGGCCACTGAGAGCAATTCATATACAGCACAACAACAACAAGATTCCATTTATAGAGCGCCTTTCATGTCGGGAGGACGTCCCAAAGCGCTGGACAGTTAGGTCAGGACCCGAGCAGGGGGGAAATGGTCAGGGTGAGGGGAAGGAAGGGAGGGAGCGAGGAGGGGGGAAATGGTCAGGGTGAAGGGAGGGAAGGGAGGGGGCGAGGAGGGGATAGAGAGTTGAGAGGGGAGCTGAAGGCACAGTCAAAGAGAAAGGTCTTGAGACCGGCCTTGAAGGAGGAAAGGGAGGAGGCGGCGAAGGCACTGGGGGATAGAGTTCAAGAACCTAGGGGCTGAGAGGCTGAAGGCCCGGCCACCGATGGTAGGGCGGTTGGGACAGGGGATGTGGAGCAGACCGGAGCCAGAGGAACGGAGGATACGGGCAGGTAGATAGGGGGATAGTAGGTCGGAGAGGTAGGAGGGAGCAAGGCCATGAATGGCCTTGTAGGCGAGGATGAGGAGTGCCATGGTATCTTTAATGTCCACCTAAACAGGCAGACAGAACATTGGTTCAATGTCTCATCCAAAGACAGAACCTTCAACAATGCAACACTCCCCCAGTGCTGCATTGGAGCGTCAGCTTAGACTATGTGAGTTCAAGATCCAACGGGGACTTGAATCCACAATCTTCTGAATCAGAGGTGAGAGTGCTACCAACTGAGCCACACTGACATATAGGTGCTGTGAAGGGAACTATATAAATGCAAGCTGTTGTTGTAAAATCACACTGAATACTTTCCTCTTTTACATTGCCTTCAGTCAGCTCCCCTTGTTTTCCAGCTCTGTGTCAAGCCACACCACTCCGTGCTCCGAGACGCTGAAGAGTGCTATATACATGCAAGTTGTTTTTGTTGTTTTTAAGACTCTGATAAATTTTGAAAAACAGCCCCCATAAAAACAACTCAAATCCATAATCCTCAAGTAAATATTTTGTAATTTTTGTATAGAAAGGTAGAGAAAAAAAATCTTACATATGCATAACTTGTGGAGTCCTGTAATAATCCCTTCAAAAAAAAATCTGGTCACTCAGTTCACTGGTGTGCTGCCATGTTTAGCCCTCAAAATATACAGTCAATTCACTTTACAGTATATTCTGTGAAGCGCTTTGAGATGTCTCGAAGACATGATAAGGCGCTATATCAAATGCAAGGATTATTATTATTATACTTCAAGGCATTGTCTGGAGAAGAAGCAAGAAATCCGCATTTCTGAGTTACCTATTCAGGATTTGACCGCACTTTCGGTCATTTTTTCCCTTCCCCACTTACCTATCGCCTGCAGGTCGGGTGCCATTCCATGATTGTTAAGCATTTTGGGACGTCCTCCTGACATGAAAGGAACTATATAAACTGTAAATTTGTATTGTATTGTATCTATCAGATCAGTTCACTAATCTGGGAAATGCTGAATGGAGCTTGGGAGTGAGGCCAGAATTTGGGTCAGTCTGTGATGGTTCCATCGGGTCAAGTAACCAGCAATACTCATCATAGGTTCATTGATACCCACAATGGCTGAAACAGGAGAGGAGTGACTGTCAATGACATAAAATTTGTAACCCAGCCTGAGTTATCAACTTTGTGATAAGGTAAGAAAATTGAGAAGTAATAAAATATAAAATTTACTATAAAATAGATCAAAAATGATATTAAAATGAATGTTTCATCTTAATATCTAGCAATCCATTTCTGTCAGCCTTGCGTGGGAGTATTTACAGAGAATTGTATAGAATGTTACAGAACAGAAACAGGCCATTATACTCCACACAAGCTTTCGCCTCTCCTAATGCCTTCTCCCACACCTGTCTATTCCCTTGTCCCTCATGTGTGTCAATTCTTCACTGAACTTGATCTTTTACGATCTCCTCCACCTCAAGTATATCAAATGCAATAATTTAAGGCTTTGATATGTGAATCTGCAATTGATGTCACTCTCATTTATCTCTGTACCTTATTTATTTTTGCTCAAAATGTGTACTAGGCAAACAACACACATGGGCCCAGTTAGAGCTAACTGTAATGAGAACAGATGTCACGCAAATTGACCCCAGTGTTGCTGAATGGAAACAATAGCCTGAAAACTTGATGCCAATGGTTAGCCCAGAGCGTTCAGATGAAATAACACATGCTCCAGTGAATCTACCCAGTATGTAATTGGATTAGAATTTATCCATGCAACAAAATATCTCCAAATGATAACAATTTCACCAGTTAGAATTAACCTCTCTGTTTTGGGAAGATACTAAATGTATGATGAAATGATCAGTTAAACCTCATAAATATATATTGCAGTACTTGCTTTTGTCTCAATTCTTTTCAAGAAGACCAACAACTTGGATTTATATAGTGCCCTTCACGCCGGACGGCGTCTCAGAGCGCTTCACAGTAACAGATCCCGGGGCCGAGCCAGGGAGTGGGGGAGGAAGGTGACCAAAGGCGCAGCCGAAAAAAAAGGTCTTCAGCAGAGACCTGAAAATAGGAAGAGAGGGAGCGAGGCGAAGGGAGTGAGGAAGGGAGATCCAGAGCCTCGGGGCATAGTGGCTGAAGGCACGGCTGCTGAGGGTGGAGCGAAGGACTCGGGGGACAAGGAGAAGGAATGAAGGCAACGGGCACTGTTTTGAGGCGAGAGGAGGTCAGAGAAGTAGGGGGTGCAGAGGAGTGGAGGGATTTGAAGACAATGGTGAGGATCTTGAAGTCGATACTCTCTGGGATAGGCAGCCATTGCAGTCTGGCAAGGACTGTGGTAATCGGGGAGCAGAGTTTGGTGCGAGTGAGAATGTCGGCAGCAGAGTTTTGAATAATCTGGATTTTGTGGATGGTAGTGGAGGGAAGGCTGGCGAGGAGGGAGTTAGAATAGTTGGAGTAGTCCAGCTGAGAGGTGGCAAATGCATGGACCAGAGTTTCAGCAGCTTTCGGAGAGAGGTATTGGCGGAGACGGGTGATGCATCGGAGGTGGAAAAAGGCGGTGCTGGTGAGAGACCGGATGTGGGGGAGGAAGGATAATTGGGGGTCGAATCTGACGCCGAGGTTGCGTACGGGTTCGGAGAGTTTTAAGTGTCGGTTGGGTAGGTGGAGGAGGTGAGAACTATGAGATTTTAGACGTTTAGACGTTGACGTTGACGGGAGCCAAAGAGTATGGATTCCGTCTTGTCAATGTTCAGCTGAAGGAAATTTGCGCTCATTCAGCCCCTGAGGTCTGAAAGGCAGGCTGACAGAACTGGGGACTGGGATTGCAAAGAGAGGTGGAAAAATAGAGTTGGGTGTCGTCCACGTACATGTGGAAATGTACCCCATGTGTGCTGATGACATCCCCAAGAGGGAGCATGTAGATAAGAAAGAGGATGGGGCCAAGGATGGATCCTTGGAGTACCCTGTAGATAACCAGGTGAGAGCGGGAGGAGAAGCTGTTTTTGCAGATGTACTGCTGGCTGCTTGTGAGGTAGGACTCGAACCAGGCGAGTGCAGTCCCACTGAGGTGGATGACGGAGGAAAGGCGGTGGAGGAGGATGGCGTGATCGACTGTGTCGAACGTGGCTGAGAGATCTAGGAGGAAAAGGAGGCAGAGGGAGCCCTGGTCACAGATAGAGAGGATGTCATTTGTGACTTTCACAAGCGCAGTCTCTGTACTGTGGGCAGGGTGGAATCCGGACTGGAGGGGTTCAAAGAGGGAATGGGAGGAGAGGTGTGCGCGAAGTTGATTGGCAACAACGCGTTCTAGGACTTTTGCGAGGAAGGGCAGGTTAGAAATAGGGTGGTAATAGCTGGGTTTGAGGGATCTAGGGAAGGTTTTTTAAGGAGGGGGGTGATGACAGCAGTTTTGAGGGAGGCAGGGACTGATCCGGAGGAGAGGGACTGGTTGATGATGTCAGCCAGTAGCAGGCAGAGGAGGGGGACCTGGGTGACCAGCAAGTTGGTGGGGAGGGGGTCGAGGCAGCAGTTGGTGGGTTTCATAGAGATGATGGTAGGTGAGAGGGAGGAGGGAGAGATGGGGAGGAAGGAATGTAGGATGAGAGTAGTGGTAGGAGCTGATGATGGGGAGGGTGAGGGGGGACAGAGAGGGCATGGTGGTGGGTGACAAGAGGCAAGTGGATGAGGCTGCCTGGCAGATGTTAAGTATTTTAGAAGAGAAGAAGTCCATGACCTTCTCGCACTTGGCATTTGATATGAAGATTGAGGAGGCCTGAGAGGTGCATGGAGGAGGTAGTGGGTGGTGGAAAAAAGGATTTCAGGGCTGTGTTTAGCCTCCAAGATGATGTTGGAGTAGAAGGCCGTTTTTGCGAGTGTCAAAGAACGACGGTAGCTGTGGAGGTGCTCGAGCCACAGTTGACGGTGAACTGTTAGGCCAGTTTTCCACCATCTGCGCTCAAGCAGACCGGTTTAGGCTTTTTGGCGGTGGAGATGGTTGTTGTACCAGGGGGATTGGGTGGGTTTGGAGATGGTCCTGGATTTTAGGGGGACGAGGGAGTTGAAGGTGGAGGAGAGGCGATCAAGGAGCAGCTGGACAGCTGCTTCAGGATCTCCATGGGTGGAAGGCCAGAGTGTTAGGATGTTTGGTGATGTGAGGGCCTTTGTGAAGGTCTTTTCCAAGGGCAGTAGAGGATGGTTGAGGGCTTGGTGGAGGAGAGAGAGATGCGAGAGGAGAAGAAGATGAGGAAGTGGTCCGAAACGGCCTTGTCCACTATGCTGAGGTCGGAAATGTCAAGGCCATGAGCTCGTCCAGAATGAGGTCGTGGATGGTGAGGGGTTTATTTGAGAGGGAACGGACATTTTGGAGGGAAATATTCAAGACTGAGATGATAGATTTCTTATTGCAAAAGGGATTAAGGGATATGAGGATAAGGCAGGGTCAGGTTATTAGCTGAAGTTAGGTTAGAAGATCAGCCATGATTGAATGGCGGGTGGGTTTGCTGGAGGGAGGAGAGGGAGGAGAGGGAGGAGAGAGTGATGCGGAGAGGATTTTGGGGTGTAAGGAGAGATGGTTGTGGAGATGGTGTGAGTGGAGAGTTGGGGAGGGTAAGTATGAGGGTGGGGGAAGTTGGGTTTGCCTTAAGGAGGTGGTTTGAGCGGAGGGAGTGAATGATTGGACACGTGGGGTTGCTACTCTGGGATAGCCAGTGCCGGGAGCCAAGATGGGCCCGGAGGAGGATGCCCAGGCTGGAGCAGAGGGAAGTGGTGATGGGGTCGAGGAGAGAGAGAAGGCGGAGAGGGCGGTGGGTGAGAAGGACAGAGGGGGAATAGCGGATAGAGGGGATGGGCCGAGAGACATAGAGGGGGGCGGGAGGAGAGACATTTAGAGTGGAGGGGGAGGAGGAGTCTCGGTTCGGGGCGGCAGCCAAAACGCGCACCAAGAGACTGGAGCGAGCGATCAGCGGGTCGGCATCAGCCCTCAGGCTGTGTAGTCATGGCCGGGATGGCAGTAGCTTGGGCTACCAGACCATTGTTGTTGTTGTCGCTGTTTTTTTTTTTAATCGTAACGTCACTTCAACGTCACTTTGTGAATCGTGCCACCCCGTCACTTACCTCCCCCCGCGCTCTCCTGACTGCACTCCCGACTGAGTAGCTCCTCACTTGGCTGAGTCATTGGGATTTTTAAGGTCCACCTGACTATGCAGACAGTGGACCTCGATTTAACATCTCATCCGAAGGACGACACCTCTGACAATTCAACACATCCATAGCATGTGCATTGGAGTGTCATCTTAGATTATGTAATTCCAAGTCGTGACGTGGGGCTTGAACCCACAACCTTCTGACTTAGAAGCAAGAGTGCTACCATGGTGACAGGCTGACACACACACAGGCTGACAAAGAAAGCGAGACTCATAAGTGAAAAAAAAATCCCTCATTCCTTTTCTCTTTTGTTAAAAAAAAGGTACAAAGTTAACAAAGGTCACAAAACACAACATTTTTGAAAATGATTAACTTTTTCGCCAAAAGGCAATTTGGAACTAAGATTTAGAATCAGTACATTCATATCAAACAGAAAGGATGTTCTGGGCCAACAATAAGAATTAGACTTTAATCCGACATTAAAATTCTGTTGACTTTAGAAGGATTATAGATGTTTGACAAAGGGTTTCACAGCAAATTCATTACTCACCAGCACTTTATTTTAATTTGCAAATATATTTTGTCCCATTATCTAAGCTCTTGTTTCAGTTATATCTCAGTATCCTGTGAAGCTTGGAGGTGCTATTTGGCTTTATTAACAATTATCCAATTACTTGGGAGATGTAAACCATAAGGAGAGCACTGAGGCAGATAACTGTCTAGTATTAGTATTTCTGTTTTAAAAACGGCAATCTAACAAACAAAATCAATATTGGAGGAAGTGGTTGAGTATTATTTTTAATCAGAGTTAATTAGAGTTAATTAGAGCTCATGGACATGGAAAAAAAAAGGTTAACTAGTTAATAACATGGGGCCAGGTCTAAAACACAGTGGATATTCAAAATAATTTTAAATGTGAAAGACTAGATTGAAGACTGATCTAGTCACTGGGAGAATCAATCTTCATTATTAGATGTTACTATGTACTAACAACATTACTGTTATTAAGTTTGCTTAAATTTCCAGTGTAAACTTTGGGAATGCTGAGTTGAGATTTAGAAAGTTATCTCCTAATGCAGATACATGACATTCTCCTCAGCTTGAGGATGAGTTTAGATTATACTGAGATTATAGATATTGCAGCTGTATTGATACTAACACTATTCAATGCATTCATTCCATGCTGACAGCAACATTTTGATGCCTTTCCTGGTTCAGGAGACCAATATCTTATATTTTCATACTTTAACAACGACAAACAAAATGAAATGCAGATCAATGTCTAATTCATTGCCTGAGCCTGATCTGATGTTGTGTTATTAATAGAATTTATGAATATATAAATTATTTTGATTATGTTAACAACAATGCAAAACAAAATACCTTCTCTATTGTATAAAGAAGATTAATTTAAATCCATATTAAGATTTGATTTGTCTTATCAATTCTTCTCCTCCAATTTCCTCTCCTTCCTGTTTTTTTTCAAAGCAGTTGAGTCCTTTTCTTTCTTTATTTGGATATTTTTCCAATAGACCCTGTTTAGAGACAATCTATAGACAATCTATACATGCTCCCGCTTGGCAATGTCATCCACAGGCATGGGGTTAATTTCCACATGTATGCGGATGACACCAAACTCTATCTCTCTGTCTCCACCCTCGACCCTCAGCAATCCCTCAAACCCCACATTTATGCCATGACCTTTTCCTGCTTCATGTTACCTGCACTTCCCGACCCACCATTCACAGTCGGACATTCAGCACTCCGCTCTCGCACTCTGGAACTCTATCCCGCAATCCCTCCACCTCACACCCTCTCTTGCCTACCTTCAAGTCCCAACTGAAGACTTTCCTCTTCAACTGTGCCTTTGGCCACCTTCCCACCCCCACCGCCCTCCTTTCCCTTCTGACCCCAATTCCCAGCTTGGGTCCAAAACCCCTGATTGTCTAGCACCCTGGGATTTTTCCGATGTGAAAGGCACTATACAAGTGTAATTTATTGTTTTGGTTGTAGTGCCTTTCAAACATAAAGGGCATCTCAAAAGTGCTTCACAAAATGTTATTGTAAAGTGGAGTGACTAGTATTTTTGTGAGCAGTACTCCCCCACCCGCAACTCAGGAGCACTAAATCCAACACTGGGCTAATTACTCCAATCCCAACATCCTCCTCTTTGTCTGTGGCTTTCTAATTTGTTCCTCTTCAAATGTTTATCAAATTTCCTTGTAAATGCTTTTACGTGTCAGTAGCCACTTGTGACAAATCAATTCTTTTTCTATGTGCAAAGGTTTCTTCTAACCTCCTCCCTTGTCTCTTCAGAACAGCAAATCCTGTGCTGCAGTGTGAATGCTTCCATTTTCCAAATTCAATCCATCCTTGTGACCTTGGAGAGATGCTATTAATCAAGCATCAATTTGTGCTTAGTAATGAGAAGTCAGGTTGCCCTGTTGACTCTGCTAATGTGGAACTAGGTTGAGGCCAGCCAAAGTGGCAGATGGGAAAGTGGAAACTTTCATCCCATCTGTCTGGAATGGATTCAAACACAAAGGTTGTCAGGCAGTGTACCAATTCACTGCACTATTTTCCATTCTGCAGAATATCTTTTTAAAATTATTTATAGGATAAAAATGCACATGTGTTGTATTCCTATGGGATATATTCAGCAGTACAAACTACCAAGGTCACTCCCAAGCTGTCTATAACTGTACACTGCCCCTCACACCTTTGTCACATGTACGGTGTGTTGAATGGCCAATGTATGGTGTTCCAAAAATGGGCTGAGGAATGTCATATCTTATATGACACTAATATGATGCTGATCACATCTTGGTGATACATTAGGATATTCCACTTCTAAAGACGTTCCAGCCAATAACTGCTTGCAGGTTGCTGCAGTAAATGAGGCAGCAGGTGGTGCCTTTGCTCTTGCCACCGTGCATTTCAGTATTGGTTTGGAGAATACCGGCTTAACTCTGTTTTTCAAAGAACTTGCTACATCTATGTAATGGAAAATAAGTTCATCATATCGCATGTAAATCCACAATGAAAGGATTGATATTCGTGGCGATTGGCATATAATAGATCCCCCCTCCCCTGACACACACACACACAGACTGTGGGATGCATTGGTTTTGTTCAGGAAGTTTTAATGGCAAAAAGAAACAATCAGAGAATTGCAGGTAAAAACTTTCAAATGTAAGACAAACCCAAGTGCCAATGTGCCCACATAAGCCACCCTAATTTCACTCTAAAGGTCATGTCTTAGCTGATAATTGCTGAATATAGAGGGAACCAAGGGTAAAAGCCATCTTCATTGTTGTCAGCTCAAAGCTGATGCAACCATTAATAAAAATAAGCCACCTAAAAAGAAATCAATTCTGGACTGTTTCTTTACTTGAAATACTGCTTAGCCTTTGCTGGTGATTCCATTAACACTCTGAAACAGTGTGAATCTCATTAACTTCTTTGAACTAAACGTGTGATCTTTTTTCTGCATGAACTTGAGGTGCCTGTAGCATTTTAGGTATCATATCATAATCCTTGCATTTGATATAGTAGTTTATCACCATGTTGAGATGTCTCAAAGAGCTTCACAGGATTCGCTGTAAAGTGTAGTGACTATAGTTGTAGGCGAACATGGCAGCCAATTTGCACACAGCAATGTTCTCATGAAGTGAATGACCAATTTTATTTGGGGGGATTGTTGGCCAGGACACCAGGTAACACTCCCTTCTCTTTTTTGAATAGTGCTGTGGGATCTTTAACATCCACCTGGACAAGGAAATGGGATGTCAGTTTAACAGCTCATCTGAAGCATGGAAGTTCAACCGTGAAGCATCAGCCATTCCTGGTGGTCTTAGATTACTGAATAAAAGCAGAAATTATTTCTCCATTTGTACCTCCCAGTGAGAGAAATGATTGCGTGTATGAATTTTTCTATACCCTAAATTAAATTAAACACACTACAGTCGGAATGGGAAAAAATGGGTTGGTGACTGGGAGCAAACAGTGATTCATCATGTAATCCTAAACACTGTTGGGACAGGTTCATTACTCGCAGGATTAATATTTTACATAATACTAATAAATAATCCTTGATATAGCGCTTTACCACATATTTGAGGACTGCTGGATACTAGCTTAATACAACAAAAAATTAGTTAAACCATTATCACAGTAAGCAACCCCAAATGCCCCATTGCAGAAAGATGGACCACTGGAGGCTTCTATTGGCTTCAGGCTCAACTATTCTGCTGAAGCTGGAGGTGGAGGTCACATCCACAGGGTATATTATTGTTGACTTGCTGATTGCAATCACCTCAGATTTCACCTCTTTAACCCTCGTTCTTAATGAATTTTGAGAAACTGCTCATAGATTATTTTTAATAATAAATAGTCATCCTTGTATTTGATATAGCATGTTTAACTGCTTGTCGGCCTTCCGAACTCCTCCTTCCACAGGCGGCAGATAACCCAGAACTCTGCAGCCCGTGTCTTCTCCTGCACCAAACTCCGCGACCCCATCTCCCCATTCTCACCCGACTCCACTAGCTCCCTATCCTTCAGAGGATCCAGTTCAAAATCCTTGTCCTCATCTATAAGGCCCTGCATGGCCTCGCCCCACCCTACCTCAGCAACCTCCTAATCCCTTCCAACCCGCCCGCTCCCTCTGCTCAGCTGGCTCTGTCCTGCTCCACGTCCCCCGCCCCACCCGCCCCACCATTGGCGGAAGAGCCTTCAGTCACTCTGCCCCCAACTTCTGGAATTCCATCCCCCAATCACTCCGCCTCGCCCTCTCCTTAGCCTCCCTCAAGTCCCGCGTCAAAATCCTCGTCTTCAACCATGCCATCTGCCACCTACCTTCCCTTCCCCTCCCTTCTCTCCCCCCTGACCCCAGCTCAGGTCTGAAATGCTGTACACTATCCAGCACCTTGGGACATCCTCCCAATGTGAAAGGCGCTATACGAATGTAATCTTGTTGTTGTTTAACATCAGAAGACTGCCTCAAAGCCCCTCACATGATATACTGTAAAAAGTTATTATTATTATTATTAAAGTGAAGTTCCCAAAACTGAACATAATAATAATACTAGCATTTGATAAAGTGCCTTATCATATATTTGTAGACAACATGGCAGCTAATTTGTGCACAGCGATGTCCAACAAACAGCCATCAACTAAAGTACCAATCTTTATCTGGTGGCATGTTGACCAAAACTTAGGGAGAAACTACCTTCAATTAAATAATGCCATGGGATCTTTAACATGCGCCTGAACTAGGAGATAGGACCTCAGTTTAATTTCTGATGTGAAGAAAGACACCTCTGTCAATGCGGTGCTACCTTTGTACTGAGTTGGAGTGTCAGCCTAGAGTATGAGCCGTACTTGGGACTTCAACCCACAACCTTGTAACTCAGAAGTGAGAGTAATACCAACACGGCCAGGCTGACACAGCAGGACGATATTCCAACTGTAACCTAGCTAATGATTTCTACAGGTTTAGCAATATTACTTTCCATTTAGATGGGGCCTCATCCAAAACACCTTGGTGTAGCAGCTGCATTAAAATTATATTTCCATGTGCCTTTGGCAATCGTGGAGCCACTGGTTGATGGTTAGTGGGTAGAAGCATTCGAATAGTCGTTTCCCTGAGAGTGCAGGCTGACACCGAAACATGAATGCACCTCTGTGTATACAGCTTGACTGCTGGAATCCTGATGTGATTGTGACTCCTCAACTATGCTGAATCCAGGAAAGTGGGGCGGAAGGGGGGGACTGGAAAACACAGGGTACAGGGATTCACCCCCGAGGCTAGAGACTGCATTATCGTCATTATTGGTTGATGATGACAATTCTCACATCACACGGTCTGCTGTCTCCCCTCCCCCACTCCACCTCAGGCTTTTATGTGGTGTGTGTCTTAAATAATATATGTGTATTACAAAAGGAAAAGTGAAGGCAGGTAAAATCATGTTGCACAGATGGAAATAATTATATGCTTGAGGCATGGCAATGTAAAACAGTGAACATGCTGTCCCTTCTAAACCATTTCCGTCTGTTGCTCTCACACAATAAGCAAACAGAAAAAGACTTAGCACATATAAATAATATCACTGTGTCTTAACATTGTACATATTGAATATTCCTATCAACGTATAATAAATAATAGGGTCTGCTGCGTTGCACATATGAGCGAATAAAATAGATAATAATGAAATATAAAGAGGATATTTGGGGTATGTGATATGATAATTATCGTTTTGTGTGCTGTGATAATTGCCACCAGTGATAATTACCACCAGTGATAATTACCACCAGTGATAATTACCACGTGTTGCAATTGTTTCCCCTTTATGTTTATTTTGCAATAATATAACTAAGTTTTATGATTACCTACCATCCAAACACGTGCAACAATTGGCAACAAAAATTAACATTAATAACTAAAGTATAATGGACCACTCCATTTCTAATGTTAGATATTAGAGAGGTTAGAAATGTCGTTAGAGCAGATATGAATAAGGCACTTTGCTTGAATCAGACAACAACACAAACAATAACTTGTACTTATATAAGGCCCTTCACATAGGATAATGACTTGGTGCACTTTGTAGTGATGGGGTTTGACACCAAGCAAGGAGGAAGGGAAAGTGACCACAGGCTCCGTCAAAGAGTTAGGTTTTAAGGCAGGATTTAAAGATAGAGAGTGGGGAGATGGGGGAGTGTTAGAGGTAGGGAGTTCAAGCTGTTGGGAGGTGAGGACTGAAGGTAGTCAGTCAAATGCCACTATATCCAAGGATAATTAAAGACTGGAGCAGGCTGCCAGAAAGGATGGCTGGGGTCAGATGCTGGACATATTTGATAAGCAGCCTAAACAATTGCATTTATATAGCACTTTTCACATTGGGAAGATGTACCAAGGCACTGGACAGTCAAGAGTTTGCACCCAAGCTGAGGGTTGGATTCGGGAGGGATGGAGGCAAAGGGGAGTAGGGGTGGGAAGATGACCGAAGACGTGATCAAAGTGGAGGGTCTAGAGATGGATGGTGATGGAAGGAACGAGGCGAAGAGACGCCGAGATGGAGTTCGAGAGAGTGCGGGCAGAAAGGCTGAAGGCCCAACCACTAACGGTGGTGCAGTAGAGAGGGGCACATGAAGCAGGTCAAACATTCGCTATTGGAAAGGGATTAAAACTACAAAGAAAGCATAGCCAAAGCATGATGCCTTACAAAACTGACTGAATTCTAAACATACAATACAAAATACAATATTACATTTGCATAGCATCTTCACATCAGTAGGATATCCCAAGGTGCTGGACAGTCAAGGATTTGGACCCGAGCAGGAACATAGTTACAATGTAAACATAGGATTAATCTTGTAAATGAAATGGAATAAAAACATGTTACTAGCCTCAGCTCATGTCCTATCACTAGTGGAGAATACAGATTCAAAATCTGCAACAGATGCAGGCACCACAAAGAAATAATACGTTCACTACCAATAATGTACAAAGGAAAAGTCAGATTGGAGAGCACAAAAACTCTGAGGCGATTAAGGGGTTCAGACGATATTGTAACCTCTGAGAATAATAGCTTTGACATTATGTGAACCAACCCAAACATCATTTCAGGTAATATAGAACTGTTTTGTAGTTATATGTTTTTACAAGTGAATATGCTGTTGTAAAGTCTTTCATTATCTGCAACTCTCAGGCATGAAGGTCTTCTGAAGACAGTGGGAGATTTTATGTAATGGCACATGAGGGTGGAATTTATGCTTCAAGGCTTAAAATATCAAAATCACACGACAGAAAAAGCCAATCATTCAAGAACATTTCTAATAGTTAGTGCTATAAAATGACATAGCTACTCCACACTCCAATCTCCTTAACCCAGCGGATATGCATTAGACATTGATAGCATGCCGGCCTGAAAGACGTAATAACCTAAATTTTGAAGGGCTTTTCAAACTGGGTACAAAAATGCGGTATACATTTTCTATTGTAATCACACTATTTTACATTGCTATTCAGCATAAAATACAGATGGGTGAAAATTCCACTCAGCATTATGTGTAGAGGTCTTTGATGATGTGCAGCCATAATGGGAAATTCTATTCATGGCCAATAACACCAAAGACAATCACGTAATGCTGAATGTAATTATTTCCCCAAACTTACCAATAGATCCCATCTTTAGTGCATTCCTGAAAACAATAACAACTTGCATTTATAATAATAATCGTTTCGTTTGATATAGTGCCTTTCACGTCCGGAGGACGTCGCAAAGAGCTTCACCAAGATGGAAAAAGAGCCCAAGCAGGGTGGGAGAAATGGGGTGGGATTAGGAGGGAGGTGCTAGACTGTAGGTAGGAAAATTCAGTAAATAACATCTATTTTAGTTCTGTATGTTGTGGTGAAAAATAATCTTGCACTTAAATGGATCTTGCATGTAAAGTTCCTGTTTTTGATTAAAGGTATTGTACGTTGTATGTCGTCTAAGTGACATGAATTGAAGATACATATACGTATGTACGTTTCACCATGTTGGTGTGACATATCCTTAGTTACAAATCCTAAGTCAATAACTTGCTCTATGTTCTCTGGCATCAGAAGAGGTACTTGTGCAGCTGCCAATCTCAACGTGTTTTAAAGATGTCTAAACAAAAGGAAGGGCTGAAATCTATTGAAGTAATGTCATTTTTCAGAGCCAGAAAAGTAAAAGAAAAACTTGAAACAGGGAGACAATTCCAAAAGCTCATGGGTTGACAGTTTTATACATGAGACAAAATTCTATTTCATTGGCACCATGGCAAAATATGAATACAAATACTTAGTCTGCCCCACTATTCTACTTCTGCTTTGCAATAAAGGTTGGAATTGATAGTGTGAATTATTAATATTATAAAGAATAATGATTGCTGTAGGTGTGTGTGCGTCAGGGAAGCATAAATGGTTTGCACACTGGGATAAAGAGCCTCAGGATTTCAGCGCACGGAATGACAGATACATGACACCAGCTCGCATCAACTTAGCTCTGATCCAGCTTCACCTTAGAGCTCAGATCTCGGCGTTTTTTAGTGAAATGTAAGGGGTTCAAGCACAAAACTTGCTTTACAACCTGAGGAACTTTTTTTTGAAGCTTAGGCCATTTATGTTGTGTATATTGTTCAAACACTTTCTTAACCTATTCCACCATTTTCTAAACCACTCAGCTGCAGGATATTGGAGTGTCCTTTGTTCTCATGAACAGTGAAGGAGGTCACCCCCAAAGTATAACCCTCCGGTGTATTGATTAGCTGTCAAACACAGCAGAAGCCAGCTTATTTAATAGATTTCATGCCTGCTCCTCTGTAAGGTGGTCAAGATATAAGAACAAAGATAGACTGACTGACAGAGATATGGAATCTGAAAACTCTGATAATTGAAGGCAACAATTTGGAAAGGTTATTGAGGATAACAAAAAGAGACAGTTTCCAAGTTTGCTTGTGATATTAAAATTGCCCAATGAAAGTTATTTGATTTTCTTTCATTTCCACAGCAACATGCTGTGGTCCTTCTCTCCTTTGAGCAAAACGTGTTCCGGGATCATGATGGCTTTGTGAGCAAAATGTATGGAAATGAAAATCACAGAAATCGATTTGCTGCTCTGTTTTAATCATATGATTTACTCTCACTTGTCAAGAAACCTCATCTAAATTATTAATTGGGCAGCTACTGGACCATTTTTAAAAAAAATGAAACTGAAACACTGTCAAATTTCTCCCATGATGTGCTTTAAATGTGTTTTAATGCTGGATAATATATCACCCATTATTTAATATTTACATTGGTTTATGGCTATCATTTGTACTGCGTTGCTCTCTAGAAGATATGGAGAAACCAAACGAAGCCAGGAACTTTCCCATAGGTATGTAGAGATTCATCCTCGACTGCAGTGGTGTACAACTGAACTTAAAACACAGCTCTTCCAGTGAGAGCAGTCATTTCTTCAAATGAAATTGTCAGAGTAATTGAACTTTCCTTTTTCGAAAAGTTGCATTTAAGGTATTTTTTTGTAATGTTTTCTCCTTACATATTCTAGCTGAAAGCATTGAATCATATTAGCTGTGTCAGTGTTTGCACCTCAAGCACTGAAGTAAACAGTCAACTGTAAGATCTTAACCTGGACAGTGAGTATAAGTGGGCTTATTCAGCCTTGGGGATCAATACATTGTCCTACCCGTACCGAATGCTGCTCTAATTATGCAGGCACACACATATGCAAAGCATACTCACTTCCATGAGGAAACAATTGTGTTAGAGTTGGGATAGATATTTAGGACGGATGGCTGTAGCAAACCACTTCCACACTTGCTCGGTAAGGCTAGGTTGTTACAGAACAGCAATCAAACCCAAGATCATTCAGATTTATATGATTCACGTGGAGTCCTGTAGCTCAGTAGTTAGAGTACTCGCTTTGCAAGTGAAAGACTGGGTTCGAATCCCGGCAGGACGAAACCTTGGGCAAGTTTCCTTACTCCACATGCCTGATAATAATCCCTCAAGATAAAAAACAATAATAAATTGGGCACTTCAATCAACGACTATTTGTGGGACACTGCTGTGCGCCGCATTTTGCACACAAATATACAGTCAATTCACTTTACAGTCTATTCTGTTAAGCGCTGTGAGACAACTAGAAGATGTGAAAAGCGCTATATCAAATTATCAAATGCAAGGATTATTATTATTATTATTATTCGATTCCACATCACAAGATGAATTTACCAGCTAATCCAGAGAAGATCAAATTCTGATATTCTGTGAAGAAATGTGATAGGCTTGAATTCAGATCTTCTCTATTCCCCTCCCGTTCTATTTTTGTTTGTATTATTTAAATTCTTCTCACAATCCTAGTATTATCATTTCATATGCACGAGCGTCACATTTTAAATAGCATAACACTGAGCCGTGAAGAATAGCACAGCAGTGTGATACATCATGCTGTTCTTCAGAGCAATTGACTCCAGAATTCAAACTTGAATCGTTTCTACTGGAAAAGATATTAGTTAGCATGTTAATGAAGTGCAACTTCTAGAGACCTGTTAGAATATTTTCTTATTTGCTATATGTTAAAGCAATTGAAACATTTGCAGGAGCTAAAATTAAGGAAAAGCGTAACATCATGTGTAAACAGGGCCGCAATGATTGATTGGATACAAACACGAAAACATATGAAACCTCAGTGTGTTGCAAGTTGTGTGATCCATTACTGCTAAGATGCAGTAAACAGATGGGCAATCTAATGACTTGTTAATTAAAACAAGCCACTGGTGTCTTTCTCTAATCATTAGAGCAGTGCAAAAATCAAGTAGCGTCTGCATAGAAAGCACCAGACAAAGGTATATCTGGATTCTTTCTTTGCTATGTGATTTAAGAACAGCTGCCTTTAAATGTATCCTAAATTTAAGTATAAGAGACAATAATGTCATATGAGCAGATGCGCTCATTGCCCTTGTTTTATCAAATCACAACAAAGTTCCAATTAAAGGCCATTGAGAGATGCTGTGTGAATGAAAGTTTCATGGCAGGGTAAAAGTTCCTAGGTATTATCCATGGTTCTGAAACTAAAAGTACATCCACAGCCCTTGAATGTGCTGCCCAACTGAAACACTTACATTTGTCTGTTCAGATCTATGGTGTGCTTATTACAACTTGTGACTAATTTTATTACAGTAGTAGTGCATGGCTGCAAATTGAATATCATTGATAAAGAATAGATTGAGAAGTGTTCTCACCAATCAAGGGCGGCAGAGGTAAAGGAAACCAAATACATATTCTGATAAATAAGAATTGTCGTTGAACATTCTATAATCTGGCTGCATCTTTACATAAGGAAGGCAGTACACGTATAATGGAAATGATGCAATGGGGATTAGAAGAAAGGCTCCTGGTCTTCACTGAGTATAGTGTGTACAAAATGCCGTCAATCTTTCATGTTCTGAGATAAACTGATGTTTAATGCTATAACATCTCATCGATACAAAGTAAAATACAATAATGAACACCTGCTTGTTACCCTTCTGGAATATTTCTCTAAGGGTATAGGTACAGTAAACTCCTGATATATCATCATTCCAAGGCAAAGCTTATTTGTTAAAACTTGTTTATACCGTATATATTTATATACAGGCATATTGCCTATAAAAACATTTTGTTCATTTTGCTCATTTTAATAATGAGCAAAATGAACGTGTGCGGTGCAGCTGGCTGAATGGTGCAAATAAGTTCTATGATACATCCAATATTTTACTTATTGGGATGTATACAATGCTAATTTATATGTTATAATTGAGTGATGAAAAAATGGGGAGTAGGTCCCTTATTCACATTTTGCATGGGTAATGGCTGGGATAGTGATAGTGTGATGATATAAGCCATGTGATGTTAAAAGTCAAAGTATTATCAGGAGTTCATTGTGCAAGACTTCAACAAGTCCATGAATGCTTATTAACATTTGTGACATGTGTTATTTTCTAATAACAATGTTACAAAATATACAACAGCAGCTATCTGCACTTATTTTGCAACTTTCATCATAATAATAATCCTTACTTTTGATATAGCACCTTTCACATCAGTAGGATGCCTCAAAGCCCTTCACAGGATATACGACTGTAAATTGTAATGGCTGTATATTTTGTAGGCGAACATCTGAAAGAACAGTACATAACAAACTATACATGTCTTTGCAAAGACTGAGTGGGAGCTTGGTTTTAAAGCGCGTTTTGAAAGCAGAGCAGACGGGACAAAAGGAGGGATTTGGGACAGAGAGGGGCAAAGTGGTAAAAGATCGCCTAACTATTCAGGGTGGAGTGCCCAAGGGGCATAAAGCAAGCCAGAGTTCATGGAGTGAGATCAGTGGATGCAGAAGTAGGGTTTCAGGAGATCAAAGAAGTAGGATGGGGCAAGGCTATGAAGCCATTTGAAGATAAGTTGATCTGCTGGGGGTAGGGAGCCTGGGAAGCTGGTTAAGGATGGGGGAAGATGAACTCTTGAAGATGAGAGAGGATATGGGTTGTGGAGTTCTGGATCGTCTGGAGCTTGTGGAGGCTAGAGCTGGGGAGAGCAGGAAGCAGGGTGTTTGTAATGTCAGATGATGGTGACAAAAGTGTGGATGAGAGCTTTGGTTACATGATGGGGCATGGGGGATGAGAGACTGGTAGAGATGGGTGATGCTGCAGAATAAGGATTTGAATGAATGGCCAGGAATTAGGGTAAATAAGCAAATCCACAAAGTGCTGCGCCTGTACTTGTGAGCTAAGCTATGTCTGTTTTGGTATATATATTATATATTTCCTCATGTACCATCTTTTGTAATTCTATTGTTATAAAATAATTTAATACAAAATCCAACAGTGATCTCTGTGTATCTGTCTTTACCACCGAGAACTAGATATTTTTAATTACAAGCTCTATCCAGCAGTTATTGTGTCCCATAAGTCAGGGTCACATGGATACAAACTGAGAGATAAATCTCCGGAGTGCATCCAGAGACCTTGATTTGTGATATAATTAATTTGTGATATAACTGTGGACAGATTACAATATGAATGTGTTACAGTGGAGCAAGCATTTCAATCTGCAGGTAATTCACCTGCAATGTAAACATGTGTTTACTCACTAGCTGATATAGTGCTTTCTTCAGGGTAAAGATCACAATGTCTACACATAGTTCAAGTTGGAGCAATCAGTCACAGATAGCACAATTAAATGTGATAGCAAGAACATCTCATTCAGCATAAATATTTATTAAGATATTAATAATTCATACTACATATGGTTGCAAATCAACTTTATTCACACCTCTCTCTCCACTCCCGACTCAAACCCGTCCAGCCTGGTTATCACCCTGCCACACCAGAGACAGCGCTCGTCAAAGTTCATTCTCCTGAACCTCTCTGCCGCGTTCGACACAGTCGATTTTATCATCCTCTTCCACTGTCCATATCTACATGCTCCCTCTTGGTGACATAATCTGTAGATATGGGGTCAACTTCCACATGTATGCAGATGACACCCAACTCTATCTCTCTGCCTCCACCCTAGACTCCAGGACCACTGCTGTCCTGACAGAATGTCTGTCAGACATCAAGTCCTGGATGAGAGCTAAGTTTCTACAGTTGAACGTCAACAAGGCTGAGGCTCTCCCGATTGGCTCCACAACTCAGGCCCTGACTGCATCACCATCTAAGGATGCACACTCCACCTCACTGAGCCAGTACAGAACCTTGTCATCTTGTTTGACCCTCAACTATCCTTTCTAGCCCGCATGCATGCCATGACCCGCTCTCTGTGCCATGACCCGCTCTGCCTTCTCACCTCCGCAACATCGCCAGGCTCCACCACTGTCTCACCCCTCAGGTGCCAAAACTCTCATCCATGCATTCATCACATCCAGGCTTGACTACGCTAACTCCCTGCTTGTCGGCCTCCCCAACTCCTCCCTCCACAAGCTTCAGATCATCCAGAACTCTGCAGCTCATGTCGTCTCCTGCAAAAGGCTTTGTGACCCCATTACCCCTACCCTCGCCCGACTCCACTGGGTCCTCATCCCCCAGAATATAGAGTTCAAAATCCTCGTCCTTGCCTTCAAGACCCTCCACGGCCTTGCTCCTAACCTACCACTGCAACTTGCTAACTCCATATCAACCTGTCAGGAATGCTACCCCACGTGAAGACCGCTATATAAATGCAAGTTGTTGTTGTTTCAGCTGGCTTAATTGCTACCACTCTCATCTTTGAGTCAAAAGGTTGCAAGATCAAGCTCCACATTGAGACTTTCAGTTTAAAGTCTACCTTGACTCTCTTCAATGCAGCACTGGTATTATGAGAAGCCCTAACCTTTGATGAGACATTAAACCAAGGTCCCGTCTGCCTGTTTAAATGGACATTAAAGATCCCATGGCAGTTTTTGAAAAGAGAAGGGAATTTCTCTTGTTCCTGGACAACAATCCTCTTGATACAATTGGTTATTCACTTCATGGCTGTTTGTGGGACATTGGTTACTGCTTGCAAAACTACAGTCACTACATTTTACAGTAATATCAAGTTAACCTACAAATACACAGTCACTACTCTTTGTAGTGTGGAGCACTTTGAGATGTTTCAACAATGTAATAAGGCACTCAAATGCCTGAATTGTTATTATTACGTTTAAATGATGTAGAAGAATATTGGAAAATAAAGGTACCATATGATAAGGAGAAAAGGAGGTGAAAGGGAATAAACAAATAGTCTAACAAAATAGCAGAATATGCTAGACAGCCTGAAATGCCCCCTGTTCATCTGTACAGATTTAGCTCTGTGGCAAAGGCTTGCTGGAATGTAGATAAAATGCTTTCCTATTCAACCTGTTAATTATTGATAGTGATTCTATTAGAGTTCTTATTAAGACATTACTTTAACGTACATACGGTATCAAAACCAAGCTGATTAAGATCTATTCTTGGTCATAATAATATGTTTTAATTATTTATAGTCATTTTTTAAGTTAGTACTATGCAGGGTTTTTTTAACAGCTACTTAAAATGAAGTGTTAGGCAATGTGTAGTGAACTTACCATCACACAAGTTTTATCTAAGAAATTGTTCAAGCTAATGGCCTGCTCTCTCATTCTCTGATATTACAAACATAGTGTAATACCACTATATTGGAAGTGCAAGAAATTTAAACAGATGTAACATATTAATATCAAAGTCTAAAGACAGTGGTACTTGTTTTATGTTCAATAATCCTGCAATGGTGTTAGTCTGTTTGTCACCCACCAATAACAAGGTACAGATGCATGTCTATGACGATACTGATGATATAGTGCCCTCAATGTCAGGATCATGCACCAGTGGGACTGTGCATGACACAAATACTAATATTGTACAATTATCTGTACTTTCTATTCATTACAATCATGCAATGCAACTCTCAGACACTTTGGGCTCAATTCCAGACCCAGGCATGAATCAAGCAAATAATCATTCACCTCGGAGCAAGAACAACATTGCATTAGAAGAAAATAAATCTAATTATTGTGATTAAAGAGAGTTTTCGAAACCAATAGAATTTCCAAGCTGGGTTGAGAAAAAACTAAGTATGATAGAAATTGCAAATAAAATGTGACAGACAACTTAATGGAGCTAAAATAGGATAAGTCGCCCAGCCCAGATAAACCACATATTTGACGCTTAAGAAAGTGGCTAATGAAACCAGTTGCAATCTGCTCGGTATCTTTTGTCATTAAGTATGGATCAAAATAAATTGATGAGGCTGGGAAAGGGACATTAATGGTGGGGATATAGTATAAAGTAAATGGAAGACACAGACACAACAAAGTAGAAGGATACATGAGTACAAGTGAACAGTGCAATGAAACCATTAGCATGATATATGACAGCAGAGAAGGAAGCAATATTTCTTGGAATGTACAAACACAGGGATAGATGATGAATTCTAGTGGAAGTGCTAAAAAACAGGCCACTCTTGGGGCGTCAAGAAGTGGCTCTTTGAACACACACAAGTCCAGGCAAGTCTGTGGCAAATCGATACCTATTTCCAGTAGCTACTAAGCCATGATTCCCATGGTTAGGCCATAATTAAAGAAAAATTAAGAATAAAAATAATAAAGAATACCTGATGATTGGCCACTTGAACTGCAATTTATCCTGCTAATGGAAATGCTACCAGCGAGTAATGCAAAACTGCCTCTGATTTGGAAACTTTTCCATATACTGACAATAAATTTAGTTTAAATCATGCTTCTTCGCAATATTTTCTAGTTGTTGTAGTGGTTTTACAGCTTGTCAAAGATGATGCCATTATTACTAATGATGATGCAATCTGAATATTATGGAAAGTGATGTCGTTTTATGTTATCCAGTGCTTCAGTAAATTTTATGATCTAAAGAGCACTCTGCACAAAGACCGTACAAATGTACTGTATGCATCCAGAAAATGTGCTTAAATAAGATGTTGTACATTGCAAGGGTGCTGCTAATGCATGGAACTGGAAGAACAAAGCATCTGAAGAGAAGTGGGGAGGGGAGATTCAATGCTCCTCTGGTCAGCAGTTATCTGTAACTTTCTACGTTCCTCAAAAACATAATCATAAATGTCACAGGGAGTCTTTAGGTTATTTACACCATGTTCAAGAAATACTACAGTAATAATCCTTACATTTGATACATTACCTTACAGGCCCCAGTGCATTTCACAGAATATACTGTAATATACAAAATACAAAGCCTAGTGACTTTATATTTTGTAGGCAGATAATCACAGACAACATGTATCTGGCTAATGCTGGAGAATACTCATCTGTAATGCTATTGATGAGTATTATAGGTTAAGAAAAAGAAATACTAGCAAAATACCTGTAAAATTAAATAATACTGTACTAGATAAACACATCTATCAATAAACTAAGTGGGTTTAGAATGTTTGACCTGCACATCTTATTTTGAATGAACTGTGTAAATTTTATTGCTTTAGTTTTCAAAGAGATAGCATAGTGAACACTTTGGTTTTAGTTAGAGCCTCTTCAAAAGGACTCATGTGATACCCAAATTACCAGGGGTTACAACCACTGGCAATCATTGTAAGGAATGTATATATAAATTGTTTTTTCTGTCCTGGAATCAAATCCTAAGTGAAAACCCAAGCCTATCCAATTTAGTAAAATTGGGCTGTTGTGTTAAACATCCGAATTTTGGTCACTTTGACTTGTCAACTGAGCTGTCTGTCACTTTAAGGAGATGATGATACATTAATGGAGATGGATAATCTGTCATTCTGTGTTTCATTGTACCAGTGTGCAATACTGTATCATTCTGTACTCACATCAAGGCTACCCATTTGTGATGTTTGACAGGCATCAAAAGAGCAACTGGAATCAGGAAGGCATTTTATTTGCTTCATGCTTCCTCTGAGAGGGAAGGGGAATGGGCCCAATTTTGTTAGGTTTCGCGTAAAGGAGAAGCCTGAGTCCAGGTAGCCTAGTGAAGAGAGGGAAATGAATCCAGATTCCCTGGTGAGCGTGCAGAATCTAAGTTGCGTGGAAATAGTCTATTTTATACCGTGTGTACAGTTATTTGGAAAACTTTATATTTAAGGTTCAAGCAATGTTTTGAAAATATTTTGGAAGATTTTAAAGAATAAAAAAGAATTCCAATTGAGGAAACATCTGGCCTGCGTGCTGTGGATTTGCTATATCATCACATCATCAAATTTCTTACATTAAGGGGAGGACAAGCCATTTATTGTAATAAATGGAGGTCAGTTTTGGCCCTTGCGCACTATCAACAAGATAGTTGGAAGAAAATTCCCATTCATAGACTTTCTACTATATATGTTTTTGTCACAGGGCTGACTGCTAAAGAGCTTCTGAAGTCCCAAAGGAAACAATGAGTGATTATTAAGAGCTAATCTGTGAATTCCTTACTTCCGCATCACAGTTCAACCTTCATGGTAACACCCAAACCAATCTACTTCATACTAAGCAGAACTGAAGGGCAACGTTTTTGCATTGTCTTATCAGATGGAATATAGCATGGAAGGTCACATTAACAAGGTTATATAGAGTCAAAATAAAATTTGCCTTAATTTTTCCTTGGACTGATAATGAAATGTCAGAATATTTTAGTTTCAATATATTGCTGGCGCAGTCTATCAGACCATGTAGCTGAAATATAGTAAATAAGAATGTTTTCAAAAAGTAAGATTGATCTAGATCCACAGGGATTCTAGAATAACATAGGGATAAAATGCAGCTTATGTTGTGGGTTTTGAGGTTAGTCAAGGCTTTGAGGTTAGTCAAGGCTGACACTCCAGGACAGTGCTGGAGGATGCCTTCAGATGAAATGTTAAACCAAGATCCTGTTGAAGTGGTTGTTAAAGATCTCATGGCACTATTTAATAATAATCCTAGCATTTGATATAGTGCCTTATCACATTGTCGAGACACCTCAAAGCACTTCACGGGAAATACTGAAAAATGTAGTGACAATGTATTTTGTAGGCAAAAGAAACAGACAATTTGTGCAAAACAACTATATGAATGACCCATTTTATCTGAGGATTTGTTGGCCAGAGAAGGAAATTCCTAACAGTGTTCACCAAAAAATAATAATCCTCCAGATTACTTGGCCATTGCTGGTTTTGGGACATTACTGTGTGCAAATCGGCTGTCATATCTGCCTACAACTACACAGTTACTGCACTTTACAGCAATTATCTGAGATAATTGAAACACCTTGAGATGTTTTGACGTTATGAGCGCTATATCAAATCCAAGAATTATTATTGTTATAGAATCAGCAATACCAATGTTTTATGTCCTTGCCAATGACAGGTTTGGGAGTGAACACCCCCAATATTTGGAGAATGTTTTCTCCTTTCAGGCAGTACTTTTGCCACCAGCTTTGATTTTTATGTTGTAGGTGAATTGTTTAGAACTGAATTTTTACTTTTGAATGATTTTTTGGACCAGTATCAGACGAAGAAGTATGAATCTTGTGTTCTCTATGGTGGCATTAAAGATTTTCAGTATCCTCACTGGGACAGGAAGGCAAAATGGACAGTATTTCCTCCTCTCCTTTGCGACAGTTGTCAGCACTCTCTCGCAGTTTCAATACATAAAACAATATTTGAAACTGGGTAGCAAACGGATTAAAACTTTAACCACCAAACTCGGACAGACCACATGGGTGCTGTGTTTTTCTAATTTCTTTTTCTGAGAACTTTCTAACTATGATGGAGCCACTTCAATTGACGTATGTTCCCCTGGGTTAGGGAGGGGAAACACAGTCCAGAATTCTCACTCTTGATTACTACACAGGAACCCCTGCTGGAAGGTGTGTGTGAACAGTAGGTGAGGACCGCGTTGAAATTGGCTGTGATTTTACAGCTAATAGCTTGCCAATGCTCACTTTCAAGGTTCACACCTGAATAAAAGCCACTTAGAGAAGTTATTTAAGGACATCCAGCAGCCTTGGAACTGCAGCCCAGTAGGAGAAAAAATAACAACAACAATTAAAATTTTAATAGCAGTTACCGTAGAATCATAAAAATTTACAGCACAGAACAACTTGCATTTATATAACGTCCCGGAGCATTTGACAGTGGCGGAGTCTGACACCAAGCCAAGGGGAGAGGGAGTCGGGGAGCTGACCGTAAACACGATAAAATAGGAAGGTTGTTAGGCAGTATTTGAAAGGGAGAGAGTTCCAGAGTTTCGGGGTGTAGTAGCTGAAGGCTACTGATGGTGGAGCAGAGGGGACGAGGGAGAAACAGGAGGCCGAACCCAGCCGAGCAGAAGCAGGCTATGCCGTTCTGTCATGAGATCGGAAAGGACTATTGTACCTGTAGTTATAGGAGTGATGTATTTACGGAGAACAAATGGTTTGGCAAAGCTTTGGGCTGAATTTCCAGCTTGTCTAAGCGTCGAAGGCAATTTTGTCTTAAAATTAACACTAGTGCAGAATTCTAGGAAACTTTTAAATTCAGTCTACAATTGCCTTTTTTAGAACTGTGGAAAACTGGCTTTTATAAAAGACTAAATTGTTCCTACATTTTCTTAAGCTTTGAGACTAAATCATCTTAAAGGTGAAATTGCGAGTCTCATATTTTCTATTTGGCAACTGAGAGCAACTGTTTATAATGTGCAATAATACAATGAGTTGCTTTGATATCACTTGTGGTATCAGATTGTGCGTTTGTAAGTAAATGAACAAAAGATTTTTCCCAAACACTTTTGACGAAGAGATGGCACCTTTAAGGGAAAAGTAAGTTTCATTCATACCGAACAAATTAATGATTTACATAAAATGCTGGCTTGTTACTTCTGTCCTCTGTCTGAAGCTGAATAATGATGTGTACTCCGGCTTCATGTCTCTACTCTATTCCTAAACATGATTAACATTTTTCACCTTTCACAAGATGACTGCAATAATGAATGGTTGCCCAGTTTAATTTAAAAATGATTTTCTTTTCAAAAACAGAGATATTCAATAAGAGATTAATATTAATGAGAAGTACACGTATGGGGAAGTAGATTTTTTCCCCAAGCTGCTAGTTGCATTCATTATTAAAAGGTGCTAATGTTATTCATTGAAACTAATTCTCTGCAAACCTACACTGATATATTTCACTGCAAAGTATATGCTATATGATTATTATATTTGCTCTAGCAACTGGCACATAAATACCGGGTGAGCAAAAAAGTTGTGATATCTACCCTATTATCGAAAAACAAACAAAAGTGTCATTATTTCTTTAAGACTTATTAGACATTGTAATGGTATCATGACTTTTTGGTCTCCCTATACTATAGACATGTGAAGAAAAGATTGTAATTGATGCAGTGTCCTGCTGGGTAGCCTCAAAACATTTAAAACAAATCAAACAGATTGGGACTGCACTGCACAGTAAAATATTTCTCCCTTGTAAGTTTGCAATTACTTCCTAATGGCAGAAAGAAATAGGCAGCAGATGATAGCGGGTAAAGTAAAATTGATGGATCTTAAAACCGCAAATTTGCTTTAACATGATCATGGAAATATTTTGTTTCTGGAAAGATTTACTGATAGAATTTAGATTGTGAGCTATAGCCGCACAGCTGTCTAGAGCAACAAACCGATGACAGAATTACGTGAGAAACATACCAACAACCCTTAGAAATGGAAATGAAATTGCATTAGTTTATAAGTAAGCGCTTATGAATTCTGTATTAAAGATTTAAGATCTCATATCTCTTAAGCTCCAACGTATTGTCAAAGGGGTTTTCTTCAGCATCTGTCAATGTTCAATTTTTCTTGTTAAATTTAGAGGTTTGTCATATATTATTTTCAATTGAATGGGTAAAATACAATACAATATAAAATTACATTTCTATAGTGTCTTTCACTTTGGGAGGCCTCCCCAAAGCGTTGGATAGTCCAGTTTTTGGATCTGCGCTGTGGGGATTGGGATCGGGGAGGGTGGAGGGCAGGGAGGGTAGGAGGGTGGCCGAAGGCGCGTTGAAAAGTAGGGTCTTGAGACATGCCCTAAGGAGGTAATGGAGGGAGCGAGGAGAAGTGACTATGGAGTGAAATTCCAAAGGGTGGGGGCAGATTACCCTGTTGTGATGTCCTAATTTTGTCCTTCAGTCTATCAGCTTTGTCTCATTTCACATTCTGAGTAACACAGCAACACATGATGGTTACAGACTCTTAGCAGAATATTGCGTGGAGATTATGAATTTTCAAACCAGCATTGGCACCTGCTGAATCTGCTACAGAGATTTTGGCTCATACAGGTTTCGATCCTATTCACCTACCAATGAGCACTGGATGGCATGGCCACCACCAGGTAATAGCAGGAGTTTCCAATTTCGCAGTTATAAACAGCAATGCCAAACAGCAAGTGAGGTAGCATGTGCAGCTAAAATGTAAACAATCTCCCAACACCAAAAAAATCAGTAGAGATGAAGCTTTTCCTTGTGGCTGATTTGGGACTTAAAGCATCTCTTAGATCAATTACACACAGTGGGTGTCTAATGAGTTATATTGCAAAGATTAAATACGTCAATGTATTAGAGGTTCATTTGGCGCAATACAGTTTGCAAATATTTTATAAGGATTTGATATTTAATATTAGATTTGTTTATTTATGCTGCCGGGACATTGTTTTCTTTCCATTTGGTTCAAGTATTTTTTAAGTGCTACAAGGAAGCTACAGTGAGTAACATTACTACTTCACAAGACAATAAATAATATACATTTAATTGTGCATTTAATATTAATATATGTGTTGGCGAAACTCAGACAGCTCATCTACTTTACTGTGTCTCATTAACAGGCTGCAGTCATTCACTTTTTAACCCCTTCAGGCTACATGTAGGTTTAATCAAAATGCACTTCCAGTGGGATTGAAACTTCTATGCGTTGAAATACAGTTTATACATCAGTACAAAGTGTCTGACACACTAATAATGCCAACCACAACACATAGCGCCAGAATAGGATTTCTAAAATAATGAAGTTCCGTGATAGCAAGAATACTAATAAAATGTCTCATGTTCTTGTCAACCAGACACATTTTGGGGCATAATAATGTTTCAGTCAACCAATTGTCTGGTCAACCCTTTAAATCCTTAACTTTAAATTATACTTATTCAGTTGCAATGATAGATATTGAGACACAATGCAGAACTTATGAGACCCATTATTTTCAGACAGATAGTTCAAAAGCACTCGCTTTGGGAAACGGTTTGGTCAATCCCATTATTTAGAACAAAATCTTTTCGCCGGCATGACAGAAATGCATCTTTGTCAGGTCAATACTTGAGGTTTGCATTGCAAACACACACAGTTAGCAGGTGAGACACAGACGGAGTCAAAGCTATTTTCCTTTACAGCCACTGACTGACAGCTTGAACAGAGCTGAACTGTGCTTCAAAAGAAGCATTGATTTTCTCCTTGTTACAGGCATAGTTGGAGAAAGCGAGTGCCACATCCGAAAAAATACAAAGGCAGCAAAGTTCATCACTGTTAATTATTCTTGTGCGTTGAACTCCATCACAAAACTTGGGAGCTCAACATCAAGTGGAGGAAAACCAGAGGAGGAAAATCCCTTGGACCACTTTCACTTTAAAGTTTGCTGCAAACCCCCTCTCTGTTAACACAAAAACCCTGCACACCACATCCAAGGCGGGCGGTCCCTTACCTTCAACAGTTGCTTCCAGCAGACCGAACTGCTCCAACACTTTAACAAACAGTACAATCACCACCAAGACTGCTATCATTTCAAGCCCTTCCAAGTTCATGGCGCTCAGGTCATCGCCTCTCCCTCTCTCTCTCTCTTAGGTGCGGCAGAGAAAGGTGCCTCCTGTGGGTTGTTCCAGTCGGGCTGTCGGTGAGGCCATCCAACTACGTTAGGTGTAGGGGCCGCGGTTCAGAGAGTGAGCACATCCTGCACATCCCAGCGCGGGCCAGGAGTGGCAGTCGGATTAACTCTCGGGATTATCCAACTCACTCGTTATCTCTGCTGCACAGAGAGGCAGCTCTGCATCAACGAGCACAAGGATCACCCACAGAGACCCCCCCACTCCCCCCCCACCCTCCTCCCCCTCCTCCCAGGAGGTCATTCAGTACAACTCCCCCCAGACAGACTGCGGGCTGGACCTCTGGGGGCTTCACAGCTCCCTGTGCCGGTGCTGCCGGTGGCGTTATTGCGGACAGTTTAAGTCGCCTTTAGTAACTGCGGATGCGGATTCGCATCGGATGCCGCACAAAAATCAGACTTCGTGCAGCCGAGGAAAAGTGAGCAGCAGCAGCAGCAGCAGAAGCCACACACACACACGACAGGGAAAGCCTTCTTCACGCCTTCGTTCGCTGGTGACTGTCAGCTCGACATTGCACCGCACCTTTGCAAAGGTTTTTTTTTCTTTTGCGGGTCCCGCTGAAGCATTCACTTGTCACTACTTTCTCTCCACCCAACGAAGCCTGGTCAGAGTTTTGAAAGGTAAATGCAACTGAAACTTTTTGTCAGTTCCTTTTTTTTTGTTGTTGTTGCTGTTGTTAACAGGTGTGTGGTTTTTTTTTGTGTGTTTTTTTTTTAAAAAGAGTTTGCTGGCGCTTACCTTTGGAAACCCTGGTTACATTATTGCCTGAAAGATGCTCTGCTCGGGCAGAAGCCTTTCATTGCAATTGCTCACTTCAGCAGAAAAGAGCCTGAGCTCCAGGAAGTATGCTTTGCAATGAACACGAATGCATGTGGGCACACTTCAGTGTGATGAGTTACTGCAAACTCCTGCTGCCTCGTACGAAGAGCTGGGAGCTGGAAAGAGCTTTCTCCTCCAGTCAGCTGCCTTCGTTTAAAGCCAAGCTCCAGGCAAATGCAGGGAGGGCAGAGGAGAAGGTGCAACAGAAAAAAAATAAAACAGACCACTTGCTGCTGTCTGACTGCCTGCAATGAGCAGATCGGCGCAAAGAAATGCAGAGCAGATCTAAGAGCGTTGAACAAATAACATTGACGTTTGCAATAGTTTCCGTATCCAGAGCCTAAGCTGAAAGAAATACCTGCAGTCGGAATGTAACGTTGGTCACAACACTTCAGTGCATACAACACATTGTTCAGTGCTGTAGGTGATCTGACAGAGTGTGTGACAGTTATCTATCAGAGATGATGAAAGACTAAAAGTTCAGGAACACTCATTTGGTTTTCAATCATTCCCTGAAATCACGAGCTGGAGAGCCATTCATAATGTTCCTGTCGGCACCAGGTTATAGAAACACATGTTTTCCTCCATGTGTAAATACTGTTCATGATACATACCAAAATAGAAATGAAATTAGAGTGGACTTTTAATTTGTCTTCAAAGGTGCCCGTGCAAGGTCTCAGTGGCCACAGATAATGATCCAACATTTCTCTACATCTTGCTTCAACACTTAGTTGGTGGTGCTTCTCTCTCACATGCCTGCCAGAATGTACCAAGAAGCAAACAGAAACTATCAAATGATTAAGATCTTTTGATCCAGGGAAAATTCAGTACACAAAAGAAAAATCACTCAAGAATTATAAAGTGCTACGAGAGAGCAGTCAAGACATAGAACAAGTGCAATCATTCTAAGTGTGACAAACAGGAGAACAGTGCTCAATATACTTTGTAGATGTTGCTGTTTCACTGCTTATTCAGTCTACGGATTGAATGGGCGCTTTGAAATAGGGGAAACCTATTCGATATGGAGACAAGAGAATACAAATTAGCCCCAAAGACTATTCTAATGTCTACAACATACTCCATCCTATTTACGACTAAGTTGTTGTCGAGGGAGGTAAATATTTACAGGTCAAATTGCAAAAGGAAAGATTGTCTTTTGTCACTGACATTAAAGGTCAAAAGTAAAAACTCTGGTCATAGCATTACAATAATGGAAATTCTCAAGCTTTAGGAAAGGGTTATAGCCCGAGGAAAAGACAACAAATCCACAGTTATGTCAGAACTTCACAAATGTATTTTATCTCTTAACTCACAACATATACAGCAAGAGAAATAGACCTTGAGATAATGATACTTTTGTATAGTTTAATCGAATATTTGTTGCAAGATTTTTTTTTCTGTCTATGTATGTCTTGAAATATGCTTTTTTGGTAATTGTTTCAATTCATTTCTATGTCTCTTTCTAGCTACTTTGGTGTGTGTGTGCATGTTTGTATTTACTAGTGTTTGACAAGCAAAGGGAAGCCAGCAATATTATTTACACCTGATATAAAAATTTAATTAAAAAAAATCATACTTGGAGCCAATTTGGATTCAAGATCTTGTTATTCCATCAAAATGGCAATTTACTGTGGAACAGATGTCATCCGTTGGCTTTAAGTAGGAAACAACTCTTTCCAAACTACCGATCACCCAATGTTTAGAGATCAATCAATTGAATCCATTCAACAGATTATTTAGCAGACTTCAGTGGGCTAAAACTCCAGATAAAAACATAATTGTTACAATTGCATTGTGTTGTTATTTTTTACTTGCTTTTTAAATGAAGATTGTTCACTTGTTAAATTGATAGAAAAGCATTTTCGAATGATATTAACCAACTGTTAACAAAATTGAGTGAGCGCCCAATGTTACAATGCAGCGAGAGTGCAAATTGAGTTTTCTTTCATTAGTTTTCATTACAAGGTAATGAAAATGCAGCAGCGAAAAATGACACACCTTCAATAGTGAGTATCTCATGGTTTAGAGGCAGCTAAGGAAATAAAAATGAGGTGTCAGCCTCTGAGTCAGAAGATTGTTGGCTCAAGCCCCACATCGACAAGAACAACAACAACATGCATTTATACAGTGCCCTTCATGCGGGGTAGTGTCCCAGAGCGCTTAAAAAAAACATTGGGGCTGGGGGTGCGCTACACTATCAGATGAGCCATTAAACTAAGGCCTTGTCTACCTGTTCAAGGGGACGTAAATATCCCATGGCACTATTCGGATATTTATTGGTGTCTTGGCCAACAATCCCCCTAAAAATTGGTCATTCACATCATGGCTGTTCATGGGACATTGCTGTGAGCAAATTGGTTACAGCTTAAAAATGTACAGTGACTACACTTTACAGTGAAATCATGTGAAGCATTTTGAGATGTTTCAACAGCATGGTAAGGTGCTGTATAAAATACACAGATTATTATAACCAACTTCCATACAATTAAACTATCCAGAATGTTGTGGTTTGTGAAATACATATCATAGCTGCTTGTGGGACCTCAATAGGAGCAAAGTGGCTGGCATATTTGCCTACAAAGCAGTTAGGGCACTTATCAATAATTACTTGTGAAGGACCAAGATACTTTTTAACATGATGAAGCACTATAAGAATGCACATTCTCTCCTAATGCAAGGTCTGCTCTCTTCACAGAACAAGGCATAGCCAGTGGAACTGAGGAGCACCCCACACCTGAGCACAATGTACCACAAACTCTGATTGAAACAACCTGTGTGAAGAAGGCTCCAGTGGGAGAAGTTTTGAGAACTGAGGTGGACTTTACTGCTCCTGGTATTGCAATAATAATGATAGACTGTCCCAATGGTGCACTTAAAGGGTTACTGAGGCGTGTTAGCCTCCACAGGCATCACTCCTTTGTTATGTCCAAGTAATTCACTGTATTGTAGCAGGCCTATAGCTTAGAGTACTGTCCACTTCGATCTTTTAGCTTCTGTTAGTTACTTTCTGCACTGAACCTCTGTACCCTCTGCTACCTAGATATAGCAGGCACTAGTCCCTTGCTCTACATCAGGTGTGACATCAACACTGTCAACGCAGCAAAATAAAAGGTTCAAAGACTGCATGAAAAATATCTTTTACATTACCCAGATGCAGACTGAGCATACACATACTGTATCATGCAGTGATTGTTTTGGCAGTTGTGAGGTTGAGTTGTTCATTAAAAAGTACTGGCGTAGTAAAATCTCACAGCTATATACATTTCTTCTTGTTTGTGTTACCATTAGATGGCTTGCCCCAGTCACTGATCTGTAAACAAAAATCAATTACTGCCTTAAAATTAAACTGAGATTTGACAAAAGCTTTTACTGCAGACCTAAATAGTTTCCAAAAAAATGAGTTTAAAGCTTATAATAGCAATTAGTCACATTGTTAACAGCAGGATCTCTGTGCAGAAGCACACGCAAGATACCAATAAATTTCTGAGTGAGTCAGAGGATTTTATAATTCTGAGCTCCATTATAGATGATACACAACCATAGCAATTGATTCCACAGTGATCTAACTCCGCATTAAGGAATGCAAAGACATGAATGCACCAGACATTTCACCACCCCAGTGGTGGCTTTTCCTCACCCCCCAAAAAAACAAGGAAACAAATTTCCACATTGGTTAAAACTAATAAATCCACATCTTCTGCATTTGGTCATTGACTCAATGTTTTTTTGTGAGACATCAGTGTGCAAATTGCTTGTTACATTTACCTACAAATACACAATTGTACACTTTACCGAAATAGAGTTAAGCGCTTTGAGATGTTCATGACTTTTTAGGCGCTATACCAAATCCAAGGATTATTGTTATTATTATTATTTATTCTTGCTGTAGATTGAAATGGTTTGTGTCCCAGATAATAAACAGCTGAATAAATATAAATCTTAACCTACAGGATCTAACTTGCAATGTTGTAAACCAATTGGTTGCAGTAAATGCAAAATGCTTGGATGTAGATCAATGCTCATATTTCCACGCAATAAATCCTAGGAAATACTGAATGAAGTCCATGTGATTGCTCATGTGGAGAGGTAAAAACTGCAGAAAAAATCCACTTTCTATGGAGTGAAATTTATAGACACCTAGGACTAGAATCTCTGTCAATCATGCTAGCCCGGGTGATGTGTGGTGTATCAGTATACGAGAAGGCAAGAGAAAAATATCTGGCATTTATGTTGGCTCAGTGGATAACTGCACCCTGTGGTACTTAGGCATACTGACCATGAAGCTCCCAAATTTTGATCCATGAGTTATCTAAGCACAACCAGGTTTATCAATTGGGTTTAATAGGCCTGGGATTTGGGCCAATCTTACACTATGGTACCATTTGGTCTTACAAATGTGAGATAGTGAGGATTTGTGGAAAATTCTCAAATTCGGACTTAATTTTAGCAGCTGATTTTCCACATTTATATTTCAAGATATTTTTCCACATTGAAATTTCAAGATATTTTTCCCTTGCCTTCTCTTATACTGATACACCACATTAAAAAAATCTAGGTATTTGGGGGCATTGTTAGGGCTTTCAAAAACTAGCCGTTTTGCAGATGTCATAAATTGGACCCCATTGCTATGATCCAAACACACACGTTTAAGTCTTGGCTCACACTGAAGAAACTGTACCCAGCAGGAGTCACCACCTTTAGGAAAGGCTGGTAGTAAATCGAAGGGCGAGTAAATAATCTTTAAGCAATTCCATTCCATCATGCTGTTGCACAACACATGCTCATATCTTCACTTGCTATCTATACAAAGGACCCACTGGAATTCCAATCTTCAAAAGTCGATTGCAAAGAATACAAATGATAGAACAGGTTCAGCGTTTAAGAACAAATGAGATGCAAAGCTAAACAACATCTCCACAGTGATGCTTTGTTGGAAAATGTAAAATCCCAAAAGGATACATCAGTTACTCTGCATAATTCTGAGAGAATGCAAATAGCCAGTGTGTGTGGTTAAACAGTTTTTAACACGATCGCTAATGACAGAGCAAAACAAACAAAACACAAGTCGATGACTGGAATGTTCAGATTAATTATGGTTTTATTTATGTAAAAGGTTATCAATATGACAGGTAGTCTTTTGTACTAATATCAAATATTTAGCCTGTGAGCCTGAATGGGTTGAATGGCTAATTCTCATTGCATGTTCCTATTGAAACATTTGTCCAATCCAAGGATCTAACTTGTGTTATTTATGACACTTATTCTGGTTTCTAAAACCAGTCAGAATGTGAACAAAAGCTGGAGGGGGGGAATGGACAGCTGTGGGGAAATAGTATTTTGCTTTCTGGCCTTTTTTGGCACTTTTGGGGCTTTCAAAAACTAGCCATTTTGCAGATGTCCATAAATTGGACCTCACTGTTATGATCCACACACACGTCTAAGCCTTGGCTCATGACATTGTTTCCTGGCTGTCAAACATCTCCAATCTTCATATAAGGTGCACACAGGCAGAAATGGGGAAGCTGTGCAGCAGACCTGCTGGAGAGCTCTTATTGCTGATTACATCCTTGGCCAGAAAACATGGCGCCAGCCGCTGTGATAAGCACTCTTGTTCACAAAGTGGAATGAAGATTCAGCTCAAGACGTGTTGCAACATAAACTATGTCTCATTCATGATACAAAGAAACAACTTGCAGTTTGTAGCACCTTTTAACTTTATTACATTAATAACATTAATAAACATCCATCTGAACAGGCAGGTGGTGCCTTGGTTTAACATCTCAACCAGGATGCAGTGCACTGGAGTGTCAGCATAAACTATATGAGTTACAAATCCTAATGTGGGCCTTGAAACCACAACTTTCTGACTCACAAGGTGGGAGTGCTACCAACTGAGCCAGGTTGAAAGAGATCTTGGGGTGTTAGTTGTCTCAGTGCCTGTCATGTCAATACAGTGTGTGAACCACCAATAAACAAGACAACTAGGATGCTGGGCTTTATTCCCAAATCAGTTAAGTTCAGATCCCCAGAAGTCATACTCAATCTATGTTGTCCTCCAGTCGGGCTGCACCTGCAGTACTGCAAACAAGTCTGGTCACTATGACAGGCCCTACGAGCAGTGCAGAGGAGAGCCCTGATATTGGAAGAATGAACTATGAACAGGTTACAGGGAAGGATGTTTGAAGCCAGGATCCTGTTTAGAAATATTTTTCAATTAATTTTGAAGCTGATTTTCTTCAGGTTATGTTAAACTGGCTTGAAAATTAAGACCAAAGTTAAGAATTGTTCAGATTTGTGCATACTGAAATGCTAAATGATAGAATCGAAGTCTAGACCCAGGCGGAATTTCTCCCCCAAGGTTCGTATGGTGACCTGTTTTGAATTGCTAATCCGAACAGTTTTGTCAGTGAATGTTTCCCAGCCAATGCATCCCCTGCTGTCTCGGTGATTAGATCAGGCCAGGAAGGTGGAAAGAAGGATGCATTCTGACCACTCACTGCAGGGAAAGAGCACAGAAGAGCAGGATGTTCCCTACAGGCACTATCACTGTTGTTTGCTGTTACTCTCACTCATGGCTTGCAGCAAATGAGTGACCTGTTTGAAGAAACCAATTGTTCTCTGTTATCTTGAAAGAAAAAGCCTAATTCAAGGAAATTATCAACAGTCAATTGACTTCATGGCTTTAATTTGCCATGATTGAATTGATAAAGAACTGCGTGGAACGTCCACCCCCTGCCAAAACCCAGACAATTGTCTGTTGTGCACTGACAGCCTCACAATGAGTTGTGCTGCTGGTACCGGGGTGTTTTACGGGCAGCGGCAAATGTGGAATATAGACCAGAACTGAACCAAAGTAAAAGATGGATTGACTGGCTCAGATATGTTTGATGTTCCCTCAAAGGCTTAGCTTTCGTAGTAATAATAGTAATAATAATCCTTGCATTTGCTATAGCCACTTATCATGTCATCGAGATGTCTCAAAGTGCTTCACAGAATATAATAATAATAATGCTTGCATTTGATATAATGCCTTATCACATCTTTGAGATGCCTCAAAGCTTTTCACAGAATATACTGTAAAGTGAATTGACTGTGTATTTTGTGGGCGAAATGCGGCAGCCAATTGCACACAGCAGTCTCCCACAAACAGTCCTGGATTGAGTAACCCAATTATTATTACTTTTATTTATTTTTTGAAGGGATCATTACCCCGGGAAAGTGAGCCACCAATCGACTAATAACTGGGTTCCTACTTACTGCTAGGTAAACAGAGGCATATGGAGTAAGGAAACTTGCCTAACGTTTTGCCCTGCTAGGAAGCCGCTTGCGAGGTGAGTGATCTAACCAATACGCAACAGGACTCCACAAATTAGCCTAAGCCGGGGTAAAATCTGTCATAAAATTTAAGATTATGTAGAACTGTGGAAAATTCTTAAAACTCAGAAATTAATTCCAAAGCTTTTTTCTCACAGTTCTTAAAGATCACCATCTTCCAAATGTACATTGTATTTAATAATTCTGCAGGATCATAAATTTTATCTTGAAGATAAAATGATCTTCAACTGGTATTTTGATTGCTAGGAAGCAACTCTGGCTGTAGTTACTGTTCACTGTTAATTACATGCTGTTGATAATTATGGACAGGCATTAAGGATGGATAAATATTAAGGAATTCAATGTTCTGAGAACCAAGACTTGGTGACTTCAAGCCAGGACCTGGAAGCAAGGTGTAATAAGCTGGAGTAGGGATCTTGAATACATTGCAATTACAAATGACCTTTAGGTCAATGTGAAGGGGGTTTGAATGATCGTGTCTTGATACGCTGCAGTTATTCACTTTACACATTACAAGAGAAGGCTTTGATGTCTACATTGTTTTTTCCTGATCAATTTTAAAAGTATATTTTTCAGAGGGTACACTAGATTACAGTAAATGTATATCCAGCGCCTGTAATGGTTTTAAATTGCCACTGTATTTCATTCCTGCACAGCATTTTCTTCCTGCGTACGAACACTACATAGCCCTCATTGGGTATTTTGTTTGATTTAGAATTGTGCCACATTCTTATCAATTTCACAGCAGCCTATTTAGCTGTCTATCTAATCTTCCAGTACCTTCTCAAAGCTAACACATCAGTCATGAATTTGTCATTAGAAAATAAGATGCCAGGTGTGCCTAAGAATTCCATTGACAAATAATAGACAGCAACACAATTATTATTAGAGACAAATTGCCTTTGTGGTGCAGCAACATTCTCCAACCCAAATATATTTTCCCATCCCATTTCACCTTTCAAATCTATTTTGTAGTAAAAGGCAAAATACCAAATTTCATATGATACAACATTTACAATTCCATTTCTAAGGTCTGATCGCAAGATGTCTGACTATACAAAGAAAAAGCTTTGACTGGTTTACTTCAGTTAATTAAGCCATTTTTTAAGCAGACTCTCCTTTAAATATACAAACTAAAATAGTCGGTGATATTCATCAAAGTGATTTCAGCGGGTTTTGATGGTACATCATAATGAAAACTCGTTATCAAATGAATGTCCCACAGCTCTTGTTCATTCTACTTCATCTCTGGTTGAATGACTTGTTTCATGATAGATGGTAAACTTTTTCACCTTCATTTATTTTACATCTAGACTGACTTTCCAATACAATGCTGGTGGAGTGCTGAATTGTCAGAGGTGCTGCCCTTCAGATGAGACATTAAACCGAGGTCCTGTCTGCCTATTCAGATGGACGTTAAAGATCTCATTCCCCTATTCGAAATGAGAAGAAAGGTTTTCTCAGTGTCCTGGCTAAAAATTCCCCAGAAATAATTGATCACTCGCTTCATGGCTATTTATGCACACATTGGCTGTCGCATTCACATATAAAATACAGTCACTACAGTACAGTAAATCCTGGGGAGCACTTTCAGTTGTCCTCCTGATCCCTGGTTACCCCTCCTCCCTCCCAATTCCAGCATAATGATGGAGACAGGAGATTTCAGTCAGCATCATATTTTCAATTGTGGCATTTTAGTGCAACTTATTTATGTACAGTCTTCATTTAAACCTAAGAAGGAGCATTCAAACATCAGCTATACAGTTGGTTGCAAAACCAAAATGAGACAGTAGTTTCCAGTGTTCAACAGATAAGGATCTCAGTTGTTCACAACTGCTAAGGAACTGGCAAACTGCTCTGGGCACAACCATTGAACCAATAATAATAATAATGCTTGCATTTAATGTAACACCTTATCATATCTTTGAGATGTCTCAAAGTGCTTCACAAAATATACTGTAAAGTGAATTAACTGTATATTTTGTGGGCGAAACGCGGCAACCAATTGCGCACAGCAATATCCCACACCGTGGATTGAGTGACAATTTTTTTTAATTATTAAACTTCATGAAGCGTTTATAGTTGGGGAATGAATGACATGGCTTAACAGCAACAGTACAAGCACTACCAAGGTGGATCCCACTTTGCAAATAGCTGGAAAGATGTGGTGTCATACACATTTGATATTTATTGAATCTGTTTTAAAATGTCACATTTTTCACCCCGAGATTGCCATGGTTTATTGAATAATGTCACAGCTGTGCGCTGTATTAAGTCTTCCTGCATTAATTTCTTGGTATTTCTGTGTCTCTGCTTGGTAGCAATCAGGTACGGAAATTGACAAACTACAGTACTATATGTGTTCTAGTTCTTAAACAAAAGGAAGTGAACTTCGTAATTTGAAAGATGAAAAACTCTTGAAAGGCTCATGAGAGTGATTGTTATTAATGCTATGCATTTCTCATTTAGACGTCAGTTACTTGAATGCATGCGTTGGATGAATAGTTTTTGTCTTGGTGAATTTGTGTGCTGAACAATGTCAATGCTGGAGAATGGAATATTTTCCCATTTCAGTCTGAGTACCTAGCACTCCCAGAACAGGTATAGCACTGTCAAATATAGAATGAGCCTTTCACTACTTCTGCTCATGTAATGGGCCTTAATCCTCAGAGAACCATCAAATGAGTTACATGTTCACAACTCCGAACTCAAACTGTACAATTGAAAATTGTTTCAGAGATTGACAGTCGTATATATATTCCACAGTCCTGTCAAATCATTCATATTTCAATTTTACAATTGAATGCAAAACCAGGATGACACTACAGTTGGTTCCAAAATACAACAGACACCCAGTTTGGTTGCTTGAAGAAAGAAGGGAGGTCAGATTTAGTTGTAGGTAGAAAACAGATTAGAATAGACTTAATGAAGCTAAAAATGAATTTCAAATAAAAAATACAAACAGGGAGAGCATGTGGAAGGGAGAGAGTGATGAGTGACCACAGACTACAGTCATATGTAGTCAAGGTTTTTCAAATCAATCACTATAATTTCAACACAGCAGGAGACCTGTTCCAGTTATATTGTTTAGAACTTAATTTTCTACAAACAGTGTAAGGTTCACAACTGCATTCAAATAATGGTTCTAATAATACAATACAATTTACATTTTATAGCACCTTTCACATCACGTCCTAAAGCACATTCGCATTGCTGGATGGGCACCCGAGCTGGGGGTGAGTAATAGCTGAGGGGGGGTTGACAGAAGAAACATGACTGGAAACACATGAAAGAGACAACAGGAGAAAGTTTGAGACATGCCTTGAACGATGGGAGGGAGGAAACGAGTTACAGAGACTCCGAGATGGAAATTCAGAGAGCGGGGCAGGTAGGGTGAGGGACATGAAGGAAGCCAGCAACCATGTCAGTAGGGTTAAAGGAAGCCATAGAGGTTGGATGGGGCAGGACTGTGGAGGGAGTTAAAGGTGAGAATGAGGATTTTGAACTTGGTCTACTAGGGCAGGGGTGGCCAACTTGCGGCCCATGGGGATGGGGTGCGAATACAGTCGATTGAGAATGGGCGTAATAAGGGAGGATAGGAGAAAACATGGGCTTCAGAGTTCTCAATAGACTTTCTAGAGAAGAGTTAGAGAGTTTGTTGAGCAGAGTAATGTAATGTTGTATCATTATTATTCTAACTTTTGTAGTGCCACAATTGAATTCTCTTTCCCATGGTAATTGTGATCTGAAACAAAGCTTAGCACAATATTCTAGATCAGGTTGCTGATTCGGAAACCTAGTGCAAAGGTCTGAAATAATATCTGATTAAACACATTCTATTCTGGGACACACTGCTATCTGAAGTCACAGGTCTCTTGGTGTTACTCTAACAGAAAGGCAATCACAGCTGTCTTAATGGAGACATAAATAAACTTGGCTAACTTTATCTGAAAAAATTTGAACATAATCTTCAACAATATCAATAGGTTGCAAATCCAAATATTGACAATGCAGCATCAGTGACTTGTGCATGAAATGTAACTCCAATTAGATCTCTTACTCTTTATTAGAAGTCTCCTATATTATAGCAATCTCCTGAGCAATGCCAGGCCTCCCACAGATGACATCTACATTCTTTGCCAAATAGCAGCTCCAGGTTAATAGTCTACAATGTTATATTCACATGGTTTTCCAGAAGCAAAACTCAACCTCCACTTTTTCAGTTATAATTCCCCTAACATCTGGAATTCTGTCCTTCTACCCTTATGTCTTGCTCCCCTTTTCTATCCATAATTAAATCCCACCTAAAATCAAATCCTACCTCTTCAACTGCACTTAAGGTCACCTTCCTTCTCCCCTTCTCCCTTCCTTGGTGTCTGATACTATCCTTGTGAAACATTCTGAGATGTTATCTTACCTGAAGGGTGCTATATAAATGCAAGCTACTGTTAAATAAAAGTTCCAATAAAGGACACGATGTTCACAGTGAAAAGATGCACAGCTCTGCAGCAAACCAGACATAACCTTTATAAAGACATGAGGGCTGAAATACTGTTTTTCACTGAGCCAGTTTCACTGTTACCTTTCACTTATTATTTTTCCGAAGATAATTTTGCACTAGCTGCAGTTTTGAAAAGAAATGATACAGAAGGCTGAGACGGGTGTTTAGAATTTATAACAACAACAATTTGCATTTTTATAGCGTCCTCACGTGGGCCAGCGTCTCGAAGTGCTTAACAGTGACGGAGCATGACGCCGGAACCGGGGGAGGGGGGAGGTGACCGTCAACATGGTCGAAGAGCAAGGTCTTCAGTTAAGATCTAAAAGAAGAGAAGGAGGAGGCAAGGCGGAGGGATTGGAGGAAAGTGTTCCAAAGCTTTGAGGCGAAGTGGCTGAAAGCATGGCTGAAACTGGAGTAGAAGGGACGAGGGATAAGCAGGAGGCCCAAGCCAGGTGAGCAGATGCAGCGAGTAGTGGAATGGGGAGAAAGCAAGTCAGAAAGGTAGGGAGGTGCCAGGGCCTGGAGGGTTTTATAGATCTGAAATCGATCGGTTCTGCAATAGTCAGCCAGTGGAGGCTGGTGAGGACTGGTGTGCTGGGGGAATGGAGTTTAGTAACTTTGCAAGATCTTACAGCTTAAAAGCACTTTTTATGGGGTAGCCTCACTGGTGCAGTGTGAGCTCACTGGTACAAGTCCTGGTTTGTGCTTAGTTTGCTGGACTCAGCCAAGGCTGCACGGGGAAGTAATTGGAGACACTAAATTATTTTTAAAAAATCAATTGTTATCATTTGTATTTTTAACCCCAAATATTTATCCAGAAATAGCAGTAATTTTATTGTTTTTTGGGTGAGGCAGCAGGTATGTCTTCAATAAATCCGAAGCATATGATGGTTGACCAATCTGTCAGGTACATCAAATGTACCTAGATGGAGACACATCCTCAGTCTTGTGACCCAAAGCTCCAACAGATATGATGGTCTGCAGTTACCATTTGTCTATTGCTTTTGAAAGCTTTGGTTTTGACTGCAAACCAGTCAGATCTATTCCTCTGCTTTAGGATATCATATCTCTCAGCCTTCTTCCCAGAGGAAGAATAGGGAAGTAGTAAGGATAAAACAAAAAATAAGCATATGACAATATGAGACGAGGCACTCCAAGGTCTACAATTTGCAACAATACTCACTCACCATTGTTTCAAAATACAAAATAAGTGGTGGGCCCTGGATCTGATTAAAATCATTTGCCAGGTGAGAGGGTTGTGCTGCCACCTAGTGTGCATTAATTATTGCTCGTGACAATTATCAAATAATGCAATCTTTAACAAATTACGATAAAAGGCAGTTTCTCCTAGGGTTCTAACCAACAATCCCCCCAACTAAAGATTGGTTACTCACTTCATGGCTGTTTGTAAGATATTGTTGTGAGCAAATTGGCTACTGTGTTCACCTATGAAATACACAGTTACTACTTTACAATGAATCCTTTGAAGCACTTTGAGATGTCTTCCTGATATGAAAATTGCTATAACAAAGGCAAGGATGTTTTATTTTAGAGATATTCTATTAATTAAGAGTGAATTGAAGAATGTTTCAAAATCTTGCACAATATTAAGATAAATTATTTTACATTTTAATTTTGGTGGAATTTGGGGAATCTGGCTCCTCAGTGGTTAATTTTGTATATATTAGAAATGTTCTTCTTCAATAATCTGTGATTTGCCAGAAATTAATTTCTGAAAACGCAGTTTAATGGGGAAGAGATTCACCTGTTAAATTATGATGAAACACTTTAGACTTGAAATAAAAGTTGTGACGTTTTTTTCTGCATGTTCTGCAATTTTCAACAAATTCCCAGAGGAAAATAATCATAATAATCTTTACATTTCATATTGCACCTTTCACATCAGGAGGGTGTCTCAAAACACTTCACGCAGTTTACTATGAAGTGCAGTGACTGTATTTTGCAGACAAACATCTATAAAAATAGATTGTCTGAATCTCATACGCAACTCAGAAACAAGCCAGGGATATTGGGGTCTTTTTGGGTGATTTCTTAATGTGATTTTGTGATTAAGAAATTTGAATCTGTGACACCCATTCAAGGAAATTAATTTATCAATTTTAGGAACGAGGCTCCCTCATGATATTCATCCAGTTAATGGAAGGAGTCCTCACTCAGATTTCTAAATTAAGCAAAACAGTAGTGCAAATTCCCCCCCCCCCTTAAAAATTGTGCCCTCGGTTCTTTTGGAAAATAAGTGAACAAATATTTATCTGTTTGAGTGTCTAGCAATTGAAAGAGTACCTGTGAGTTAAAGTAGCTCAGGTTAAAGTTCGCTAATACACTGTTACCCTTTATTACAGTCTTAAAAATAGGTTGTGTCAACAGCACAGAAAATTTATTTCTACTTTTAGACTGCCATTGCCTTGCAAACAACCAGGAAACATATAATGAGAAAAACAGCAGCAAAATCAACAGAGTTCATTTTGTGCTCATAAATTTTCAACTTACTTATATTTGGTTGGATTTTGAAGATGCACAAAATAATTTTTAAGTATTCCAGGTATTAGAAGTGAAAGTTCTTTTCACATGCCTACAAAACACTACTTAAAACCCTGTCGACCATTCTATGTTTTAACACCTTTCCTCTCAGCTCCAACTTCATGGTTGTGTTCTTGCCTGATTCTTGCCTGGAGTATCTTCACCTCGCCCCTTCCCTCAACTCCTTCAAGGTCCGTCCCAAGACCTTCCACTTTGACCACGCCTTTGGTCATCTTTCCACTCCCACCTCCATTTTCTCCCATCCATCCCAATCCAACCCCCAGCTCGGGTACAAACCCTCAACTGTCCAGCACCTTGGGATATCCTCCAATGTAAAAGGCGCTATAGCATTGCAGTTTGTTGTTGTTGTATTTAAAGCAAAAGCATATTCTGCATAACACATCTGGCTGCTTCCAGAATATTTGTTTTTTGTTTAGTCATCATTCAAGATACACCAACAAAATTCACACTGCTAACAAAGGTTCCTGTGACAAAAGTGTCAGCAAAATCGTTCCTCTTCCTAGACATGGCGCTATGTGATCGCTAGGCACAGATTGTCATACAAATGACAAGTGTTTTGAATGAGGGGAGTGAGGCTACGACTTGGAAGGACTCCATAATCGATGAAAGCCTGCTCGCTGATGATGGGGCATTAGGATACATATAGAATTCAGCAAGCACAATATGTACACACTTATATAGGAGAAATACTTAGGAGGGGCACTTAATACAAAAGACATTTTAGAAAGCCAATTATGTATATTTATAAGAATCCTGCACCTTAACCACCTGAATGAAGGATGAAATCCATGCCTCCAACTGTATAATAACTAATGAAATGTTAGTCTAACCTGGTAAGATCCACAGATCAACGATTAGAAGAGGTCAGAATTAAACAACTTTAATGCATGCTGAGATGAGTTGCAAAACTACATTTGTATGAAGATGACTTTAATTTGATTTGCAATTCTGTCTCCTGAAGACACTGACTCGTTCTAGGTTACTGTTTCACAGATACCAGCTGCCCTTTGGTGTCTCGCCCAAGTCTTTAAGTAGAAATCACAAAGTAAGCGCCGGGGGCAATTTAACTCAGCACAGGAATCAGCACAGCTGAGCCTGCTCCCATGCTGAGTGAATATCCTTTCAACGGCAGTTTTCATAAAATATTACTGAACCATGCTCAAGAGCTGGTATAAGATTTTTTCCTCTCCCTCTCCCTAATACTGAGGCTTATTCTGGTGGCTAATACAACAGCTCCACTGATATCTTAGCTAAGGTTAAGTAACGCTGTACAAATAAAGGATAAACTTGGGACCTTCCTGTGCTGTAATAATAATAATAATCCTTGCATTTGATATCGCACTTTTCACGTCGGGAGGACGTCCCAAAGCGCTTCGAATGCAAGGGCCAGTAGTGCATTTACCCACTGAACCTTCCTGTGAGCGCCACCTTATAACAAACAACAGAACAAATACCCACAAGCAGAACATGGGGAAAGTTCCTTTTGCAAAGTCAGATCATCAAATTGGGTGCAGAGATACATTCAGAAATTCAAAATATGACTGAATTATTTGGGGTTTCACTGCACTTTACAACTGCAACTGAGTTTTTGTGGAAAAAGATACACCTTTTCCACCTTCTTTTCTTTTTACATTTTCTATTCCAACATCTGCTAAATTTATACACCCATTTGCTTTTCCTTCTTAGCGATCCAATTCACTATAAATGTACGGAATAAGATAGCACTATGTGCATTCTCCTTGCATTCTTACCCAATGGATCAGAATAACCCTCAGTAATATCTGTCCCTTCATCTCTCTGAACCTTGTAGAACTCAATAGGCAAAACACAAATGTATAATTCCCAATGATTTATGTCTATATTTTAACTACTCAATACCATGTATCTTACAAACCTTTCTTTATCTTTATTGTTACCTGTATGAAACTTTTTTTGATAACTTTAATAAGAGCTACAGTTTGATGAAGGATGCTATAATTACATTTTCTATCAAAGGAGCAGCAAGAGAATGCGACAGAATCCTGCACAGATGCAGTTCATGTATCCCAGTATCTTCCTGTAAGGATCAAAGATACATCACTCAATCTAGCAGAGTACTGAGAAATGGCATTTGAAATGATCTCACTCTCATCCTCTCTGAGATCCAATCCGCTTACCGACCACTGCAAAGGTGGATTGATCAAAGAAATACAACCACAAAATGGTTGTCAAATACACAGAGAGGGACAAATTAGAAAACTTCAGTCACAATCTCCACCTTTCTGTTATATCACTGTCAACAATCTCCACCTCTTCTCTCGGAGGATTGCACTGTGAGAATGTCACAGCAACATTTGTTTCTTCCAACTGCAAAATATTCAATGACAAACTATCCCTTTCTCAATATGTTTTCTCTTCATTTTTTCAACACATTTACTATACTAGATGTTAAAATAAAATTTATTTTTAGTTACTGGGAATTTATCTATAAAAACAGTCAGTTTACCTGCTAGTAATTGCCTGTAAAGTGCTTTGAGATGTTTTAACATAATAATGTGCAATAAAAATGCAAGTCTTCCAGGATCTGATGTGTGATAGACAGTCAGAAAAGCAGTGATCCTGGAGTCGAGGAAAACACATTTTTTTTGTCGTTCAAACCCAAAGCCAAACCCTGCAACTCATGTTGCAGTTTAAAAGGAGCTTCGGTATTCTGCTGCTGCTTGCATGCAACTGCTGTGTGTTCATGATAATGTCATGTAAAACACTTGTGAAATATTCACTGAAATTCCCACATTAAGCTGAAAGTCAAATACCTCTGAGGGATGTGTGTGCACTCAATCTGATTGATACATGTGAGTGAACAATGAGCATTGACATTTTTTACAAAACACATACCTGGCACTGCAGTCCTTTTCTAGGGAGAAATAAATAAAATACCCTGATCTGGAAATGTTTTTAAATAATTGCAGATTTTTTTCTGATACAGCAGCTTTGATGTTAAAATCAAATCAGGTTTATAAATCTACAGAACTCTGCAAAGTGCAGCCTCTCTTTCACTGGATTCAGTGACCCTCATCAGCTCCATCAATCCTTTTTTCATCAACAGCCTTCAGTTCAGCAGAAAATTGTTCTGTCTAACAATCCCCCCAATTACGCTGGCTATTTGCTTCATGGCTATTTGTGGGATATTTCTGTGCACAACTTGGCTACTCTGTTCACCTACTTTACAGTGAAATACTATGAAGCTCTTTAAGGTGTCTTGATGACATGACAAGGTGCAATATCATTGCAAGTGTTGTTATTGAAGATTTCTTCTCTCTTTATTGATCTCCAGTCAAAAAGCTGGAATGAGTTAAAGCTTATCACATACTAGAGCCATAGGCTCACAAAAGTCACACATTTTAATTGCTCAAACCTTAAATATTCACGCTGTGCCTTGATTTTCGCATTAACATGTAATTGTTTGTTTTAAAAAAAACTTGAATAATATTATTCACAGAATACCTGAAGTAAAGCAGATAAAATATCCTTTTTATTAAAATATTAGCTTATTATCCTGCTACGATTGTCCCTTACTGCAAAGAATTGGAAATTTGGGAACTTTAAGCTAGTGGGTTTGGAATAATTGATCCTAAACGTTTTAATTGCTTGATTATGGTCGATGAATTGCTGATGGGCAAGGGTACACAGTCTGTCACTATCCTGTACCAAACATTGTTTGATCGAGCCAGGTATGATGTTATAATGAATGCACATCACTGAGTTTGTTATGTCTGGAAGCCATGCCAACAAGCTGCAGGCACTGTTGGTCAGGACTGTGAGGTTATTTTTAGCATGTACTCAGCTGCTACAAATCCAACCAGTAAATGATATCGTATTAACAGACAAAGAGAACGTGATTTCCAGAAAGATTGTTTCCATGACAAATATCAATCCTCCCTCCAATCCTAGCCTTTTTTTCAGAGGTAATTTCTGGCAAAGTGTCAGTAGAATTGAATCAAAGAACATCTAAATATTAATAGTAATCTTGTATACTTGTCACAATTTGACACAGAGCTGTCTTACTTCTGGATCTTGAAGACAATCCATGTTTGCAAACTGTTTAATGTTCCATAAAAATAGAATATGATTTCACAAAAGAATCAGTTAGCACTCACTTATAGTGAAAATAAGATAATCATTACTAGTAGGATGAAAATTTAACATTGAAGTCAACATACCGATAGCTAACAGGTGCATGGTTTTCCTCAACAAAGGATGTGGAGAGAATGAAAGGAATAAAATGGAAGAACAGTATAAAACATTTTTTTTAAAAGGAATTGTGGTTCATAGATTCCAAGCCTGGAAAATCCACAACAGCTTCATTTTGTGTCTTTATTTTATAATTACGGTAAGCTCTGGATAACTCATCACTGCAAGGGAAAAGGGCTGAGTGACTAGTTATCTGGAGTGGCTAGTTAGGCATAGGTCCTCTCGGGCCACAAAGGGGCGTTGTGACTGCTGGCACTCGGCGAAGGTTTGGCGTACATTCTCAGATGTATCACAGAGGCCTCTACTCTGTTGACGCTCTGGCCAATTGCACGGATCATTAGTGTTGTAATGCCGCTTCAGGAAATACTGATTTTATGCAGTACAATTTACATTCACACAGCAACTTTCATGTCAGGAGATTTTCTTGAACTGCTACACAGTGCTGGTGGTGGGAGCTGAGGAAGGTAGAAAGTGGAAACAACAACAATAACAACAACAACTTGTATTGTTGTTGACCAAAGAAGACCAAAAGATGCAGTCAAAGAGGTATGTTTTGAGACATAGGGGAGGAGGGAGTCAGAGGGAGTCAACGATGGAATTCCAGGAGTGGAGGCAGAATGTCTCAAAGCCTGTCTTTTTAGTGTTGTTCATACTAAAAGATGATGTAGTTTAATATTGGAAAAGTCTGGTCAATGACAAAACTGCTGAAAACAGAAAAGCAGAGAGAACTGTGGCTTATTCTCCCACAATACGATGCTTGTATTGTACATTACTACAATGGTGACTGTTAAAAGTATCAGCATCCATGAATATTCCACCCTGTAATATTACTAATAATCCTTGCATTTGATGTAGCACCATATCACATCTTCAAGATGTCTCAAAGCGCTTCACAGGATGCACTGTAAAGTGTAGTGACTGTATATTTTATGGGTGGAACGTGTCAGCCAATTGCACACAGCAGTGTCCCACAAACAGTTGTGGATTGAAGTGACCAACTTATTATTATTATTTTAGGCGAGCGATGGAGAGAGAGAATGGAGGAAGACATTGAGGAAGAAGCTGATAGAGAGAAAGAAAGAAAGAGAGAGACAGAGGGTTAGGGAGATAGAGATCTGAAAAGACTCCTGGTCGCAGCTTTAAAACCAATTTGGCCCTAAAGATGTAAACGTGCATATAGTTGAGAATATTCCTTAACCTAGCCTTAATTTGGAAGATAAATTCTCTTTAAAAATTGTGGAGGGGTGGGGAAACATCTTTGAGACTGAGCCTGGGTTTATGAAATTGTTCTGCTGTGTAGTACATATTTGGACCAAATGGCTTTGAGACTAGGACCAGGAGGAATCACAGGGCCTCGTAAATGCTTGACATTGAGTTCCCCCCACTGCACAACATCTTCAGTGAGGGTGACTGGGTCAGGAAGAGAAAGAGAGAGGGGGAGAGAAATAGAGAGACACCGAGCAAGAGAGAAAGGGAATTATTTTATTATTTTTATTTGAACTCCGTGAATTTTAAATGCTGCTAATGGATCCCCTTATTTTGAATATGTGGAGAGGCAGCACATCTGACCAAACAGAAAGAAAAAAGAGAAAGAATTAGCATTTTTCCAATGTCTCAAAGTGCTTCACAATTAATGTCCTCTATAACTTTTTTTTGCAAGCATGTGATCCAGTAAGGTCCCACAAACAAACAAACAACAAGAGGTGAATGATCAATCAATCCATAGGATTATGGTCATGCCATCGTGAAAAACATCTCTCGATTATCATTAAATTTTTAATGTCCATCTGAACAGTACTTGTGACAATTCAATGATCACGACACTGCATTGGAGTGTCAGCCTAGACTATGAGCTCGAAATCCTGACATGGGTTTCAAACCCATGAACTTCTGACTCAGAGGCAAGAGTGTTACCCACTGAGCCAAGCTACTACTGTATGTATTCCTGCTGAAACAAGGACAAATATGACACTACCATTTTTAAATGAAGAAATCATTCATGGCACAGGTTCTGATGTCTCTGATATTGTCAACTAAATCATAATCATTAGGATTAGCAGCAGCTTGGGAAAGTTAATAACCTTTAATGAGCCAATAACTGATGTAATTTCAGTTTTAATGTTGCCTGATGACTTACTGTGCTTTTAATGCCCTAAAAATACACTGTGGATCAATGGCATTTAAAACATAACAACCCTGTTACTCCACAACAATGGGCTCCTTATATCATTGGTGCTCACAGTTGCATACAGTGGAGAATAGATTGCATGGTTATAAAACAAGGCAATACATTTACTTTCATTTACCAACCAGAGCCAAGGCGGTTGGACTGAAATTAGGAAGCATTTCTTCACACAGAGGGTTGGGAGCGTGAGGAATGCTTTCCCCCTGAAAGTTGTGGAAACAACAGGGATGTTAAAAAGATAGATATTTGAGTAGTAGAAGTATACAGGATGAATGGAAGGAAAAGGGTGATGGAAACAAATGGCATTGGGATTAAAAGATCTGCCAAGATCTAATAAACTTGTGATATGTGGAATGGCCTGCTTTTAGTCATTTTTCCTGTTCCTCTACCTGTTCTTCAGCCACAAAGATTGCCTTTCCAAGTATATACATGTCTTGTTTTTCTCACAATGCTTTCTTAATCTCCTCAATCAGTCTGTTTCAGGGAGGATAACGGTTTGACATTGCAGAGCTAGTATTACTGAAATTAGGGAAATTGTTATAAGGAACAGATAGTACAAATTATTAGGATATGACTACCCTACAATCAGTAATTGAAGCAAGATCCATAAGAGGTTTTAAAAGAGGATTAGATGAATAAAAAGAGAATGAGGGATGGGAAGTGGGGCTAAATGGAGGGCTTTTTCAGAGAAATACTCTTATTCTAGGCTCTGATTCAAGGAAGGGATTGAAACATATTGAGAAGCATTACATACACATACATCTCTTTATAATACTCAGGATTCTGATATATTTCAGTAAACTCTTTAAATGTCATGTGGCTAACTGGATCTACTGACAAAGCTTCCAAGAAAAGAGAAAACCCTTCTGGAATGTATTCCATACTCATTGTGTTTTTATTAAATTCAGATACAGTATTAGTGCTTCTGCAACAGTCCTTAACTAATTGATCTTAGAACAAGTATCACACTGGTTGGAGGTTTGAACAAGATCTAGATTAGGCTGATATTCAATCTCTGAAAGTATACCTGGCCCGCGTTATAATAATAATAATAATAATCCTTGCATTTGCTTTAGCGCTTTTCACGTCGGGAGGACGTCCCAAAGTGCTTCACAGAATACACTGTAAAGTGAATTGACCGTATATTTGTGGGCGAACACGGCGGCCAATTGCGCGCAGCAATGTCCCACAAACAGTCGTAGATTGAAAATGACCAATTTATTATTGTTTTGTTTTGGAGGGATTATTATTAGGCGTGTGGAGTAAGGAAACTTGCCCAAGGTTTCGCCCTGCCTGGAATTGAACCCAAGTGTCTCGCTTGCAAGGCGAGTGCGCTAACCACTGAGATTTCCAAAGTGGTACTTCTGTCAGCCAGACCTACCTCAGGGGCTGGCAACAGACTTGAAACTGAATTGCCCCCATTACACTCAGTGCATCCATCTGTTCCAAACACATCATCCCCTCTTGGCAGTAAACACCTCCGCATTCTGATTGTCTATTAGATGTCACCTTGTTTGAATGTAAAATTGAACAAAAAAGTCATTGGGGTGTACAACTGTGTGCGCATTTCAAGAGAGAACTTGAGTTCACGGTAGAATTGCTATGCTGAAAGCATCCATTATAATTGAGCCGGCTCCACTAATCCAATATGGATTCATTAGATAGATTGAGCCCAGGTTGCAACTTTCAGTCTCAGTGTAAACATGGCATACGGCTATGATTATAAATTAAGACACATTCAGGAAGTCAACAACAGGAAGAACATATATCTATTTATATCTCTTTACATCAATAGTTAAAAATGTGAGATGACAGAGATACATTTTTACATTACATCTCATAAGCAATAAGAGAGTTAAATACTGGAGTTGGGTGTCAGAGACAGTATGTGGAGAACCCAAAAGGCACAAGTAGATACAGAAAGTCTGAAATTCAACTATTTCGCCCTGCCTGGAATTGAACCCAAGTGTCTCGCTTGCAAGGCGAGTGCGCTAACCACTGAGATTTCCAAAGTGGTACTTCTGTCAGCCAGACCTACCTCAGGGGCTGGCAACAGACTTGAAACTGAATTGCCCCCATTACACTCAGTGCATCCATCCCCCATCCCCCAGTGCCTTTGCCTTGCTTCCTCCCTTTCCTCCTTCAAGGCCGGTCTCAAAACCTTTCTCTTTGACCGAGCCTTCAGCTCCCCTCTCGACTCTCTTCCCCCTCCTCGCTCCCTCCCTTCCCTCCCCTCACCCTGACCATTTCCCCCCTCCTCGCTCCCTCCCTTCCCTCCCCTCACCCTGACCATTTCCCCCCTGCTCGGGTCATGACCCAACTGTGCAGCGCCTTGGGACGTCCTCCTGACGTGAAAGGCGCTTTATAAATGGAATCTTGTTGTTGTTGTTGTTGTTCACCCAAAACTGTGACAGCATTTCATCCCAAAATTTAAGGAAATACAGAATTGTATGACGTTTTTAAATTCAGTCATAATATCAAATGTTTTTTCTTCAGTTCAGCTGTCTTTCAAATTTAAACTAGATTGAAGTGTTTTTGCACAAAGCCTTTGTATTTTCACTCTTCAGAATGCACCAAATCCGATATCATTTACAGCAACTCATTAGTGTTAACTGCTAAACTGCAATCCTGATATAGAAATCAAATTCCTGTTCTGGATATATTTGAACACACGCAGCAATTGTATCTAGTAATGTAATTTTGCTCATCTTATACTTTGAATGTTTTTTGCTTTCAACTTTAACTGTTGCACAGCCCCATCAGGAAGTCTGACCCCTGGTAATTCTTGTTGACAGAACCTAAGTGATTTCAGCACAGTTTATGAGAGACTGAATTAAACTGTACGTGGACTAAATTGAGTTCTTGTTTGATATATCTTATTACTGCACAATTTCTGACATTTCCAACTCAACCTACTGTTGACACTATTTCAGATCAAATCTTCACCACAGAATTTATTTTTCGAAATTTTGCAATCGTAGTTTACAACATATAATGTTTCGCCTAAAGAATGACAGGTAATTGTAAGGGAGTCTTAAAGATGTATTAACACGATCCAGTGAAAAAAAATTACATCATAACAGAGAATTACCTCACTGTATCTGTTATTTATTGCATTTTGCATCTACTCTTAAAGTCTGGCAGGCATGATAATCCTCCCCAAAACCCTCAATTGAATGGACCCAAATATAATCAGTGGCCAACTTGGTTGCTTTCAATCACCTACTCTAGCATTTTGGTGCACTTTCACAAGATCACCAGATTAGTTTGGATGAAGGCCCTTTGGCTAAAGCAAGACCATGAGGGAGAGATACAAGGCAGAAAATTGGCAAAGGAAAAAATCATCTGAAAGATGATTCACGTTGAAATAGAGGGTTGATTCATTCACGTTGAAATAGAGGGTTCTGGGTTTTAGTCCTACATCAAGACAAATCCTAGAACAGCAACATCGTACAAAATACACAGTCACTATATTTTGCAGGAAATCCTGTGAAGCGCTTTGAGGTGTCTTCCTGACATAAAAAGCACTATGTCAAAATTGTAGGACTCTATAACATTATATTCAACTGTGATATGGAATGCTTTATGATCTGAAGAGTAATCCTATCTCTGACAGCATATTGGTTGATGAAGAAAATTACGACCATGCCTTCCAGACACTTCCAAGGGAAAATGTGTATCTTTGCCTTCTGGTACCTGGAATTTATTTCAGAATTAAACTATCACGTATGANTTTTTTTAGCTTTATTGTAAGAATAAAGGTTCATCAACCTCAACCCTTTTGCCAGTGGATTGGCTTTCTGGAAGTCTCTCAGTGCAGTGCAAGTAACGGCAGTTGTGAACTTATGTTTGAAGATCATTTTTGTTTCTTGATCAAATAATTCAAGCCAATTTTCTAAAAATACTTAATGAGTGGTTTGCTTAGATAATCACCATCTGGCATGCAGTAATTTTGACATGCTTATTTTATAATTTTATTTATAACAGCATAGGGATAAGGTGGGATAATATGATTGTCATAATATAATAATAAAAAAATTAAAGTTATCAAAAAAGTGACATCAAAAACATCACAATACTCTGGGACTCACAAGTACATAGAGATAGAACAGTAAACTGTAACAAACCAGATATTGTTATAAAAAAAACTAGTAGCCAGGGCTATCCCAAGTAATTACAATGTAAGAAATAAGGAAATAGAGATCAGGAAATATATCGATCTACAAATTGAATGTAGACGTATGTGGCAATTTAAAACATAGTTCCTATAATCGGTGCAACTGAGACTTGTTAATAAAACTATTCAGAAATGGCTTGACAAAATACTGGTGACTAATACATCAACTTCCTGCAAAAAGTAGCTATTTTAGGAAGTTTAAGTTCAAACATACCAAGAAAAGTAACATCCTTTCGTATGTAACATGGCAGTGTTATTGGGATCAATCACCGAAAAACACTTAGAAACGACCTCTGTGGAGTGATTTAAATTGTAATTACTTGATAATAATACCATTAATAATAATCCTTGCATTTCATATAGTATGTGCATTTCATATCAGGAGAACATCTGAAAGGGATTCACAGGATTTATTGTAAAGTTTAATGACTGTATTTTGTAGGCAAATACAGCAGTCAATTTGCGCACAGCAATGAACCCATAAACAATCGTGAAGTCGGCAATAATGCAGTATGATGTGGGACTTGAACCCATAACCTTCTTACTGTAAGGCGAGAATACAAACAACTGAACCAGGAATAAATGGGCAGCTGATTGGAAAGGTAATATTGTACGGCTAATTTTTTTCTCAACACCTTATGTTACACAACAATTTGTCACTGTCACTCTGTACCACAATGATGTGATGGAAAACATTCAAACATTTTGTTCACTTTACAGTATATTCTGTGGAGCGCTTTATCAAATGCAAGGATTATTATTATTAATATTATTATTATTATTTGTTTACAGCTCTTCTGATCACTGCAAATGGGAAAGCAGATTGCATTTTATGTATTTTATACACATCAGGAAATCTCACAGAGACTGATAGACACTGAAGAACAAGGCCCAAAAATATTTCTTAATTGCAGATAAATGTTATCCTGTTGATGGTTCCTAAAGTAAATATTTAATATGTCCTATAATGAAATATATAATTCAACTGCCATTTCAATATATCTTATATTACTCTATTGGCTAATGATTGAAATGTTCTTTGCAGAACTATAGAGGAAAATTAAATTATTCCATATCTTTTAGACAAAATGTTACATTACCTCAGTAATACTGTCACTTCGATGAAACAATTGATTGTGAAGAAGAAAAGCGCTTTTGATCATAATGAAATGATGCAAATGTTAACTGAATGCTGAAATGTAGCAAATTACAACTCATGGCAAAATAGTGGCCCAATACATCTCTTTAAGAAAGCAGTGAACATTAAATTACTTTACATGTGAGGTACTCTTAATTTTCTGTGCACTTTCATTGAGAGCTCATGCTGTTTTGATATTGTCGTCTTTAGAACACTGTGCCAGCTGCAAACACATCCGAATTATCAGTGGACATGCAGCAACACTTCATTCGTGCTGAACCATTGCCTTTGCCAATAAAGAGCAAAGTATAAAAATATTTAGCAGCAGATTACAAATATGTATAATAAGTGAAGTGCTGTAGGCCACAGCTGTTGTTTCAGCTTGTCATAACAGCCTATGTTGTCCATGCTAATATAATGTAAAAGCTGTGCATGATTTTAATAAATTTCACAAAATTACAATAAACGTACACTAAAGCCAGGTGCTAATGAGCCATGGATTTTTTTATGGCTATAAATGTATCATTGATTTTCATCATATTTTACAGTACACATCATGAAATAGGAAAACAAATCAGTGCTTCCTGCGTTCCAGTAAAGACAAAACACACAGCTACATTTGATCCCTTACTTAGTGATCTTTGCTCCAATAGTCTATATTATAATAATATTTAGACATCTTTCTAAAAGGTTATTTCTGATATTCGCTAGTTAATGGTATCTGTGAAAGAGCTGATATCCTCAGTTAGTATGTGATGTCTTATTATAATCATAAATATAACACAAAGCCAGGGAGGTGAAGGTGATCAATATAACAGTGAAGGGAATGTTGAGTCTAATCATTTATACCTTCTTCGTAACCTGTTCATTTCCTTAGATAACAGAGTAGTTTGTATCGCAGTGCTAATGTATTTAAGGTTAACTAATGAAGGAGTCTAGCCTTTAACAACAACAACTTGGATTCATAGAGCATTTTTCATGCAGATGGAATGCTGAGGTTAGGAGAAGGAGTAGGGGGAATGGCAAAGGAGAAATGATCATAGACATAGCTAAAGATGGAGGTTTTTAGGTGAGATTTAAAGACAGAGATGGGATGAGATGTAGGAGTAGAGTGAGGGAGTTCTAGGGGGCCATAGTAGCTGAAAACTTGGCCACTAATAACAAAGTCTTCCAAGACTTTGGATAGGAGGGGCAGTTTGGAGATGGGCCGGTAGTTGGAAAGTTTGGATCAAGGACAGGCTTTATGAAGATGGGATGATAAGAGAGGTTTTGAGGAGAAAGGGACAGTGCTGGAGGAAGGGACCAGGTTACAGCAGCAGGAGGCAAAGTAGAGGTGATTGGATGATCAGCAACTGGATTGGGGGTGTGGGGGCGGTCAAGGGAATCAATAATATGTTTCATGCTGATTATTAGAGTGGAGAATGATGAGGGAGAAATGGAAGCAAAAGTGTGCATGGAGGGACAGAAAGCAGGATATGTTGAGCATGATAAAGGAACTTATTTGGGGAGTAATATGGGAAGATAAAGTACTTTAGAGATGCAACACAGCACGTACACTGAGCACAACAAATCTATGTAGTGTCAGAAGACCACCTTCTTGAATTAGCGTCATTTGAAAGTACTCCCTTGAGCTTGGGAACAATCTACTACACATCTGGAATCAACTTCAACACAATATTGGCACAGCAGCACTCTCAAAGGTACAGTGTGACATGATTATGCCTCAAGCACAATGTTCTCTGCATGGCATTCTGTTCAGTTTGTTCCATCAGTCAGCTCACCTTGGTGAGTCTCTGTTAACTTTGCTAATGGACATTTCAAAAAAGTACTGCTTGAATTTCCATAATATTAGAGTTCATTATTGTCTATTAAAAGGAGAATGACACATCAGGCTCAGATGTCATCTCTTTTGCTTGTCCTCAATTAGGGAAACCTTTGTCAAGAGACGATCAGGAGAAGCAAAACTATAATAATGACCCAGCTAGCACAGTGGCTAGTTTCATGACATACATGATATCTGTGATTATCCAACCATGACACAATTCAAACCTCAGCTGCACTTAACCCTTTCCATGTTGAATAAATATCAACTTTATACAATGAACACAAGCAACATAAGGATTAGCAGTTAATGGTAATATTTCTCATTCAAATGATATCTACTTTTCTGCCTGGTTTCTTCCTTTATTGGAGTAGCATTTGACTCACTCAGCTACTACATAAGAACAAAGGTAAAGAGAAACAAGAGGAGAAGGCTATTCAGCCCGTCAGCAACAATAATAACTTTCATTGATATAGCACTCTTCACTCGAGGTAGCATCCCGGAGCGCTCAACATTGGCAGAGCCTGAAGCCGAGCCAGAGGGTGGGAGGTGGTGACTGTAAGCACGGTCGAAGAGGAAGGTCTTCAGGCGTAATCTGAAAAAGGGGAAGGAGGTAGCAAGGCGGAGGGTTAGAGAGATTAATTCAGAAGTGCTTTGATATATCCCTCTGACATGAAAAGTGCTATACCAAATCCAAGGATGATTATTATTATTATTATTATTATTATTATTATGGAAGCCCTGGGCACTTCCATTTCAGATTCTTCCCAACACGAAAGGCACTATATCAAAGAAGAAGAATTAGAGGTGATCTTATGGAAATCTATAAGATTCTTAAGGGTCTTGACAGGGTAGATATTTTGAAACTGATTCCCCCGGTTGGAAAATCTAAAACTAGGGGTCATAGTCTCAGGATTAAAGGTCAGCCCTTTAAAACTGAGTTGAGAAAACATTTCTTCACTCAGAGGTTAGTGAATTTATGGAATTCTCTACCCCAGAAGGCTGTGGATGCTCAGTTATTGAACATATTCAAGATAGATTTTTAGAAACTAAAGGGATTAAGGGATATGAGGATAGGGCGGGTAAATGGAATTAGGTTAGAAAATCAGCCATGATTGTATTTCTTATGTTCTTAAGTGTAAAGATACCCAAATGCCCAACCTTAGTTCAGGGGATATTCAACAAAAGCAACAACAACTTGGATTTATATAACGCCCTCCACGCCGGACTGCGTCTCAGAGTGCTTCACAGTAACGGATCCAGGGGCCGAGCCAGGGGGAGGGGGAGGAAGGTGACCAAAGGCACAGTCGAAAAGAAAGGTCTTCAGCAGAGATCTGAAAGTAGGAAGAGAAGGGGCGAGGCAAAGGGAGTGAGGAAGGGAGTTTCAGAGCCTCAGGGCATAGTGGCTGAAGGCATGGCCTCCGAGGGTGGAGTGGAGGACTCGGGAGACAAGGAGGAGGCCAGATCCGGAGGAATGAGGGCAACGGGCACTGTTTTGAGGAGAAAGAAGGTCAGAGAGGTAGGGGGTTGCGGAAGAGTGGAGAGATTTGAAGACAAGGGTGAGGATCTTGAAATCGATCCTCTCTGGGACAGGCAGCCAGTGCAGTTTGGCGAGGACTGGGGTGATCGGAAAGCGGAGTTTGGTGCGGGTAAGAATGTTGCTGGCAGAGTTTTGAATAACCTGGATTTTATGGATGGTAGTGGAGGGGAGGTCGGTGAGAAGGGCGTTAGAATAGTCCAGCCGAGAGGTGACAAAGGCATGGACCAGCGGCTATTGGAGTGAGGTACTCACATAACTCAATCAAAATAAACCCTGATGATTGAACCCGAAAGGCCACTTTCTGCATTTGCCAAAGGCAGACTCGGCCTGAGCTACCATTGCCATCGGATTTCTTCATTGGCAACTTTCACCTGATATTTACTCAATGGCCAAAATGGCCGAGACTCCAGTTGCATATTGTGAGCACAAGTGCAGTTTCGGGATAAGCAAAGCTCCAAATACAGAACTGATAGGGTGATTAGAGATTAGCACTTTGTAATTAGTCTAAAATTGGATTATTGCAACAAATGTAAGCAATTAGCCACAGTGAGCCTGTGCTATAGTGAATTTTCAGCCAATAGTTCAAATGACATTTGATGTTTATTCCATCAACCACAAGTTCATAACATGCAAACAGCTCGCTCCAAGCTAAACTGGGATAAGTACAATTCTATTGAAAATCTGTCACTATGAACTCATTTACATTATTACAAATTGAGGTGGAAAGACTCCAGCTAATTAAGATGTGAAGTGTCACAATAGCTAAGCCAAACACATCATGAAAGGATAAACAGATTAGCATTTTCCATTCTACATCCCAAGAGATCAGTCACGAAGACAAACAACATTGACTAAGCAAGAAAGGCTGATAAGAATAATGAAAGAAATCATATTTTAACCAAAAGGAGCACGGTGTCCTGCAGCGTAATGGTTAGCGAGCTCGCCTCGTATGCGAGAGGACCCAGGTTCAATTCCTGAGTGGAGCAAAACCATAGGCAAGTTTCCTTACTCCACACTCCTCTGTTTACTTAGCAGTAAGTAGGAATCCAGTTGTTAATCGATAAGCGGATCACTTTCTGGAGGTAATAATCTCTTTAAAAAAATCCACTTAATCACTTAATTCACGACTGTTTGTGGGACGTTGATCTGGACAATTGGCTGCCACGTTTCGCACACAAAATACATGGTCAATCCACTTGACAATATATTCTGTGAAGCGCTTTGAGGTGTCTCAACAACTTGATAAGGTGCTATATCAAATGCAAGGATTATTATTATTATGTAGCTCAGCGCACTTGCCTTGCAAGCGAGACACCTGGGTTCAATTCCAGGCAGGGCGAAACCTTGGGCAAGTTTCCTTACTCCACACACCTTCAGTCAGGTTTCCGTGCTGCCCATAGCACAGAAACTGCCCTGGTCAAGGTCACCAATGATATCCTGACCATCTGTGGCCAGGGCTCCCTCTGTCTCCTCGTCCTCCTCGAACTATCGGCAGCATTCGATACAGTCGACCACGCTATCCTACTCCACCGCTTGTCCTCCCACCTCAACCTTCAAGGCACTGTCCTTGAATGGTTTAGGTCGTACCTTTCTCACCGTCTTCACTTTGTCTCAAGGAATGGCTTCTCCTCCACCCCCGTACTGTCTCATGTGGTGTCCCTCAGGGCTCTGTCCTCGGTCCCCTCCTCTTCACCCTCTATATGCTCCCCCTCGGTGACATCATCCGCAGACATGGAGTTAACTTCCACATGTATGCGGATGACACCCAACTCTACCTTTCCTCCTCTACTCTCAACTCCACGACCACCGATGTCCTGACAGCCTGCCTGTCCGACATCGAGTCCTGGACGAGAGACAACTTTCTTCAGCTCAACGTGCGAAAAACCGAGGCCCTCCTGATTGGCTCACGTCAGCGCCTCCGCACCTCAGGCGCTGACACCATCAGCATCCAAGGCTGCACTCTCCACCTCTCAAAGCCAGTCAGGAACCTCGGCGTTTTGTTCGACCCTGAGCTGTCCTTTCTCCCTCACATCCGCACTACAACTGGCACCGCCTTCCATCACCTCCGGAACATCGCCAGACTACGGCACTACCTCACCCCTCACGCTGCTGAAACCCTGGTTCACGCCTTTGTCACCTCAAGGCTGGACTATGGGAACTCTCTCCTCGCCGGCCTTCCCGGCACCTCCCTCCACAAGCTGCAGGTCATTCAGAACTCTGCAGCTCGTGTACTGTCCCGCACCAGGCTTCGGGACCACATCACTCCCACCCTCGCTCGCCTCCACTGGCTCCCCATCCCCCAGAGGATTGATTTCAAGATCCTCATCCTCACCTACAAGGCCATTCACGGCCTTGCTCCCTCCTACCTCTCCAACCTACTATCCCCCTACCTACCTGCCCGTACCCTCCGTTCCTCTGGCTCTGGTCTGCTCCACGTCCCCCGCCCCAACCGCCCTACCATCGGTGGTCGGGCCTTCAGCCTCTCAGCCCCCAGGCTCTGGAACTCCATCCCCCAGTGCCTTCGCCGCTTCCTCCCTTTCCTCCTTCAAGGCCGGTCTCAAAACCTTTCTCTTTGACCGTGCCTTCAGCTCCCCTCTCGACTCTCTTCCCCCTCCTCGCTCCCTCCCTTCCCTCCCCTCACCCTGACCATTTCCCCCCTCCTTGCTCCCTCCCTTCCCTCACCCTGACCATTTCCCCCCTGCTCGGGTCATGACCCAACTGTGCAGCGCCTTGGGACGTCCTCCTGACGTGAAAGGCGCTTTATAAATGGAATCTTGTTGTTGTTGTAGTTGTTTGCAAGCGAGAGACCTGAGTTCAATTCCAGGCAGAGGGCGAAAGCTTGGGCAAGTTTCCTTACTCCACACAGAGCCTAATAATAATTTATCCAAAAAACAAAAACAATAATAAATTGGTCATTTTCAATCTACGACTGTTTGTGGGACATTGCTGTGCGCAATTGGCTGCCGCGTTCGCCCACAAATATACAGTCAATTCACTTTACAGTGTGTTCTGTGAAGCGCTTTGGGACGTCCTCCCGACGTGAAAAGCGCTATATCAAATGCAAGGATTATTATTATGTAGCTCAGTGGTTAGCGCACTTGCCTTGCAATCGAGACACCCGGGTTCAATTCCAGGCAGGGCAAAACCTTGGGCAAGTTTCCTTACTCCACACGCCTAATAATAATTCCTCCAAAAAACAAAAACAATAATAAATTGGTCATTTTCAATCCACGATGTTTGTGAGACACTGCTGTGCGCAATTGGTTGCCACGTTTTGCCCACAAATATACAGTTAATTCACTTTACAGGATATTCTGTGAAGCGCTTTGAGACGTCTAGAAGACATGAAAAGCGCTATATCAAATGCAAAGATTATTATTATTATTTTTATTTGTGTTGTTGCATTTGTTCGAAAGGATTTACTGAAAAGCTGAATCATTATAATTTCCAAAAGGCTATGGCATTTCTGAAATTACAGGTAGTTTGACAACAGGCGTCAGCCTGGCTCAGTTGGTAAACTCTTGCCTCTGGGTCAGAAGATTGTGGGTTCAAGCCTCATTTGGGGATTTTTAGATCACCGTCACTTGATTAGAGTTTTGGGGGAGCGTTGCATTGTCAGAGGTCCTGTCCTTCGTATGAGTTGTTAAACCAAGGCCCTGCATGTCTACTTAGGCAGGTGTTAAAGATCCCATGGTGGTATTCAAAAAAAGAAGGGAGTTTCTCCCAGGTCTGACAATCACCCAAATCAAATTGGTCATTCACTTCATGGCTGTTTGTGAAAAAATGCTGTGTGCAAATTGGCTTTTATGTCTGCCTACAAGTACACAGTTACTATGCTTGGAAAGTTCGTGAAGTGGTTTGAGATGTTCTTGAAGTTATATGTGCTAAATAAAATGTAGGAATTATTTTAAAAAATCAACAAACTCAGTGGCAAAATGAAAATGACATATATTTGTCTGTCGATAGTTATGAATTGAATTCCCTGACAATAAATTCCCCTTAAACATCAATAAGATTACGGGATAACTTTGGAGATGTTTCTGTTCTCTCATGTTTCAGTCTATGTGGCCAGCCAGTAAATCAATTAATGGCATTTCTTTTCCATTTATTGGATAAATCTTGCTGAAAAGCCTTAAGCCTGTGTTAGTGTTGTCATGACAACCCAATCACTCACGTCAATTAATTTTCTCTCGAGTGAGACTGATATCACTGAGGACTTGAAATAGGCAACACAATTCAAATCATATTCTGAGATTCCACAGAATATTTTTTTCAAAGTAATTCTCAAGCATGGAAATCTTGTATTTTCACAGTAATGTTCAAAGGTTGTGTTCTTTGCCTCTTTCCATTTTTTTTAATCATTTGGATGGATACTATTTTTTCTTGCTCATCTGTGTTTTTTTTAAACCTTCTGTGGAGCTGATGTTCTCTGGGCTCTGGTAACTCTATCAAGTCTAGTATGGCATTCAGATTTATTTATGCACTGATGCAGGGAGAGACATAATAATCCTTGCATTTGATATCGTGCCTTTCATGTCATTGATATGTCTCAAAGCATTATGTGGAACTCAGTCTAGTTTGGATACTCTAGCATTGTGATGGGTTTCTGCAGATATCACATACCTTGGTGACCCAAAGAAATTCTGCATGGCTTGGCTACTGAACCATCATGAGAGCCTGCCAGCTCCGACTGTACTTGTCAATATTTTCTAACATGATACTGACTTCTCTGAATTGACTGCAATGATTCTCTTCAGTGCCTTTCCCTGTCAGTTTATAGTACATCATTCAATGTTATTGTCTATCTAAAGGGCAAAGCACAGAATATTTCAAACTAACGTCCAGAACTTTCTTAAATAGACTGAAATCAATGTCCCTTCACACAGCCACAAACTACCATTCTTTTTGGTCCCTTCTGATTTTGTCAATAGTGAAATAGTTGCCTGATGATCAGAGAATTGCACTGACGAAAACCTATCTAGAATTATTTTATATGGATTGCCATCGTTTTCATTGCTTTTTATGGTGAAGTTAATCTGCACTCTGTTAATAGTCCAGTGTGGAATATGAAATACCTTTTACACAAAGGTGTTAAGTGAGTGCAACACGCAGAAGTGTAAAGTTGAGCTGCTGATACCGAGGGATGATTTTATCTTTGAGTTATGTGAAGTGCCTGATTCTAAGGGACTATCAAATTAATAATAATAATAAAATAATAATTATCATCATCGTGTTTGCATTTGTGTCCTTGTCAAAGTGAGGGATATCAGAAGACTTCTCCCTGAGTGAGAAGGCCTCTTACATAATGAGGAGGAAATTGGAGACTCCAGCTACAGTGCAATTGAGTGGCTCTGAGACTCCCACCCCCAAATGTCGCAGTCTATGGACTACAGGTTGCAAATGAATTGACTCATATGAGCATGGTCTTGGGACGAAAGGTGCTATAAAAATGTAATTTGTTATTGCTTTTGTTTTTCTCACCTAGAGTGAATTTGAGTTAGGAGTAGTTCACAGACTGATGTCTGTACTAACAGTATATTAGCCCTACATTGCAGTTACTTTTAGACAAGGTCTACTGTTTTAATAACATGATGGCTGGCTACTACTAACATCCTTCCATCACACTGATTCCTTCCCACAGTACTGTAAAGTCATACAATTGAGCACCGATATGAAAATTACAAATTCCCTCATTCATGAAGCCAGAAGAAAAGAAGGTCTACAAACCTAAAGCAAACGGTAACACTTGCCTTTGACAGCTCTGAAGAATGGGTTAGCAACATGTACAAGTAAAGGAGAAATGTTATTAAATTTTAAGTAATGATACAAAGTATGACAGTAACAGTACTGCAGCACATTTGCATTTGAAGAAAAACCTTTAAATCTTCTCTGGGAAGTTGACTTTTCCTTCACTGCCAGGTTTGTTCAGATTAAACAATTTGTGTTGACTGCTTCTGCCACTCAGACGTTGGCCAAACCAAGACTGAAAGCCTATTTCTTTTTGGAAATGTGTCACCAGCTCTGAGGAAAAACTGGGACAATTTCACTGAGCATTATCCTTGTCACCAAACCAACATGAATCACAACAGTGATCAGTCACATTGCTTGACAATCACACACAGAGTGAAGGGTAATATGCAGCATGTGGTTTCAATATTAATTCTGAATTGAGCAAATAAAAGATTTTTATGGCAAGCCATTGATTTTGGTTCGATGTTTAGTTCTACAGTAAATTTTTGCTTCATAGTCACCGGATTTACAAGGTGTATTCTGTAAGTCAATTCATACATGTAATTTAGGCACTAGGTTTGTTCCCCAGCTATCCTTGCTTCCCCAGATCCATTCCCTGACCAGAACTGCTTTCCCCGACCTCCGCCAGATCACCCACCTCCAACCATACGTCTCACCCAATACAGCTGAAATTCTCATTCATGCTTTCGTTACCTCCCACCTTGATTTTTCCAATGCCCTCGTTGCCAGTCTCCCCAGCTCAACCACCCACAAAATCCAACAGATCCAAAACTCCACTGCCCATATTCTCACCTGTATTAGGCCACAGGCCTCCATCATCCCAGTTCTTGATATGCTCCACTGGCTCCTTATTGCAAAATGGATCGATTTCAAGATTCTCGAACTTATCTACAAATAAGTTCACGTCCTAGCACCTCCCTAACTCTCCAACCTGCTTATACCCCACTCCACCAGCCCCCTTCGCTTGGCTGGCTCCAGCCTTTTACATATCCCTCACCCCTCCGCTCCACCATCAATGACAGTGGTTGTGGTTTCAGCTGCTATGCCCCAAAACTCTGGAATTCTCTACCTTAATGACTCAGCCTTGCCCCATGCTTGTCCATTTTCAGATTGCATCTGAAGACCTTCCTCTTCGACCATGCCTATGGTCACCTCCCCTCTTTCCCTGGGTTGGTGTCAATAACAATAATCCTTGCTTTTGATATAGCGCTTTTCACGTCTTGTTGATGTCTCAAAGAGCTTCACAGAATAGTGAGTTGACTGTATATTTGTGGGCGAAACGCGGCAGCCAATTGCGCACAGCAGTGTCCCACAAACAGTCGTGGATTGAAAATGACCAATTTATTATTGTTTTGTTTTGGAGGGATTGTGAGTGCCTGGAACAGATGTTAACTCATTACACTCATAAACTAAGATTAACAAATCTGTTAAAAACTTCAACGATGTAATAATAATAATAATAATAATAATAATAATAATGATAATAATAATAATAATAATAATAATAATAATAATAATAATCCTTGCATTTGATACAGCGCTTTTCACGTCTTCTAGACATCCCAAAGATGTAGGAACTGATCTGAGCATGGTATTACATATTTCATAACAATAAATGGTTAAAGAGGCACAAAATGTTTGCCTGGGGAGGACATAAGCAGAACAAGCAGGCCTGCATCATTTCACCATAATATTTTCATGGTGCAATAATGTGAAGTAAAGGAATTAAGTTACTGCACTACAATCTTCAGACAGCACAGATACGTGGCCTACTAAGCACTTTTACATGAAGTCAATGAGCTTTTAAAACATTTAAGGCTGACCGCATCGATCTGCAATGCCAACTGTGTCCTCTCTCACACCAGGTTTGATTAATCAAGTAATCTGACACTCCAAAATTGCGTCTTGGAATCACTACACCTTGCCCCTCTCTTGCCACCTTTAAAACTCACCCTTGAGCCCCATGTCTTTTATCTTGTTTTCAACATGTTTCCCCTCCTCTGCTTCCACCCCCCACCCCATCTAGCCAGTTGTCTAAAGCACTTTGAGACATCCTCCCAACATGAAAGATGCTATATGAATGGAAATTGTAGTTGTTAGGACACAGTAACATTAAATTTGGAATTAACACTTATAATCTTGAGGTCCTTCATAATTTGGGAGCAGCAGAGAATTGCAGCTCACACAACATTAATAATAATAATAATCCTTGCATTTGATATAGCGCTTTTCACGTCTTCTAGACGTCTCAAAGTGCTTCATTTTGCACAGAGAAATGTCTGCATTCTTTAGCTTTTTCTACGGAGAAACCCAACCATAATCGTTAAGCAGTGATTTTGTCAATCAATGCAAAAATCCCATTTTAAATTCACATCATTCAAATTGCTGCATGCAGCCCTAACCAAAGAAAATAGAAATGTAAACGCAGGAGAAGTCCATTCAGCCCATCAAGTCTGTACCGGCTCCCAGAGAAGTAGGTCAATTCAATCTCACTGCTCCGAAGTAGCCCCATACCTCTTCAAGCCTTCCATATGCAGTCCCTCTCTTTCATATGCAAAAACAGCCATGAAGTGAATGACCAATTTTATTTGGCAGATTGTTGGCCAGGACACTAGGAGAAACTAATGAAAAAAAGCTGCTTGAAAAGAAACTCCCTTCTCTTTTCAAGTAGCGCCAGGGGATATTTAGCACGGTCCCTTCTGTCTGAACAGGCAAAGCAAACCTTGGTTAATGATTTTTCCAAAGGATAGTATCTCCAACAATGCAGGGCTACCCCAGCCCCAATGTGGGTCCTGAACCAACAGCCTTCTGGCTCAGAGGTGGGAGTGCTTCCAACTGAGCCAGGCTGAGACCATATTGGAGTAGAAATTGCAAGATTGCAAGAAATTGGATTATTAATTAGCAACTCCCAGGTGTGTTGCGATGCCTAGATGTTTTGCGGTCTACCCTCTGGACAGGACTTCACTGAAATCGGAACTGAAAGTGACGTGCAAGCGGAATTCCTCAGCGTTGGCCTGTTAAACATCCGGAGGCCCCCTAAATCTACCTAGTCATAGCCTGTAAGACCATTTTATCTTAAAATTTAAGATTGTGCAGAATTGTAGAAAATTCATAGCTTTAGTATTCACTTGGAAGCCACCTATCCGAGGGTCTTAAAAAACATCTTCAATCTTAAATGAATTAAATCAGAATTTAAGAATTTTCCACAATTCTGGGCAGTCTTAAATTTTAAAACAAAATGGTCTTACTGTCTAAGACTAGATGACATTTCATGCCTCGGGATTCGAAAGTAAGATGAGATGGTTTTTCTAAAATAAATTAGAAATCTACGCAAAATGTTTTTACGAATAACCATTTCACTTCAATCTTTACAAAATGCAGAATACTGCAGATGCTGGAAATCTGAAACAAAAACAGAAGTTACTGGGAACACTCAGCAGGTCAGGCAGCATCTATGGAGAAAGGAAAGTGAGTCAATGTTTCGGGTCCACGACCCTTCGTCAGAACTGGGGCACGTTGGGACATGCCAGAGTTCTGATGAAGTCCCCTCCCAACATGCCCCAGTTCTGACGAAGGGTCGTGGACCTGAAACATTGACACACTTTACTTTCTCCATAGATGCTGCCTGACCTACTGAGTGTTCCCAGCGACTTCTGTTTTTGTTCTCTTCAATCTTTGTTCTTTTTGGGAAACTCCTGCAAATTATTCTGATCCCACAGGGGACAGATTGCTTAATGTTTCTGTGAAGAAGAATGCCGATAGCAATTACATGAGCAGAAAGGTCCAGCATTTCACATGTGTTCACCCTCTGGCCCTTCTTGTTATATCTATATGATAGCAGCATCACCTGCAATCCAAAACTAGGATCATGCTGTGTTGTGGATGAAAGATCATGAGTTAGGTGTGGGCATTCCTCCACATTTCTCCATTACTCATGCTGGCTGTATAATGAAGCGGGTGTTTATTATATCCAAAAACCTTTTGGAAATGGGATTCATGGGAAATATTTTCTCTGCTGATAATGAATTAGGAGACTTGTGGACCTCAGAGTTTGAAAATAACCTTATACAGTCCCCCAGCAGCCCCCTCCCTTTTTCTTTTTTAAAAGAAAATTAGATGGATACATGCAGAGTAAGGGTATTAGAGGGTACGGGTAAAGAGCAGGGAATGGGTATTAGGTTAAATAGATTCATTCGGAGAGAAATCACTGACAAAAATATGTTTCAAAAGGCTTGCTTGGTTCCGTGGAGAATATATCTAATACTTATTGCTCTCTTTCTCATCCTACATGCCAACAACAAATAAATCTTTGTCTATTTCACGTACCACTGAGCATCGCAAAATTTAGTTATTTGAAGGGTATTGCATTCAATTCACTGAAGATTAAGTACATTTGGAGCATAGTATGATCCTGGGAAACAAAGAACATGAAGCAATTATTTCTTCCATATTGTTACATTCTAATAAATGAAGCTATATCCATCACTACTACACATGTGTATTGAACAAAGTAATTACAAACCAGAAGATGTCAATATAAAGAAAAACGAACATATTCACAGGCTTGGTTATTTGTTGGATTCCTGCTGAGGTTGTACAATTTCTTTTCTGGACTATTTATGATAAGAGATTAACATTTGTGTTAACCTTTCACTTCACCTATTGTTTCATTAAGTATCAGCTTGGCTCATTTGGTAGCACTCTTACCTTTGGGTCTGAAGGTTGTGGGGTTAGACCAATGTTGGGGATTTGGACATGCACCTCATGGTCTAGGCTGATACTCCATGGCAGTGTTGGAGGAATGCTATATTGATGGAAGTGCTGTCCTTTGGATCCTATTAAACCAAAGTCCTGTCTGTACCTTGACTTTGTTCAAGGTAATTCTACGTTGATTTATAATAAACAGTTTACTAATGGCTTTGTTTGTAAATCAGCCAGAGAGTATATTTTAAACTTATGAACACGTGCACAATTCTTCAAATGTATTGTCAAATAGTGACCAGATCTCTTTTATTTAGGATAGCAATCTCCATTACTCAGCTCTACCTTTTCACCTGGAATCTGTCTGCAAATATAAGCAATGACATCCCACTAGGTCTAACCTCTCCCTTCTCCAAGGTTAATTTTACTGCCAATCACCTATATTAGGCAAATAGTCATGGGGTAGTCAGTGCTTTCTTAGAGCAAACACATTTATAATAATAATCCTTGTAATTTATTATAGTACCTTAGGAGGACATCTCAAATTGCTTCACATGATTGACTGTGCATTTTGTAGGCAGATGCGGTAGTCAATTTGCAAACAGTAATGTCCCACAAACAGCCATGAAGCGAATGCCCAATTTATCTGTAGGATGGTTGGCCAGGGCATCCTTCTCTTTTCAAATTATGCCATTGGAACTTTAATGTCCACCTACATAGGCAGACAAGACCTTGGTTTAATGACTCATCTGAAGAATGGTACCTCCAAACAATATAGTGCTCCCCCAGTACTATATTAGAGTATCATCTTAGACTGTAAATTCAAAGTCCCAATGTGGGGCTCGAATCACAACCTTCTGACTTAGAGGTGAGGCCAGCTATAATTCCATGTAACATAACCTATTCCTCCTGAGTAATGATATGTGATACTTTCTATTGAACTTACCTTTTAGCTTTTGTTCAAATGAAGGATTATATGATTCGGTCTGGGACTGCAATCAACATATCTAAAACGCTGTTAGTGAAAGATTTTTAAAAAATAAACTAATTAAAATAAATTTGGTGTACTATTAACAGTAGCTCATTAGACTCTTTCAAAAATCTTTATCTCCCTCTGTACAATTTTTCATCCTCTCCTAAGTACACCCTCCAGTTCCTCTCTCAAGCTTGGACAATGAGTGTCAACAGATGATTGATTGAGCTATTTAAGGCCTCACTACCAATCTAGATCCTATCTTCATGTGACATGCAAATCCAGTTGAGGTCACTGGACAGTGACCAGAAGTGGAATCCATGGCTATTTTTTTCCCCCAGGACACTAAAGCCAATTCTTCCACCATCAAATGTTACTCAGCTCAGATCAAACTAATTCAACACAAATCAGGATTGAAATCTGTGAGCTTTTTGGTACGTATGACTCAGCTCTACCTTATAATAATAATAATAATCTTTGCATTTGATATAGCGCTTTTCACGTCGGGAGGTCGTCCCAAAGCGCTTCACAGAATATACTGTAAAGTGAATTGACTGTATATTTGTGGGCGAACGCGGCAGCCAATTGCGCACAGCAATGTCCCACAAACAGTCGTAGATTGAAAATGACCAATTTATTATTATTTTTGGTTTTGGAGGGATTATTATTAGGCGTGTGGAGTAAGGAAACTTGCCCAAGTTACCTTGGTCAATGCCTTTAACAACCAAGCGAGTTATTGGGTGAAGCTCATGCTTATTTCAATCTATTAATGCAATCTTGCAAGATAATTGAATAGACGTCAAGCTAAACATCAAAGAATGGGTTTACAATGTATAATAACCAGCTCAAGATTAGATCACAGCATGCATTTGCAGTCAAACTTGGAGGTGAATGCAGCAAGCAGCCAATAGAGCTGCTGACAGATGTTAAACTACCTCACTTTGCTTTTTATTCACACAACGCAGTTATTTAAAAATTATTACATTACATAAGCAAAAATAGTTACAATTAATTCTTATTAATGTGCATGAAACAAGTAATCTAATATTGATTATAAAATTAGATGGGCGCTAGAGGGGACTTTCTTCCCATATTGGTAAATTTACTGACCTTGGCATTGAGTACGCATTGTTCTCTTCTTATTTGCAAAGATCTCGGCCTTTGGTGATAGATTCTTCCACTCTATATGAATAATAATTCTTTGCATTTGACACAATGCCTTATCAAGTTGTCAAAACGTCTCAGAGGGCTTCACAAGATTTATAAATAAGGTGTAAGTGACTAGGTATTTGCACTGCACTAGATTGTAATGGGATTTCCCATTAAATGTTCATCACACTAAAAATCAGAAAATTTACCAACATGGTGGGGGAGGGGGATAACTCCAATAATATTCTCTGCCCTGGTGATTCTTTTACACGCTTAGGCTTCATTGCACCAAACACCAGGGTGTCAGGTGAAACCCGTTTCTTGAGATCAGTGGAAGGGAATCCCTGAGGTTTTAACTTACAATATTCACAGTCAGTAGTTTTAAGCAGTTCAGCAATTTCCTTCAGCAATTGTCCCATCAGTTTTATTATTATTTTCTTACAATTATTGTCAGTGGTAAACAGATCTTTTTTATGTAACCACACCTTCATAAATCTCAAGACATAATGCAGCAGCTTAACAGGGAAGGTCAAAGAAGTGCAATGCTTCAATGGTGTGGGAGGTAATTCACCAAGAATTGAATTTTACCATCAACAAACTGACAACTACAGAGGAGGCTATGGTAGTCATTTTAAAAAGGAATATGTGGGGAGATATTCCACCTGGATCTACATTTACTCTATTTGTGTAGCATTTTAGGGCATCCCAAAGTTGGCAAATTTTTCAAAATAGCCTTAATTTTGAAGCCAGCTTTCTGTAAGTGGTTTTAAGAACTGCAGAAAATCAACTTCAAAATTAAGAACCAAATTCAACAATTTGCTGAATTCTGGATACTCTAAAATGCTACATATATTAAGTAAACGCAGATCCAGGTGGAATTTCTCGTCAATGTTTTCCTATGTTCTTATAACGTTCCTTTGTGAAAAAAAAGTTGAATTCCTCTAGCTGACATTTACAATTTGCTCTGACAAGCTCATTACTGAAGATTTTTGCAAACTTGCCTTGTATTATCATGCTGTACTGTGAGAAACAAAACAGATTTCATCCAGTTTTTTAGAAATTTTATTTCATCTTCTAGAAACTTGACTCAATCTAACTTTGCTTGCATAGTAGTTCTGGGCGTAACAATTTCCATACTGTGTAAAGATCACTCAATTACCCCTGGATGAAACCTGCAACTCACTCAAATAACTCACACATGGAAGAAGATCTACTATTTCCAAAGCTACATCAATAAATTGTACGATGAAATATGTTAAAAATCGTGCATCAGTCAGGAGGATGTTTGCAGTCAGTCTGAGGGTTTACCCTACCAACCATTCTTTGATTTATCCCCCAGATAAAATTCATCACTTACTTCATGGCTGTTTGTAGAACATTGCTGTTCGTAAATTGGCTGCCACATTCGCCTACAAAATACACAGTAACTATGCCCTGCATCTGTGAAATACTTTGAGACATCTCAAAGATATGATAAGGCTCTTTATCAAATGCAAATATTACTATTGTTATTATTATTATTTGAACAACCAGCTTTGATAGATCACTAAATTAGGCAACCACAGACATAACTTTCAAGAGATGGCCAACTTGCAAGAGCTGTGAATCTGCTTGAACATTCTCTAATTGCTGTAACACTCACTTTCCTAAGGTTTTAGAGTACTCAATGACCTTTAGTTATAATAATAATAATAATCCTTGCATTTGATATAGCGCTTTTCAAGTCGGGAGGACATCCCAAAGCGCTTCACAGAACACACTGTAAAGTGAATTGACTGTATATTTGTGGGCGAATATGGGGCTTTCACACATCATGTTCAATTGTGGGCCAAGCGATTTAAGTAGTACAGTAATAATAACACAAATTATTTAAACATATTTGCAACCCGCTAAGTTGAAAACTTTGACATAACTGAATATTCAGACACAATCTAGTATGGTAATTGGAATCAGTTTACTTTAGTTCTCACTAATGATTTATTATTTAACCTCTCTCCCTTGGAGAGCAAATAGTTTTTATCCTTATTCATTTTTCTCTATTTGAACTGCCTCATGGTCTCTTACGGTCATTTCACTTTATTTATTCCAAAATATCTTAGGGGCCTCAATATTCTCATGGTCTTAATCTTAAAGGATCAGATCAGATTTTCTTAAAGGATAAGGTCATGCATGATTTTTGAATATTTCTAACTTCACTCTTAATGTTGAAAATGGTTTTTCAGATTTTTTGAATAAAAGGAAAAAGAGCTTCCTAATAAGGCAGAATTGAAGAATCTTCAAAAATTTGGACAGATGTTAAATGTTACTGTTTTGAGGCTAAGACCTTGAAGAATTCCAACCCTCATATATCTAATATGATTGTTTTAAAGAGTGAACATGTGCATCATAAAATCACTTGGTTAGACATTTGTGTTAATAGAATTTGTGACCCTGTTGAGCAATAATGGAGCAGTAATAAAGCTGTTTCCTCCCACCTCCCACCTAGCCATAGGAAGTCAATAAATATTGGGTTCTCATGACCAACAATAAACAGACTTTGTTTTACTTCGGCAAATCTTTGAGTCAACCAACAGCAGGTTTTATCAGTTGGATAATTTAAGGCAGTTGCTTAGTGTCCTTTCCCTAGAGAATCGAAACAAAGTCTGTTTTAATTGACTTGCTTTGTAAAGGCAGCTCAGTAATTTTCCACTGTATTAAAATCTGGCATGTGTCCTGCATTGATAGAAACATAATCTGTTATACGTCTTGAGGTAGTTGAGTCTACCCACTGAGGCACTCTACTCATGTGATTATGCTAGGTGCATTGCATAGAAATTAACTTATTTCTGAGCAAAACGGATGGATTTTCCATGGTACTTGCATCCCTTGAGGTTGCTTCATCATTTGAAAGCTACCAAGGTTACACATGTGAAACAACTAATTACCTCGGTTGATGTTTTTATGTGCACATCACTGTTGAAAGCCAATATCATTGGGAAACTTCAATGTGTGGGTGAAAGGCCAAGGCCACAGCCTCGAGTGCAAGATACCACCAAAGCGCAAAAGAATGATGAGTTAAAGCAAGGAGTTATGAGATGACTGCTTGCAAAGCCTTTAGGATGTACGAGGGGGGCAGACAATCTTGGAAGGAGTTTGTAGCATTGAGGTAGTGTATAAGGAAAGAATGAATTGGAGTTAGTTCAATGAGTCTTGATTTCATCCCAGTGATGGAGGAACAGTAATTAATTGACATTATTTAGAGCTTGGGGAGATCAAAGGAGAAAAGTTCATTGGAGCATAGCAGAGTTGATAAAATAGAAAAGTAATGGAGGTCAAAGGTGAAGGAATGATGACTTCACAGATTTTTTATAAAATCATGACAAAGAGCGGAAGAGAGATATCCTCAGGTATATAATAAATAATAATAATAATAATAATAATGCATTTTGTATAGCACCCTGCACTTCAGGAGGACTTCCCAAAGTGCATCATAGGATATACTGTAAAGTGCAGTGGCTGTTTGTTTCATGGGCGATAATTAATATGATAATTAGTTGCCTATGCAAGTCTTTCCACCTTAAGAAATTGGGACAGTAGGGACTTCTATTCTGGGATCCAGTTTGGGGTTTACATGTCACAAGCGCAATAACAACGATGACTTGCATTCTGATAGTGCTCTTCACTCAGGATAGTGGCGGGGATAGAGTGAAACAAAAGGGAAGGGGGAAGTGACCATACGTACGGTCAAACAGATCAGTCTTAAGGTGGGATTTAAAAATTGATAAAGTGGGGATGAGGTGCAGGAATAGAGGCAGGGATCTGCCTCTTAAAACTTAGAGGTGTAAAGTGTACAAGTGCTTCTTGGCTTCACAGTGAAAGAAGTTAAGGTCCAATATTACAGCTTGTCTGAGTCTACCTTAAACTATTTTGTCTTGTCGGCCTTCCCAACTCTTCCCTTCACAAGCTGCAGTTCATCCAAAACTCTGCAGCTCGTGTACTCTTGCGCACCAGGCTCTGTGACCCCTCACCCGACTCCACTGGCTCCCATACCCCAGAGGATTGAGTTCAAGATCCTCATCCTCACTTTCAAGACCATCCATGGCCTTGCCCCCTCCTACCTCTCCAACCTGCTGACTCCCTACCAACCTGCCTGCTCTCTCCGTTCAGCGGACTCCGGTCTGCTCCATGTCTCCCGCCCGATCCGCCCTATCATCAGTGGCCGGGCTTTCAGACTCTGTCCCCACACTCTGGAGGGGAGGGATACTAACATGTTGTGTCTTCTTTTCTGTAACAGATTTGATACTGTCTGAGACAAGAGTAAGTATTTATCACCAAATAAATATATATATTTTGATTTTAAAAAATCCATTCAGCTGTGTGATGCACTTCGAAACATCCTCTTGATGTGAAAGATGCTATATAAAGTAAATTGTTTTTGTAGAAGACAGCCAGTAAATATCAGATGCTGCAGGCTCATAACTGTCTGCCCTTTTTTTTACACAACCATTAGCATCAGGGATACTCTTTACAAACTCTTAAGTTGACATTTAGGTTTTAGAACATTGGACTTTACTAGCAACTAGTGCCAATCCTCCAACCAACCTGATGGTGTTATATAATTAAATATCTACTTAACCTTGAATGATACATTATTGTCTCTAGGAAAACTGACAAGATCATGCATACATTCCTTTTCCAAAGAACATCCTGTAGTTGTCGAAACAACAAATGAAAAAAGTATCTTCAGTGGAAAAATCTTGAACTCCATCAACAATGTAATTGTAATAGTAAAGGCATACATTTAGATAGTGCACCTGCCTTCCACTATAGCAAAGCTTTTGGTTCAGATTTAGGGAACTTGGGATTCAATTTTCTCCCAATCTAAGTCAATGAGAGAGAATAACGCTCATTCGCTTCCTGGAGTAAAAACAGAAGCCCCCCAGAACACTCAGCAGGTCACGCAGCCTCTATGGAGAAAGGAAAATGAGTCAACGTTTCAGGTCCATGACCCATCGTCAGAACTGGGGCATATTGGGAGGGAGAGGCTTTTAAGGACTAACAGAGGGGGGGGAGGCAGGGCAAGGAAGACAATGAAGACAATGGAGAAAATGGGGTAGAGAACAGGGCATGATAGGTTAGAGAGGTATTAATGTTATAAAACAAAAGGGAGGGAACAAAACAGGGGAAAAGAAGTGTTAATAATGCAAAACGGGGTGCAGGATGCGCTGTGATTCATTGGAACAGCGTAGGGAGCCATGGATGGAGAGGTCAGAGTGCAAGTGGGAGGGAGAATTGAAGTGGCCATAGACAGGGGGGTAGAAATTGCAACAAAACAGGCAAACCAGTGAGAGAAAAGATGTGTCTGGGACCCAGATGATGTGGTAATGGTTACAGAAGAGGAGGGGGAAGGTGAGCTGTTATGGTCTGAAATTATTGAAATCAATATGGAGGCCAGAGGGCTGTAAGGTCCCTAGCAGATAGATGAGGTGCTGTTCCTTGAGCTTACACTGTGGTTCATTGGAACAGCGTAGGAAGCCATGGATGGAGAGGTCAGAGTATGAGTGGGAGAGAAAATTGAAGTGGCCGCTTCTACTTCCTGGAGTGTCTGACACTCTGTTTGCCTTCAATTCATGAATTATCTGGAACAATAATGGATTATCGATTAGCCATGCATGATTTACATGTTACAAAGCAGCAAACAGAACAGCACTTTGGGAATCTTTTTTCACTCAATTGTCCAAATCTTCCTTTCTCCTCTCTGTGCCACCTCAGAAATTGTTATTACTTGGCTCGTTTACTTCCAGAATTTGTTTTTAACACCTCCATTTATTTTTTCTCAATATAAAGTGCAGGGATTTGGTTTTAGTGTGAACTCAACTCACTATACTGCTCTACTGTCCTCTTGTGTCCTTCAGAAGAATAACAGTTGCAGCTATTACATCCACTGACAGCATTTACTCTGTGTTAATGACAGCCAGGAAACAACTATAGTAACTCGCGCTGGCCACAATACAAGCAGCTTGCAATCCATGAAACCATTAGTACTTGATGTGTGTACCTTTTAAAGTGTAAAATCATGTTGAATCAGTTTTAAAAATGATTTCCTGTTGCTTTATTAGAATTTTTAAACTCAAAATGTATGCATGGGCTGCCGAGTTCCTATGGGGAGGTCATGATCTGAATCATTGGGTTCTTCATGCCTAAAAATCCCTATATTCCCTCGGTCCTCCCTGCCTCTCTGACCTTTGCCAGCTCAATCAATTGGTTGTCCCATCCACTTGACAAACGTGCTGCATACTCTGCTCCCCCACTGCCCCACCATCTTCAGCCACTGTTCCCCTAATCTCTGGAACACCCTCCCTAAATCCTTCCACTTTACTCTCTATCTGTCTGTCTTTAAGAGCCTCTTACAATTTATATCTTGGACCATGCCCGTGGTTAACCATCATCTGAACCTCCCTTGTACTTTTATGGTTCTCTGCATTGGACATCACTTTATATAATGACCTTCAGGGGAGCTGTGTTGCCACTTCTCGATGCTGAGGAAGCAGTCTGTATGAAAGAACTGCTTAAAACAGGGATTGATATCCAACTGGTATGCTCTTTGCAAGCACTCTGCAGAAATCAATGAGTAATGGGATTATCAATCACAAAATTATTTAGAAAAAGTCTAAATTAGATAATGTGAAGGTCACTACACAATTGAGAAACAAATCGGAATTCAGGTTTGAACAAAAACTCAGCTGAGTGTAAAATAAATCTTATCACCTTATGAATTTCATGTTCTGCAAGAAACAATCACAAGTGGTTTTCTCAGTGATTGTCCTGGAGCTCAGTGGTTAGAGCACTCGCTTTGCAAGCGAGAGACCTGAGTTCAATTCCAGGCAGGGCGAAACCTTGGGCAAGTTTCCTTACTCCACACGCCTAATAATAATCCCTCCAAAAACCCAAAACAATAATAAATTGGTCATTTTCAATCTACGACTGTTTGTGGGACATTGCTGTGTGCAATTGGCTGCCGCGTTTGCCCACAAATATACAGTCAATTCACTTTACAGTGTGTTCTGTGAAGCGCTTTGGGACGTCCTCCCGACGTGAAAAGCGCTATATCAAATGCAAGGATTATTATTATTATTATTATTATTATTATTGTCAAATAATAGCAGCGCACTTCACTATTCCTAATCTAAAAGAATTGGGAATTGTCAATATTTTCACTATTTAATGATAAAATAATCTTTGCATTTGGTATCATGTCATTGGGATGTCTCAAACTGTTTCACAGGATTTTACTGTGAAGTGTAGTGACTATTTATAGGTGAATTTAACAGGTTTTGTAATTGGCTTTACTGTTTATTAAATGTTACAGAATAAACACTTAATTCCCAAACCAGAGCGTTACCAAACACAATCCTACTAGTGGCTGAGATGCATGCCTATCACCAGGTATAATCTCTAGAGACATTCGTGGAGTTGTACCTTGTCAAAAGACAGAAATACTCCAATTAGAATCAGAGGCCATGAAATTCCATGAACACTATCTACGCTTAGTCTGTAAGACTACTTTTGCCTTAAAATTTAAGATGGTGCAGAATATTAGAACATTTCCATCACAAGTACACATCAAACAATTGCTGTGAAAAAGGCCGATGCCATATGATTCATCAAATTATGAGGTTTTTTTCAGGGGAAAAAAGGAAGAAGCTATTTCCCCTGGTAGGGGAGTCAATGACTAGATGACAGAAATGTAAAATTGTCACGGGAAGAGCAAAAGGGGAGTTTAGGAGAGATTTTTCACAGAATTGGTAATTCTTTATGCAAAACAGTATTTGTTTGATGACTCTGTGCAAAATGCACAAAAAGCAACAATTCCATTTGATTTGTTACTCAAACATTACTTATTTAAGTCCATGTTATGTTGTCTACCTATGACATTCAGTGTACATGGTTACCAAGAGCCAAGTTATTATGTGGCTATATTTTATCTATTTTGACTATGTATTCAAACATGCAAGACCATTTCAAGGACATGACACCCCTTAAATATCATGAGCATGCCTGATATTTATTTACATAAATCTTTAAGCTGTCTGTTTGCTAGTGGTACTGACAAGTGACAATATCAGAAGACGGTCTAGGGAAACTCATAAATTTCTTCTGTCCTCAGTTGAAACGTTAAATGCTATACTGCAAGAAAATAATTGCCACAGTTGACTCATGGAAGGTTTAGCTGTTAAGAACAGAATGCCATTCATATGTGTATCCCTTTCTGTCTGATCAATTACCTTCATCTCTCTACTAAATGGCTTAAGATTTATGTACATAAAGGACTGATTCAGGTACAACTCCCATTACAGTTATCTGAAACTAGAAATTGGTTGTCAGACATAAATAGATGTGCCCTCATATTTTAGCCACCAAAAAACAAAACTGCTTGAAAAGGTTCATCTATGCACAGAACATGAATAAGTGCTACAGTTCTAGTATTTGAGTCATATAGTGCAGCCTATTTAGATGTATGTGGCTACATTTTACTTATTTTATTCTTGATTTACTCAATCAAATCCAAGTGTTGAGGAGACTTGTATTCTCATCACAGGCTTTGAGTAATTCTTTCAGAGAATTCAGCTGGACTTGTAGACAATATTACCTAACATCTCCAGTTAGGTCTTGAGTAACATAACTGCAGCAACACTGTTGTACAGTCCCAACTCTGTCAATGATATTTTCAGACCATTTACATTATACCAAATGTTACCAAATGTTGGAATCTCACAGTCAGATTGATACAGGAACAAGTACAATTGAATATTTTCATTCTGCTGGGTCAAATGCTGTTAATCTAAAAAGTTTAATTAAAATGCAAATGCAGTTATATTCTATTGCAAATATACAGAAGAGAGCTTCTGGGAATAAAACGAATGTATTCAAATTACTTTGTGTGATTTATTAATAGAATAGAAGTACATTCTATTGAATATTGATAATTACCTGGATGCAGATTTATTATTTTAAAAAAACTTGGCTAATATTAATGATTTCCTGTAGCATTTACATTTTTATTGAATTTTCAACAATTAAAACTAGGCAAAAAAGAAATTCAACAAAATTGCATGTGAGCACTAAGATCATGTAGAAACATAAGGAAAAGAGAAGGCAAATCAGCAAACACTAGTTGTAGTATACATTGAAAAGACACAAATGCACATCTAGGCAATCTTATAGCATCTTATCATAAATCCATACAATGTACAGCTCAGGAACAAGCCATTCGGCCCATCCAGTTTGGCTGGTGTTTTATCCTAGATCCTAGAGTGTCCTATACATCAAGTCACATATTGCAGCCTTTTCCCCATATCCCTCAAAGCTATTCGCCCTTATTCTGTCCGGTACTGTTTTGAATGTACACATTGCCGCCGCCCAACAATTCACTGTGGCGAAGAATTCCTTCCACTCTTTGTACAATAAAAGTTCCTCCTAATCTCTGTTCTGATTTTAAAACTATGCCCTCTAGTTCTAGAGCTCCTGATTACTGGAAATAATCTTTCCTTGTTCACCCTTTCTGAGCCTTCCATCATCTTCTACACCTTTGGCAGTGGTCTTTTGTTCCATTCAGTTCTCGGTGAGGCTTCGCTCGTGGGTCATGGTTAGGCCTTGCACTGATCGGGATGGGGAATTCACTGAGTGGGAAGTGCGAGGAGCAGGAGCTGGTCAGAGCTGGAGGTGGGGATGCAGTTGCCAGGTCGCATGGACTGTGAGAATCACGTTTGGGTCATTTTATTGATGGTGGTAGATTGTTTAACCACTAAATGAAGGAAAGGAGGTATTGGTTGTTTTAGAACATCAGGGTCGCTTTTAGTCAGCGCTAAACTACGTGACTGAACTAAGAATTAGGTTTCTCAGATTCAGAGTTGATTTCCTTGATTAAGTTATATTGCCAGTCTGTTCATAGTAGTATTAAGCAGCAAGTTAGATAACCTTAGCGCATTAGGAGTTGCACTTTTGTAAGCTAGAACATGAAGTTTATTTGATTAATACAACCAATTACATTTGCATAGCAATAAATTACATTTGTATAGCACCCTTCACATCGGGATGACATCCCAAGGCTCTGAACATAGTCGAGCCAGCCAGGGCTTGTGACGGTATGATGTAATCAACTTAATGAAACTAAGTACTTAATAATAAAAAGTTCTTTGACCTCAATTAAGTTTTAAGTAAACTACTTGAGTTTCTGGTAATAAGGGGTTAGGGGGTAAGCAACAGGAGTGTTAATATGAGCCAGTTATTATGGAATTGATCACTCCATAACTGGATTATTTAATCATTGTAAATAAAGTGAAAGGGATTAAGTCCTGTTGTTAGACATTAAAATACATGAGGTTTCTCTTATAAAGTTTGTCAAAAGTTAACAGAGGCCAACTGAAAGGGTGAAAACTGTCACAACCTTTATCATATCCACTCACAGCCGTCTGAGTTCCCAAGGAAAAAGGTCCAGTATATCCAGCCTTTTGCTATAACTGTAGTTCCTCATTTCAGGCAACATGCTGGTGAGTCTCGGCACCACCTCCAGTGCTTTTACATCTTGCCTAGAATGAGGAAGCCAAAACTCTATACAGTATTCCAACTTGTCTGACCAACCTTCCATACAAATTCAACATGACCTCTTTATCCTTATATTCTATTTCCTGAGCTATAAATCCCCAAATCCCATTTTGTTTTAAAATGGTCTTATCTATTTGGGTCACTGTCTTCATTGACCTGTGAATCTGTGCTCCTAGATCCCTTCGTTCCTCTACCCCTTTAAGATTTTCCCTCTTTAAGTTATAGGTTTTTCTTATGTTTTTCCTCCTGAAATGAACTACCTCACACTTTTCTTCATTGAACTGCATGATCAAATTTATCAAATTGGATTGCCTCACAGGACTTTACAATAATTCCTGTCAAGTGTAGTGACTGATTTGCATAGCCAAACATAAAAGTTATTTGGGCACAGCAATGTCCCACAAACAGCTATGAAGTCCCTATTCATCCCACTAGAAATCACTACAGTAAGATGCTGGTTATTCACATACAACTATCTGTGTATAAATTTGCATGGAAAAGAACACAGGGCTATGAGATACTAGCCAAAACATCCAGTTATATGTATGAACACAAGATTACTAGAAATGTGATTTAGCAGAAAAACCACGGGACTAGTAACCTTGTCCATACCATATGTGTACAAATTTATTTTGGTCAGCTGCGTGTCTCACGAATGCAGAAACCCATCATGGTACTTAAAAATATCCAAACCAGACGATGAATATCAAGTATGTACAACACTTACACTTGGAAATTTCCATGTGGCTGAAAGGTATGCACACTCTTTCTGGAGGGACACATCATTAGGTGCAAATTGGCGAGAGCCGTACACTGGGGATCTCAGAGTATGGGTTCAGCTACTGCTTGGAGTTTAACCAACTAAGGCCGCATAGCTTGCCACATTGAGAGCACAGTCTGACAAGCTTCCTTGTTACTTGTCCAGCTAGGACCATCTACTCATTAGTGCTTTGACTTGTAGGGTTAACAGACATGGGAAGAATAACTCTCCCCCGCACCCCAGAGACCCGTTTTCCTCTCTCAAGTTCTGACAACAAGCCAGGCTGGGCACTCCAAACAGCCTGAGGTATGGTGAACCTGCCTGGCCCAAGAACCAGGCACAGAGACTGCCATAGAGGATTCACTCGCTTCCAGCATACACTGATCACTGTAATAATAATAATAATCCTTGCATTTTATATAGCGCTTTTCACATCTTCTAGACGTCCCAAAGCGCTTCACAGAATATACTGTAAAGTGAATTGACTGTATATTTTTTTTGTGGGCGAACCCGGCAGCCAATTGTGCACAGCAATGTCCCACAAACAGTCATGGATTCAAAATGACCAATTTATTATTGTTTTTTTTGGAGGGATTATTATTAGGCGTGTGGAGTAAGGAAACTTGCCCAAGGTTTCGCCCTGTCTGGAATTGAACTCAGGTCTCTCACTTGCAAACCGAGTGCTCTAACCACTGAGCTACAGGACTCCACTGTACTTGTGTAATAAGGTGAAAGATATCAAAGCACTTTTTTCATCACTGGAATAGAATCTTCCTGCTATCCACATAATTTAAAAATCTCTCTCCACTTAATACTTTTTCCTTGGCATAAACATCTAACAGTTAGGAGAAAGCTCCCAGTGCATTAGCTAAGCTATTAAACAACAACAAAAACAAAATTACATTTGTTTAGCGCCTTTCACATCGGGAGGATGTCCCAAGGCGCTGGACAATCAGTGTTTCGGACCTGAGCTGGGATCGGGGTCGGGGAGAGTGGGGGGAAGGGGGGGGGGGGAAGGAGGATGACTGAAGGCACAGTCAAAGAGGAGGGTTTTCAGACAGTCTTGAAGGATGCAAAGGAAGGAATGTGGCGGAGGTCTGTGGGATGGAGTTCCAGAGGGTAGGGGCAGAGTGGCTGAAGGCCCACCCGACAATGGTGGGATGGGCAAGGTGGAGGACGTGAAGCAGACGGGAGTGCACTGAGCGGAGGGAGCGGGCAGATTGGTAGGGGGTTAGGAGGTCGCAAAGGTAAGGGAGAGCAAGGCCATGGAGGGCTTTGAAAGTGACAACCGGATAACACAGTGAAATTAGAGGGAAAATAAAAAATGACCTGAAAATAAAAAAGATGATAAAACATTATTTGAGCATTCAATGAACACAAGCCAGAAATGAATTAAAAATGAATTAATTCTTCTCATGCAGCTACACTGCAGACATTAGTTCAACACAGTGCTGTTATTAGTGAGGTGTGACTAAGTAGTTGCTTGGAGGTGCTCTGCCAGCTCTGCATCGCTCTCCTCCCATCTGATTGAAAGAACAACGGAGATTTGTAATCGCACACTTAGCGTCATACGCACACAAACACAGCGATACTAAAATATTGTCCAAAACACGCCTATTTCAAAATTCACCAAATAACTGATTCTCCAGCCAATTACTTACTAGTCTTAAGATCCCCATAAGTTTATAGGTATAACATCTTTATTTGCAAACTTTGTAGTTATACTGCATCCCCTATAATACCCAAACAGCATAAGGTGATCTCCCTCTGGGGCACTCAGTGTGGGGCAGTGTCACTGTGGGTCAGTCTCACTTTGGGGCAATGCTGTGTGCCAGAGGCTATTCGGGTTACCCCAAAGGACTGGTGTCGTTCCACGATGAGAAAAGTCTGATGTAAAATGAATTAAATTGTTAACAATCTCACCAAACTGAAGAGGTTTGAAAAATGATTGTTTTATTCCCTATTTGTAATAAAGTTACTAGAAACTTCAGTACATCTTATTGATTTTGATACAAATCTTCAGTTTTAGATAAGAGCTTGAATTGGCTGCTGACTAACAGAAAACGGCAGAGGCCAGAAAGAACATGAGGTGCAGGACTGGACTTGAGCTGTCCAGGCTCTTTCAAAGGGCCAGCACTGCCACAATGGGCTGTAAATTTCTATAGTTCTATGATTAAGATCAACCCTCGTTTGGGCTCCAGTGTTGTAATATGTGAATGTTGCATTGTCAGAGGTGCCATCCTTCAGATGAGATATTAATCAAGGTCCCATCTGCCTGTCCTTCTGATCCCATGAGACTATTGGAAAACAGAAGGAATTTATTCCCACTGTCCTGACCAACAATCCTCAGGATTAAACAAAACACAAAATACTGCAGATGCTGGAAGTCTGAAAACCAAAGCAGGAGTCGCTGGGAACACTCAGCAGGTCAGGCAGCATCTAAACTACCTATGATTAAGACATTTAATGCTGCCTGACCTGCTGAGTGTTCCCAGCGACATCCGTTTTTGTAATCCTCAGGGCTAGTTGGTTATTCAACTCATGGTTGTTTGGGGAATCTTGCTGTACACAAACTGACTGTCAGGTGTCATACAGAAGTTAGTCACTACAGATGACAATAAGTGCTGCAATGAGGTTTCAATAAATAAGGCACTAAGAATGCCTTAAAACTAAAGTTATTTATTTTTTTATTGGTGAGCGAGGTTAGACCTGCTCACTCCCATTGACCAAACATAATGAAACGTTCCACTTTGGGAGTGAGGATTGCCCCCGCAGAGAAACCCTAATCACCCCAAACTCTTCTAGGCTCCAAATTGTCTAACGACAATGTGGACCTGAACCATGTCTTCACGACCACCCGAGGAAGTCAGGTGACCGGATCACCTCTCCGCAGGGCAAGCCCAGCTTGAGCATAGTGACCAAGTGCTCAAGGTAGCTCTGAGTTCAAGTATTCTCTGCTTCCTCTTTGTGAGAGCAGATCAAACTCTTTAGATCGGAAGTACTGCAATACCGATCCCAACAAACAGAGGGCAGAAAGCACAGTGGTAGCCCAGAGCTCAATCCTCCCCATAATGCTCCCAGTTATGGGTGAGATTCGGAAATCACAATAGGAGATGAACTTTCCCAGCATCTCTAGCTCAAGGAGTAACTGATCAGAACAGATACTACACTTCATCTTAGCCAAAAGGCCAAGAAGCGATCAAAAAATTATTTGGTTAGTTTTCTTTGAAAATATGTATTTATTTATAAATACAATATTTGGTACAACAGAAATCCAAAACAAACACAACATACAACATCTTCTGCTACAATTTTTTCCTTTCTCCCAATACAAAAAACATTCCGTTGTTTACGGTACATTCCTTCACCGCACATAGGTTGTGCACACAGTTCTTGGGATGCTCCCTTCAAAACAGTTGGGAGTCGCCCCTGTGTACACCCCATCCGTGTGCGTGCCTGCACACACCCTGATAAGACGCATTTGCTGCTTTCGGAAGGTGCCCTGATGTGCACCGTACGTGCACATGTTTCCCATGCGTACATTTTCGGGATGCACTTTGGTTACATCTCAAGAGTATCTTCAGCCACACCAGAAGCCATTTATTAAAGCAATTTTCTGGCACTTCAGTCAATTCCTGTGCGTTTTTGTGAATTGAGTTGAGCTTTGATGCCACTGTGTGGCCAAACATGATGCATTGCAAGTCAAGGTTACAGAGGAATGACACTTCATATGTTTTCAGTGCTCCCTTCCTGTCTGGCGTGCAGTGATGCGAGCCCACACAAGGGAGGGCTTACCTCATTCAGATTAACCTGCAGATGGCAATTCTCAAACACAGATTACAAAGAGCTGTGCAACAAACATGATCACAGCACTACAGCTATATAAACACAAACAATCACCTACAAAAATACAGTCACTATAATTTACAATACATTCTGTGAACCACTTTGAGACGTCCTCCTGACATGAAAGGTGCTATACCGAGTGCAAGGATTGTTATTAATATAAATTGAGTAGGTTATTAGGTTATTAATTATTAGGTTCATTAAAGCAATGATTTTATCACTGGAAAAATACTTTTCCATTCAAGCAACCATGAGCAAGCATTCACAGAGTAGATATGGTACACAGTAGTAGTGAATGAACATTCCCATTGTTTGGTATATTGATAGCATAGGGCATAAGATTAGGAGTCTTGATGCTAGAGAAAAAGGTGAGGTTAGCCAAAACTTTTACACATCAGTGAGTACAGTAATTATTGATGTTTAACAAAACAGAATTTGAAGGGACTTGGATAAAAAAATTAAGAGAAAGAATATAAAGAATAAGAGATAAAGAGCAGGGATTTTAAATTAGAGCAGTTCGTTCCAATGGATACAATATCATCAGGCTTAAAGGAGGGATTGCTATTTCATGTGCAACAATTTCTAGGATGCCATCTCCTGTCTATCATTTACCACTTTCCAAACCATACATCTTTTTGACCTCTGAGTGAGAGCTAATTCAGTGTCAATCAATGATAATTTTATAATAAGAATCCTTGCATTTGATATAGCGCTTTCCACATCGGGGGGACATCTTGTAGCACTTTCAGGATAATAATAATAATAATCCTTGCATTTGATATAGTGCCTTATCATGTCTTCGAGATGTCTCAAAACGCTTCACAAAATATACTGCAAAGAGTAGTGATTGTATTTTGTCCTGTGGGTTTACATTCGTTGGGTACTGGGTTGACCTAAACTTGTTTCACTTAATAACCTTACAGAAGGGTGACTAAAAGTCCTGATTTCCAGGGCCAGTCCATGGATGAGGCATTGCGTCCCTGACCAAATTTGCCCTATCTACAGTTCAGCAACAAACTGAGCAAGAACAATAAAATTCTAAAACAGATACATTCATCAGAGAAATACAGCCATTAATCCGACAATCTTCTTCAGTACTGTCAGCATCAGGAATTGTGGTGAGTACAATTTTTTAAACATATGTCCCTGGATTTGATTTACAAATACCGTCACCATACCTTGTAGCCAGTGGAGGCAAGTGTTTCACTCTTTTCACATGGGTTTGATTGAAACCCAGATCCAGAGATTAGACTGGGTCCCGAGTGCTGTATATTAATCCCTTTCTTATTAGAAGCGGCTGCTTCTCATTAATACTGCACCAGAAACACTGCCAACGAGCTCAGAAAAGATGTTACAGTCAACATGTATCAGCAACACAACTCTCGCCGAGTTGGCACAAGGGTTGAAATACATTGCCAGAAAAGCAAAGAACATACATTGCTATATTTAGCAGCTTGTAGATTCCAGGAAAAGCGCACCAAACGGTTCAATTTAGAAGCCAGCTTTCTAGATTATGAGTTATAATATGGGTTAAATGCAAAGTAAACATTCAATCAGTCACTCATACTGAAATCAATATATAGTGTATTGGTAGTCTGTAGGCCCATATTGGAGAGGAGGAGAAACTGTTTACCATTGTGTACATTGCAGTCTGGGTACTTTGCCCCATCCTTGCACGGCCCCATTGGCTTCTCATCCCTCAGAGGACAGAGTTCAAAATTCTCACCCTCGCCTTCAAAACCTGATACAGCTTTGCTCCTCCCTACCCTGGTGACCTGCTAACTCCATACTGACCTGTCCACTCTCTTTTCGACTTTGGTCACCCTCCTACCACCATCCTCCCTGCCCTCCACCCCTCCTGATTCTAAACCCAGCTAAGATCCAAATCCTTGATTTTCCAGTGCCTTCCTATGTGAAAGGCAATATACAAATGCAATTTGTTCTTGTTGCATATGTAGTGAAGGTCTGTAGTCCAGTGGTTAGAACACTCGCCTCACAAGCGAGAGACCTGAGTCCAATTCCCGGGCAAGGTGAAATGTTGGGCAAGTTTCCTTACTCCACACGCCTGTTTACCAAGCAATAATTAGCAATTCAGCTATTAGTCGATTAGCAGACTGCCTTTCCGGGGAGGGTAATAATTCTTTCAAAAAAATAATACTACTGATAATAATAATCCTTGCATTTGATATAGCGCTTTTCACGTCGGGAGGTCGTCCCAAAGCGCTTCACAGAACACACTGTAAAGTATATTTTTTTTGTGGGCGAACGCGGCAGCCAATTGCGCACAGCAATGTCCCACAAACAGTCGTAGATTGAAAATGACCAATTTATTATTGTTTGGGGTTTTGGAGGGATTATTATTAGGCGTGTGGAGTAAGGAAACTTGCCAAAGGTTTCGCCCTGCCTGGAATTGAACTCAGGTCTCTCGCTTGCAAAGGGAGTGCTCTAACCACTGAGCTACAGGACCAATGAATTGGTCACTTCAGCCCATGACTGTTTGTGGGACACTGCTGGGCGCAATTGGCTGCCAAGTTTCGCCCACAAAATATACAGTCAATTTACTTTACAGTATATTCTGTGAAGCGCTTTGAGATGTCTCGAAGACTGTATCAAATGCAAGATTTCTTATTATTATATAGAGTGGCTGTTACATTGTTGATGCAAGGTCATATCTCTACAGTGGTTCTAGATATGCAGGGGAGAAACCTGACCTATAACTCAACTTGATACACAGAACATAAACAGAACATGGATGCTATTAAAGAGCCAACCAAAAGCTTTAAATAGAGCTCAGTAAAGAGAGCTCAGAGCAATTGGCACCAGTCATGTTTATACTACACATGCAAACAGCTCAGTTGCATTAAGGGCAGCATGTCAAATCTGTGGTAGAACAATGTGAGCTGCCAGCATGGAGTTGTCCAGCTGGCTCAGCATCATTGGGCAGAGTTAAAGCAAAGTAATGCTCTACTTATGTGCATTTACTATTCATGTGTTGGACTCAACTGAGCAGCATCTGAATACCAATTAGTTTTTACTAACATCTATATGTGCTACATGTAAACCATGTGTTAAACGGTATGTGTACAAGTTATAAGGATGTTCCACCACTTCCAACCAGCATCAGCACCTTACAATGATTCCCTTCTGGAAACTACAGCAATCAGTAACTACACTGCGCTTGAGGAAAGGAATTTCTGCTTTAGGTGTCAACCTAGTTCAGCTGGTAGCACTCTCACCTCTGGATCAGAAGGTTGTTGGTTCGAACCCCACGTTGAGACATTGAGCTAATAGTCTAGGCTGATACTTCAATGCAATGTTGGGGGAGGTGCCCATGAGATGTTAAACCAAAGTCCTATTTGGTTGTTTAGATGGACTTTAAAGTTCCCTTGGCTTTATTCAACAAAATAAGGGCACTTCTGATGCTGTCCTGGCCAATAATCCTTCAGATAAATTGGTCATTTTATATTTATTTGTGGGACATTGCTGTGCATAAATTGGCTGTTTTTGCTTTGTGTATTTATTATGAAATACACAATCACTGCACTACAATTCCTCGTGAAGCACTTTGAGATGTTTCAACATTGCAAGTGCTACATTAAATGTAATATTTTTAAAATTGAAAATCAACATTTTTTTGTATTTGATAGAGTGCCTTTGATGTCAGGAAGACATCTCAAAATGCTTCACAGAATTCTGTATAATACGTCGTTAGGTGTGAAGTCGCCTGTAAATTTACTGTGAATATTATATTGCTTTTTGTGAAATGTAGATTGGTAAAAATAAAAAATAAAGAAGCAAACAATGTAAATTACTTGATTTAACATTCAATATTGAATCAGTGTATTAAACCCGAAATAACTTTAGTTATAGAATTTATTTAAAAAAATAAACAATTGTAGGTTCACAATGACCTCACTTATATTGTTGATTTACATATCTAATTTTAGTAACCAACATTTGACAAAAAGCAATATAAGACTGGAAGTGAATGATGGGACAAACCATCTCAACCATGTAAACTGTCAGGCTGCTTTTCCTTCCTAAGAGGCTGATGCAAATATGACACTTTCTAAAATCCACAAATTAATCTAGCTGACTGACTGCAGCATCAGCCTCACTTGGTCCGTGGCCTGGGATCTCATTTATATTTACTGTAACTATCTCTGCAAATCAGCATGGGAACCACATGGAAAAAGAATGAGAAGAAGTCAATGCTGTACTAAATTATTTATTTTAATCTACACGACAAAACAACTCTCTTGATGACTTTTCAAGATGTGTTGGCCCTCCAGCACTGTCTAATAACTTGGGGAACAGCAGAAGTATAACAGCATACAATTATATTTACCTCACGATAAGACTATTCAGCACTGAATGCTTGAAAGGGAAATTGGTGCCTGTGGATCGTGGCAGTGGCAGGAGTGGCTGACGTCAGATTCTCTCTCCTGCGCACAAGTGATTATTATCAGACAGTGGGCTTGTTTTCAGAATAGTCTGTTTTGTGTTTGAGGACGTGCCTGGAGTAAGAACATAGTTAACTTTCTTTTGTAGCTGCTCCTCGGCTGATGTGTTTGAGCAGTGAGGAATTAAAGCAGAGGTTAGAAAAAATCTTTTTTTATGTATGGAATTTTCTGCAACTACCTGCTGACAAAGCCCATAGTTTATTTTAAAAAATTATAATATAATAATCCTTGCAAATTAATATAGTGCCTTTCACATCAAGAGGACATCTCAAAGTGCTTCACAAGATTATTGTAAAGTGTAGTGCTGTGTATTCTGTGGGTGCAAAAAAGAAAGCAGATTCAGAAGGAAAACTATTTCATTATTGTCCAATAAACAACCAATATGTGGCATACCAGAAAAAGTAATAATGCACTGGTTAAAGAAAGCTCTACCAAAAAGGAATCTAAATGTTTTTATCTGGGTTATTCCAGATCATTCCTAGAATCATTGAACCATAGACATTTACAGCACAGAAGCAAAACATTCAGCTCGTTTTCATAGCATAGCAAAATGTTACCCATTTTCACTTTCAATTGTTTAGAGAGCTCTAAATTACATCTGTTTGTTCTGTTTTTCTCTTAGGAAGGCATGTTAATCAGGATTAGCAGAATTGTAGAAAAAATCCAGGTTTAATTTGTAAATTTTTGGTTTAAAAATGAACCAGTTTCAAATTTGAGATTTTTCCACAATTCTGCTCCATCTTAAATTTTTTTAAGGAAAATGGTCTTAACACAGGCCTGTTCCAGCTCCCTTGGTCCCTCACATCACCATCATCAGTCCTGCCATCAGCCACTACTCCCTAATCTTTGGAACAGCAAGCCCCAATACTCCTTTATCTTTAAATTGCACTTGAAGATTTACCTCTACAACCGTACCTAAAGTCACTTCCCCTCCCCCCCTCCCTTGCTCAGTGTCCAACTTCCTATTATGAAGGCGAGGATTTTAAAGAGGCTTTACTGTTCAGATCACAAAATGTTACAGCGTAGAAACAGGTCATTTGGCCCATCAAGTCTGCACTGNTTTTTTTCTCTACATGAGTCGCCTAATCTAATGCCACTCTCCTGCTCGCTTGTTTTTTTTATTATTTTTTAAGCATCGATCTAGTTACTGTTCAAAATAATTTATGGACTCTGCTTTAGTAGCAGTTTGTGGCAGACAATTGCAACTTTTATTGACCTTAGTGTAAAGATTTATTTCCCAAATTCTCTTTTAATTATGATTTTATTACATTAAATCTATGTAGTTACTGATTCACTGAGCAATAAACATTGACTGTACTTTAACTTAATCTAGAAAACCTTCATTGGATCACTTCCTCACCTTCACAACCCTAATAAAAATACTCTTAACTACTCAGGTCTCTAGGGCTGAAAATCCTCATTTCCAGTTAACTTCCTGGAATGACTTTTCATGGCTGCACTTGTTTTCTTGCTTTTATATCATTCTTATTAAGGAATCTGCATAATATTCCAACTGGGGCCTAACTAAGACATTTAACATTACATCCTTACTCTTGTATTCTATGTATTCTCGATGTAAAACCTCCTTGCCTTTTTTATGTTCAGCAAAGTTGCCTGAGAATAAAGATAATAAAAGAACGCTGAACAAAACATAAATTTAGAGGAACAGGCAAGATAAACATCTCCAAGAAGCAGTCAGACTGCATTTCGCCTACAAAATATACAGCCACTATACTTTCTTTCCTCCTCCTTTCTCTCTCAATCACCCTTACCCCCCCACACACACCCCCCACACTCCCCCCCACACCGCCCCCCCCCCCAAATCAATCCCCACCCATCTCAGAGCACAGGGGTGGGAGGGGGGTGGGGAGGAAACAGGGAAAAGCCCCACATTTTCCTATCCTATTGCTGAAATTCCACTTGGGTTGAGACTTAAGTCCATTTCGTTCAAATCTTAAGCTTGGCGCGAGAATTTTATTTTATTTTTTTAAACGAACGATTTTAAGTCGCCTTCGGCCGCAGCTGATTATTTGTAATTATTAGTAGTATTGTTATTATGTGGAGTCCTGTAGCTCAGTGGTTAGAGCACTCGCTTTGCAAGTGAGAGACCTGAGTTCAATTCCAGGCAGAGGGTGAAACCTTGGGCAAGTTTCCTTACTCCACACAGAGCCTAATAATAATCCCTCCAAAACCAAAAACAATAATAAATTGGTCATTTTCAATCCACGACTGTTTGTGGGACATTGCTGTGCGCAATTGGCTGCCGCGTTCGCCCACAAATATACAGTCAATTCACTTTACAGTGTGTTCTGTGAAGCGCTTTGGGACGTCCTCCCGACGTGAAAAGCGCTATATCAAATGCAAGGATTATTATTATTATTATTATTACAGTGAAATCCTGTGAATGGATCTTGTGAATCCTCCCGAAATGAATGGCAAATACAAGATTATTGTTGATTGTAATGACGGAGAGAGACACTAAGAAACAATCAAGAGCAGAATGCAAATAAAGAGAGTGACTGAGAGTGGCAGAAGAGGGTGTGTGCAGTATCTTAAGGAGTATCAATTGTTGATGCAAGTAAATCTCTTACAACAAAAAATTGCGAAAGACTGCTACAAACAAGGCTCGGCTTTCTTCATGCATTCATGTTTTACTTAAAAGGATAGAAATGTCAGGAAAAGGGAGTTTTATTGATAGTGGGTATTATTTTATACAATATAAAATATGCAGCCTCCAAAAAGCTCAGGAGGTACAATTTATTTTCAATCCTCACAGTAATCAAAATTGGTGCTTGACTCACTTGCAGGAGGACAGAGAAAATTACCTATTTTTCATCACTCTGACTGTGTTCTTGTTTAACAACAGCAGCAATGGTGCCTATATTTACAACCACTTGTTGCACTGTGTTCTTTTAGATGTAAAAGTACATAAAAAAAACAACAAAAAGACCCAGACTACCTGGGGGTATTGAAGTCTATTAAAGAGAAAGCTGCAACCTTAGTGAAAGAATCAATACATGTCTGTAATAGAATTCTCAATGATTGAGTAATTTCACTTTTCTAAAATCAAATGTCATCTTTTGTCGGGTGGCAAAAGAATGAAATATTGTCACTGCAAATGTCTTTCTTGGAAGAGATGACTAGAGGAGTGTGCAGTCTTCAGGCTGCAGTTAATTTCCTGTTAGCACAGCTTGACTGGATCTGCAGTGCCCTCGATTATACTGACTAGCTTGAGATTGGTAAGTATAAGTAAATAAATAATCCTTGCATTTGATAAGTAAACAAGTTCAATGAACCTTTATTGGAGCATTCACCAAAATACAGCTCTCTATATAACAACAACAAAATTACATTTGTATAACACCTTTCACGTCGGGAGGATGTCCCAAGGCACTGGACAGACAGAGTTATGAACCTGAGCTGAAGGTCGGGGTGGGGGAGGGTGGTGGGGGAAGCAGCGAGATCGAAAGCACGGTCGAAGAGGAGAATCTTGAGGTGGATCTTGAAGGTGGCGAGGGAGGGGTGAGATGGAGGGACTGCGGGATGGAGTTCCAGAGGGTGGGGCAGAGTGGCGGAAGGCCAGCCCACCGATAGTCGGGTGAGCAAGGATGTGAATCAGGCCAAAGCCCACTGAGCAGAGGGAGCGAACAGGATGGTAGGGGGTTAGGAGGTCGGAGAGGTAGGAGGGAGCAAGACCATGGAGGGCTTTGAAGGTGAAGACCAGGATCTTGAACTATGTCCTCTGTGTGATGGGAAGCCAGTGGAGTTAGGCAAGGATGGGGGTGATAGGGTCACGGAGCCTGGTGCAAGAGAGGACATGGGCTGCAGAGTTCTGGATGATCTGCAGCTTATGGAGGGAGGAGTTGGGGAGGCCGATAAGCAGTGAGTTTGCATAGTCGAGCCTCGATGTAATGAAGGCGTGTATGAGGATTTTGGTGGCCTGTGGTGTGAGACAGTGTCAGAGCCGGGCGATGTTGCGAAGGTGGGAGAAGGCAGAGCAGGTCATGGCGCAAATATGGGGTAGAAAGGATAGTTGAGAGTCGAACAAGACCCCAAGGTTCTGACCTTCATTGCCTGTGTTCTTTCCCAATAGTGGATCCATATAAAATACTATCTGTATTGTAGGTCTTTACCTAAGCACATTCTGGTTTATAGACAGTGCCTCATGCGTATAACGTCTATAAAAAGTCTTATCAACTTTTGACTGGGAGACAGAAAGCAGAGGGTAGTGGTGAATGGTTGTTTTTCAGACTGGAGGGAAGTATACAGTGGTGTCCCCCAGGGGACAGTGTTAGGTTCACTGCTCTTTTTGATGTATGTGATTCCTGGATTTGGGTATAGTGAGCAACATTTTAAAGTTTGCAGATAACACAAAACTTGGAAACGTAGTAAACAATGAGGATGATGCAGACACGTGGGCAGATTAAATTTAATGCAGAGAAGTCTGAGGTGATGCATTTTGGGTGGAAGAATGAGGAGAAGCAACATGCTACATTTTAAAGGGGGTTCAGGAACAGAGAGACGGTGGTTCACGTACACAGTCTTTGAAGCTGGCAGAACAGGTTGATAGAATTGTTAAAAAAACATATGGGATCCTTGGCTTTATAAATAGAAAGCATAGAGTACAAAAGCAAGGAAGTTCTGCTAACCCATTATAATTCACTGGATAGGCCTCAGCTGGAGTATTATGTCCAATTCTGGGCACCACACTTTAGGAAGGCTATCAAGGCCTTGGAGAGGGTGCCGAGGAGATTTACCAGAATGGTACCAGGATGAGGGACTTCAGTTATGTGGAGAGACTAGAGAACCTAGGATTGTTCTCTTTAGAGCAGATAAGGTTAAGGGGAGATTTAATAGAGGTATTCAAAATTCTGAGGGGTTTTGATAGAGTAGGTAAAGAGAAATTGTTTCCTCTGGTGGGTAGGTCGGTATCTAGTTTCAAGTTAATTGGCAAAAGAACCAGAGGGGAGATGAGGAGGCATATTTTTTAACACAGAGAGTTGTTACGGTCTGGAATGCACTGCCTGAAAGGGTAGTGAAAACAGATTCAACTTTCAAAAGCGAATTGGAGAGGTACTTGAAAAGGAAAAATTTCCAAGGATATGGGGAAAGAACAGGGGAGTGGGACTGTTTGGGTAGCTCTTCCAAAGAGTCAGCACAGGCACGATGGGGCGAATGGCTTCCTTCTGTGCTCTAATATTCTATGATTCTGTGACCTGTAAGACGAATAATTGCTACAATTCAGCATCTGGCTTAGATAGTGACTCAAAGTGTATAGCCATCTGTTAGACATTGTGTATCAGCCAGGCTCAGTGGTAGCACTCTCACCTCTGAGTCTTGTTACGGGTCACACTAACCTATCAGTGTTTCATGTTTAAATGTTGATTGTAACGCTGAGTGATTCCAACTAGGCTGTGGTGCAATGCATGGTGAAAAAACTTAAAGAGATGTTGTGCAGCCTTTTGTTTTCGGTCCCAAGACCACAAAATATACAGTCAATTAACTTTACAGTATATTCTGTGAAGCGCTTTGAGACACCTCAAAGATGTGATAAGGCGCTATATGAAATGCAAGTATTAGATATATATATATATATGTGTGAATTGGTTGCTGTGAATTGCAGGAAAGCGCTTGGGTCACATAGGAATTAAGTATCTTTTGGGATCAATTCCATCTGCTGACATCGAGATTAAGCTGCATGCCTGACTGGAGGTGGGTAAACTCCCAGTCAAGATTGGTTTCTTTAATTATTATTTGGGGAATTGCTGCTAGTTTTGAGTATAATAGTTCTTAGATAGAAATGTTATTGTTAAATATTGCAACAGTTTATTCATGTTACCGCGATTGAGTTAAGACCTTTCTCTTTGATCGTGCCTTGAGCTCCCCTCTCGACTCTCAATCCCCTCCTCGCTCCCTCCCTTCCCTCACCCTGACCATTTCCCCCCTGCTCGGGTCCTGACCTAACTGTCCAGTGCCTTGGGACGTCCTCCCGACGTGAAAGGCGCTCTATAAATGGAATCTTGTTGTTGTTGTTGTTAAGCCAGGGCAAGGGCACTTTAATAAAAATTACTTTTGAACTTCTATAAAGTATGCTCAAGTTCTGTTAGAAATAAAGGAGGGAATGAATAGTACTGGCGTTAGGTCCATGAACCAACCTGAAGTGCGGAAACACTCTGAGCTGAGGGCTCAATTGAAGTAAAATTAATCATTGAGGTGATATGCCTACTATTGGTGTTGGTCAATTGACTAAGCAATTACAACTCCATTAGGAAGCACAAAAGGGGAAATATCGTGACAGAGCCACTTAGCAATAAGTGAAAGAACCGTCATAGTTTGATGATTGTGCATTCAAGCCTCACGTTGGAACTTGGAATCACGTAGACTAAGCTGATACTCCAATGCAGTACTGGGGGTTTTGCATTGTCAGAGATGTCATCATTCAAAACCTAACGCTAAACCAAGGTCCCATCTACCTGTTCAGGTGAATGTGAAAGATCTCATGGCACTATTCGAAAAGAGAAGGGAGTTTCTTCCAGTTTCCTGGCCAACAATCAACTGTAATCAACCAACGGTAAAAATCCCCCAAATAAAATTGATCAGACTCCATGGATGTTTGTGGAACATTGCTGTGTGCAACTGGCTGCCATATTTCACCCACAAAATGCATAGTCAATCCACTTTCCAGTATATGCAAGAGGACATAGACAGGCTGGTGAAATGGGCAGACACATTGCAGATGGAATTTAATGCAGAGAACTGTGAAGTGACGCATTTTGGGAGAAGAAATGAGGAGAGATAATATAAGATAAATGATACAGTTTTAAAGGGGTTCAGGTGCAGAGACCTGGGGGTTAACATACACACATCTTTTAAGGTGACATGACAAGTTGATAAAGTGGTTAAAAAAGCATATGGGATCCTTGGCTTTATAAATAGAGGCATTGAATATAAGAGCAAGGAAGTTATGTTGAATCTTTACAAATCGCTGGTTCGGCCTCAGCTGAAGTATCGTGTTCAATTCTGGGTACTGGAAGGATGTTAGGGCCTTGGAGAGGGTGCAGAGAAGATTTATTAGATTGATACCAGAGTTGATGGACTATAATGTGTGGAAAGCCTAGAGAGGCTGATATTATTATCCTTAGAGTAGAGAAGGTTTCGATGTAACAGAAGTGTTCAAAATTATGAGGGGTTTTGATAGAGGAGATCAGAAGAAACTGTTTCCTTTGGTGGGTGAGTTGGTAACCAAAGGTCACAGATTTAAGATAATTGGCAAAATAACCAGAGGGGAGACGAGGGAAATCTTTTTTTACCCAGAGAGTTGATATGGTCTGGAATGCACTGCCTGAAAGGGTGTTGGAAGCAGATTCGATAATAGCTTTCAAAAGAGAATTAGAAGGGTACTTAAAAATCATAGAATCATAGAATTGTACAGCACATAAAGAGGCTATTCGGCCCAACGAGTTTGTGCTGGCTCTTTGAATAGAGCAATTAATGTCAATCCCACTCCCCAGCCCTTTCCCCATAACCCTGCAAACCCGTCCTCCTCAAGGAAACATTTGCAGGGCTATGGGTTAAGAGCGGGGAAGTGGGACTAGTTGGTGGCTCTTTCAAAGAGCTGGCACAGGCACGATGGGCCAAATGGCCTCTTTCGGTGCTATAAAATTCTATGATTCTATATCCTGTGAAGCTCTTTGAGACATCTGAACAACATGATAAGGTGCTATATCAAAAATGCAAGGATTATTTTCTGGAATACAGGCTGAGGAATATTTGCAGACCAGATATCTGTACACATAAACGTCGGTTGAAAAATGAAGTACGTGTTGTGATAATTATCACATGTCACATTTTTATCCAACAGAGAGCACCTGTCATTGTAGTGTTACATAATGTTTCATAGAATCGGCAGCACGGAAACAGGCCATTCACCGCAATACGAGGCATCAAGATAATAGAACAAGAGGGTCTAGGTTTAAAGTTGTGAAGGGCAGTTTCAGGAGAAACACCAGGAGGTTTTTCTCTACTCCGAGGATAATTAACAATTGGATCAGTTTGCCAGGAAGGATGGTTGAGGCTAGGACACTGGACTCATTTAAAACACAGCTTGATGTAGGGTGTGTTCTGAAGAGATGAGATCAAATGGGCCGAAAGGACTCCTTCATCCAAACCAATCTTGTGATCTTATATTCCACATAAGTCTCCACCCATTCTAGTAAGTATTGTGTGAGGGAGCAAATGCAAATCCAAAAAATAAACCATTGTTTCAATTCTAGCCTAAGACATCCCCGCAGCCATTCAAAGCGTAAAACATCTCCAGAACCAGAGAGGTAAAATAACAATTATACTTATATTTAATTCCAAATCAATCAGCACTAAAACATCATTAAATAAAGGAAACACAAAATACTGCAGATGTTGGAAATAAAGGAAACTGACAGCCATCCCCCAATGACTATTATTTTATTGCAACTTCATTTTAACATCACAGCTTTATTTTATTGATCATATAATTTGACCTGAATAAAATACGTCAATTACTCAAGAACACCTACAGTTTGACCCACATGCTTTGCTAACAGTGGTGCCATTCTGCCATGCAGTCACACTGTTCCCACCAGGGGGCAATCAGCTGATTTTGTCCTGACATCATTATTTTCAAGGATCACTGCCTTCATGAAAAAATGTACAGTACCTATTTTATTGTTTTGCTTAGGAAGAGGGAAGAGCCAGGAAACCTGAAACAAAGGGCACTTAGAGAGACAAGGGAGGAAATCTGTAAAACATTGAGGAACAACTGGATCAGCTGGAGCAATTCAGCCTTCAAAAAGCTCCCGTGGAGTCCTGTAGCTCAATGGTTAGAGCACTCACTTTGCAAGCGAGAGACATGAGTTCAATTCCAGGCAGGGCGAAACCTTGGGCAAGTTTCCTTACTCCACACTAACCCTAACCCTAATAACAATCCCTCCAAAACCCAAAACAATAATAAATTGGTCATTTTCAATCTACGACTGTTTGCTGTTTGTGGGACATTGCTGTGCGCAATTGGCTGCCGCGTTCGCCTACAAATATACAGTCAATTCACTTTACAGTGTGTTCTGTGAAGCACTTTGGGACTTCCTCCCGACGTAAAAACGCTATATCAAATGCAAGGATTATTATTATTATAAAAAAGATCTCTCAGATGAGACTTTATGCAGTATAGTAAAATTATGAAAGGATTCAACAAAGTGGACATGAGCAGGTTGCTTTCTCTAGTTGGTGAGTCTAAAACAAGGAGGGCATAAATGTAAGTGAGCCACAAGCAGATCTAAAAGGGAGGTTAGGAAAAATTTCTTTATGCAGAGGATGGTGAGGAACTACAACTCACTGCCAGAAACGGTGGTTGAAGCAGAAAGCATCAACATTTTTAAGATGAAGCTTGAGAAATACATGAAGGCAAAAGCAATAGAGGGATGTAGAATAGAGGATTAGGAGAGGAGGGAGCTCATGTGGAGTGTAAACACCAGCAGAGAATAGTTGTTTCTGTGCTCCGTCGTTCTCTGTAAATCTATATAATATTTTAATTTCACTATAAATCTGAGATTTGGCCTTGTATGCAGCATGCAAAAAGCACATAAATTGTGGTTAATATTTTCTTTAAAAAATCAGATTTGAATTCCAAATTGCAATTCAAAAATTCATCCAAAGTGCTCAAATATGTATGATTTGTTTAATTCCAATTCGTAGGTATGAAATCTGCATTCCATTGCATACAATAAATAAACCAAACAGAATAACAGCTGAGTGCAACTCCATCCATCATAACTTCTAATTATATTCTGAATAACACAGTATTACTTTGCTTGATAGATTATTTCAAATATTTATAAGTCTTTGAATGAATAAGCTTCACTTGATATCAGTCAAGCTTACTAAATCTACCCTTCAGTCATTTCCATTTATGGAAATACTGGTCCCCTGTTCATGGCTTAGTTTGAAGTGACAGTCTAGGTTTAACAAATCTATAACCATTAAGTATGGATATTCTTCAAAGAGATTTATATTTCAATGAGATATTCATTTAACCACCTTCATACCCAACAGTAAAGCTTAAGTTTCTCTCATCTTTCTCCAGAGTTCATCCTCATTTTCCCACTTGGAATCTGCCTCATTGCTCTTTCAAGCACTTTTTATAATTTGGTATTCTTTGTTGTTGTGTGCTGACAGAATATTAAATGTATTAATTAGTTCTTTAAAGCCTTAGTGGAATAGCCATAATTTTATATTCTTGTATTCTGAGTGTATATCCTTACATGCTTCTATTAGCTTGCTTAAGTAGACATTAAAAGTAACATCCATACCTTAACTCCCATAAACCTTTATAAATAGCAAAGAACCCAATACAGTATCGGCACTAGCATGGATAGAAAGGTGTCAAGTTTCTGCGTGTTTGTTTCTCTCTCTCTCTCTCGTGTATTTCTCTGACTGCTTCACTGTGTTTGTGTGTGTTTCTCTTTTCCTCTCGCTCCTCTGTGTGATCACATATGTGTTTTCCTCTTGCTCTTTATCTCTCTCAATGAGTTGTGTGTGTTTCTCTTTCCTTCTGTACGTACCTGGATCAGATCTCTCGATCTTTCACTGCTCATGACAAATCGTGACCCTGGTAATTTTGCACACATGAGGAACTTAAAATAACTACAAATTTTCATCGATATCACAGCCTGAATTCCCCTCGGGATCAGAGTCCTAATGCACAGTCACTGCAATTTACAGTAAAATTCTGTAAAGCATTTTGAGGCGTTTTGACAATGTGATAAGGCACTATATCAAAGCAAGGATATTCTGCAGTGGGAGAAAGGAAACGTGCCCAACGTTTTTCCCTGCCCGGTAATCAAAACTAGGTTCTCTCACTTGCAAGGTGAGTTCTCTCATCATTAAGCTACAGGACTCCAGATAGGAGATGCAGATAGGAGAATCACAATGCAAGAATCACAAAAGAACAACCAGCTGTCAGAATTGTTTGAGTTCATAGACAAATCTGTGGATCTCCTTCATTTAATTTATTCCATTTGAATTTCCAATTCACCTCCACTGACTATTATCAGCAAAATACAATATCGTTCACGGTACAAGTAAAATATAAAAATACATATTTTATTGTATAAAATATACAATAAATTTTATACAAAAATTTTATACAAATATACCGCTATTGATTATTTTAGACCTCTATTCACGCCAAAGAAAAAAAATATTACTCTTTGTATCTGGATTAATAAAGGACTGTAGAAGTAAGCAATGTCTCAGGGATTAGTCATCCCTTGTAATTCCATGAATAAATGATCAAACGTAGCACTTACAGCATGCAAAATACTCTGATGTGGAAATGGCTGAACTAGTCTGGTTGTTAAAATGGATTACAATCTTACACATCTTGCCTATTTAAGCAACATGGAGTCTGTAGCTCAGTGGTTAGAGCACTTGCCTCGCAAGCAAGAGACCTGGGTTCGATTCCCGGCAGGGCGAAACCTTGGGCAAGTTTCCGTACTCCACATGCTTGATAATAATCCCTCAAGAAAAAAATAAAATAAAATTGGTCACTTTAATCCACGGCTGTTTGTGGGACTTTGCAGTGCGCAATTGGCTGCCACATTTTGCCCACAAATCTACAATCAATTCACTTTAAAGTATATTCTGTGAAGTGCATTGAGATGTCCAGAAGATGTGAAAAGTGCTATATCAAATGCAAGGATTATTATTATTATTATAACATCAATAACGCAAAGGAGGCTTTTATTGTCATAAAAACCTTCGCTGAATTTGGCACCAAGTCTTTTCGCACACACAGGCACATATATATTGATTGTCTAAACAGTTTTTGGAGGAAAAGCATCCGAATCCAAAGGGTTCCTATCCCCGGCAGTAACATTCTGCACTTTGGCAATCCTGAATAAGACCTATCTTTTCGAAATTTTTTGAGGGATATTTCCCCTCCCCACTCGCCTCGGCTCCCACAGCTTGGGTGCCAAGCCATTATTGTTAAGTGCCTTGGGACATCCTGCCATATAAATGTAAAACTGTATTACGTAGTATTCTTAAAGCAATTGAAAACAATGGGGTGAAATTAATGTTCTTTAATTATGCATTCACAGTGAGCGAATTCTCATATAGTGAAGCACGAGATATTTTGAGTCATTCTAAGTATTGCTGAGGCACTAAACGCCTCTACCCCCACTTCTGTTATTTCAATTTCCCTTTTTTAATATATTTTTTAAAACTTCGCTCCCATCTTTATTTTCAGTAATGTCGACTAGAGATAACATAGTTATACATTATCCAAAGCAGCTTCTTTGATAATGCAAAGATTGAGGACAGATAGAGAGTTCCACTTATGTATGCCATCTATACTTGGAAATTGCCCTGTATCTAGAATGGATTGCACACTCTCTTCCTGGAGGAATACACCTGGTTTACTGAATTCTGAAGAGTATTATTTGCAGGTTGGCAAGAGCTAAGGCTTGGCGACCCAAGAGTATGTTTTCAGTTACTGCTGGAGTTCAACCAAGTAAAACTACATAGCTTACCATTGAGAGCACTATCTGGCAAGCTTCCCACTATGTGTCCAACTACGACCAAAACCCTACTCATTAGGACTAAGGTTTGTTGGGTTAATAGGAGCTGAATAGGAAGAATGCCTGCCCCCTGCTCTTCCAAGTCCTTCACATCCTGTTGATAACTAAGATTAGCTAGTTTGGCATCAGCAATGCCCTGAGGCAGCAGTGAATCCGTCTGTCTCAAGGTGGATACTACTGGTCTATTTTAGTTATATAAATTCAGATTATTTTTTCACAGTATCATTCTGTCAGGGATGATTCAAGCGCTCTGGGAATTCCCCCCCACCCCAAGGATGAAGGGTGCTATATAAATGCAAATTGTTGTTGTTGTGAGGATCTTTAACCCCGACCTGAAAAACTAAATGTGATGTTGGTTTAACTTCTCCTTAGAAGGAACAGCACCTCCAGTATTGTAGTGCATCTCCCATCACTGCAATCTAGTGGCAACTATTGGGTACATTTATCTGAGTGTACATTTACTCTATTTGCTTGGTCTTTCAGAGCATTTAGAATTTGGCAAATTTTCTAATAGAGCCTGAATTTTGAAACCAGTTTTCTGTAAGTTTCTGCACAAAACCAAGTTTTATTGAAAGTTAAGACTGAGCGATTTGTGAGTCAGAAGATTGTTGGGTCAAGCCCCACATTGGGACTTGGAACTCATACAGTCTAAGATGACACTCCAATGCTGAGGTGTGTTGCATTTTAGGAGATGCCATCCATCGCATGATATGCAGACTGCTGGACGTTCCTGACTCCATAGCAATATTTGAAAAGAAAAGGGAGTTTCTCCCAATGACTGGCCAACAATTCCTCAAATAAAACTGATTAGTTACTTCATCGTTCTTTGTGAGACATTGCTGTGCGCAAATTGGCTGCCGTGTTTGAGCACATAACCGAGTCACTACACTTTACAGTATAATCTGTGAAGAGCTTTGGACACCCACCTGATATGAAAGACGCTATACCAAATGCAAGGATTATTATTATTTTACCAACTGAACCAGGCTGACACCTAAATCTACTGAAGTTAAGATAATCAAGAAATAACTACCATTCATTCATTGATCCACAACTCACAGCCGGGGAATATCATCAACATGAGTAAGGTACTCAAATCCCTTCACTCCCTGGCACCTCCCTACCTCTCCGATCTCCTCATTCCTCGAATCCACCACCCAGTGCCACTGCTCGACTGGCCTTCTGCTTGTCCTTCGCACCCTCTGCTCCATCATTGGAGGTTGCACTTTCAGCCACTACACCCCGAAACTGTGGGACATTCTCCCTAATTCCCTCCACCTTACCCCCTCTCTCCCCTTTTTCAAGTCCCACCTGAAAACCTTCCTTTTCACCTCCCCCCCAGCTCGGAGTCAGGCTCTGCCACTGTTAAGAGTTCTGAGACACTGCCCTGTGTGAAGGGTGCTTTATAAGTGCAAGTTGTTGTTGTGTAAGACAATTGTTTACTACTGCAGATAAATTGGAAACCAAGTATTACAACAATCTTCTCAGCATTTTCTCAATTAAACAATCAGGCAACACATGTCTTCTAATACAAATTACTGGCACAAATAATATATTTTAATTAAATGTTCATGTCATTGCTTGTACAACCTATTTTCTCAATTCATATGGAGCACTGAAGCAAATTGTCCAGCAATATTTCTGAGCTTCACATTATTATAAATCTTCATTATTCGCTTGGCGCAGTAGAAATTTGCTCAGGTCATGCTGTGTCTATGAATATACTTATCTATTGTTCAATGGTGCCATGAGCACTGCAAACAGCCTAATTTCACAAATTTGGGGTTGAGGGGATGTTCACCAATGACCAGCCATAGCCTGAGTCATCGCCAGCAACAGAAGTTCCATTAATATGATTATTGTCAAATTGAATGTTGCATTTTTTTACCCCAAAAGTGGAACTTATTTGCTATAAATGTCCAAGCAGAGGAATATGATTAGACTATAACTTGAGGGAATCAGCTTTAGAACGAACATGATGGCCAAAAAGTAATAATCCTTTTGATATAGCTCTTTCATATTGGAAAAATGTCTAAAGTGATTCCCAGGATATAGTGTAAAGTGAAACAACTGTATTTTATAGACAAACAAGGCATCCAATTTGTGCATAGCAGTGTCAACAAATGGACATGAAGTTAAAGATCAATTTTAATTTGGGGATTGTGGTCAGGATGCTGAGAGAAATTCCCTTCTCATTTTGAATACTGCCAAGGAATCTTTAATGACCATCTGAACAGGCAAACAGGATCTCACTTTAATGTATTACCTGAAGCACAGAACCTCCAACAATGCAGGATACTGTCAGCACTGTATTAGAGTGACAGCCTAGACTCTATGAGCTCAAAACCACAACATTGGGCTTGAACCTCTGACTCATAGGTGAGAATCCTACCAATTGAGCCAGCCTAACAAATGGCTTCCTTCTATAAACTGTAAACTTTTTATGATTCAAGCACTTGACTGAGGTACATTTATGAACCGAATTCCAGGATGGTGATCTTAACTCTAAGCACTAGAATGCTGAGGTTAATGTTTCCTTTCAATGGCTGTTGGGACTTTGCTGTGCACAATTTGGCTGCTGCGTTCACCTACAAAATGCACAGTCACTGCACTTTACAGTAAATCCTGTGAAGCACTTTGAGATAAAATGATATTATGAATGATATATGCAAATATGAAAGGCACTAAATGATCCTTCCTTGGGATATTTTTGGATATGTGAAATCAAAGGATTAATGTTATTTTTTGTTATACTTTATTTCTTTCCCAGGTATTCTTTTTTAAAAAGGATCACAACTGAGGTTTAATTTGCTCACTGAAAACAACTACTAGGTACTAAATGTATCTTCCCCACTACCTCTGACTCCACTAACCTATCATCTGGATCAGTTGTATAAAACTGTGTTACTCTTCACTTGGCAAATAGCAGCACAAACTGAAAGAATAATGACATCATGCGTGTGTGCCTTATATCTTTTAAAATTAAGTCAATCTTCATTTGAAATTCCAAAGATAGAAATTCCATGATTCAAATTTTGGAATAATCTTTTTAAATCATTCAACACAACATAATTTGTCCATGAAATTATTTTTGCAGTCCTAACACTAAATTATCTTATTGGAAAGAATGCTGCTGATTTGTCACTATGTTTACAACTAACACAGAAATAGAACAACTAGTGTCACCACATTGGGTCTCAAACTGTGAGAGTTGCTGGTTAATACTGAATTAATAAGAAGGTTTAGGTGAAGAACACCCTTCGGGCTATTTGATCTCATCCTTGCTGAATATGCATCCTATCGTCCTCCCATCACAGAACCAAACTGTTTAATAAATGTGTCCAGTGCCTTGACCTCAACTATCCTTCCTGGTCACCTGTTCCAATCTTGATTATCCTTTAGGTAAAGAAATACTTCGTGATATCTGGCCTGAAATTGTCCTTTGCCCATCCTGAACCTGTGCACTCTTGATCTGCTAACTTTTTTGGTGCATAAAGAAATAAAATTCTGGGATTTGGGGGAGAAAGGGCCACAATCTAGGATAAAAGGTCAACAGGCAAATGGGTGGCCCCAAATTGGCTTTTGAAAACTCTCCTACAGAATCAGAGTAGATTGTCCCCGAGTTATGTTTGTAACGAATCCTACAGTTTAACTCATAAACCTGAAGGAAGTTAAAGCAATTTCCAGTTTGTGCATACTACATTTCTGACCCCAATATGTATTTGTCTCAAAACCCAGTGGCTCTTCAGAAATGGTACACTTTAGCATTCCTGGCACACACTGGTTTGCTTGCAATGTCTGGCGATTCATAAATTCATCAATGTCAAGTGGATACAGCATTATTCACACAGATCTATCTATCTGTTTTGCTTCACATAAGTCCAACTCAGCACAAGGTGAGAGGGATAAAGGCAGCTGAGAAACAGATGGGGAAAAAGAATAATTATGGTTATTGATTGTGATTCCTGTGATTTCCTGTTAACTCTGTCAGGTGATGAAGATCTAACACTGATAGGACAGACGATTTGTCTGGGAACAAAAACAATGATCAGGGGAGACTGAGGAAGAGACCAGCTTGCAAAGAAAGAGCCATTTCCCCCAATATACAGAAAAAACTTTGAGGGAAAAGTAGAGCTGCTGCCAAAGTAGCAGGAAGATGAATGAAAGAGAATAGCTAGCTCCTAGAGGCAGTCATTCTGGCAGTTTGTTATTTATCTTGTGCCTGAATTGTACCTGGAGTTATAGCCTAGGCCAATAGAAAAGTGCGGACACATTTGCCAAAAATTGCAGGGGGATTTGACTATTTGATGGAGAATTGCGGGGACATTTTTGACAAATTTTGCAGAAAATGGCGGGGAATTGATTGCTGCTATTGAGATACATTGTACTGCCAAACTACATTTTTTCACTTTATTGATAAAAACTAAACATGAGGAAATACCACATATTTGACTGTTACAAAAAAAATGTGAATTGCTTCTTTAACAAAACTGGGTAGCCTTATTTTGTGGGGGGGCACACACCCCGAGGCTACAGGAGCTCTCAAGGCCCAGTACTGCACAGACCCAAAGCGAGAGAGACACACACACTCGTAGACACAAAGAGAGACACCCACTCAGAGACACATACACAGAGTGACACACACATTCACAGAGACACACACACACACACTCACAGACATAGAAAGACACTCATTGACACAGAGACACACACTCACAGACACAGAGAGACTCACACACTCACAGACACAGAGAGAGACACACACTCAGAGAGACGCACACACTCACAGAACACAGAGAAGTGCACATTCACAGACACAGAGAGACACACACTCAGACACAGAGAGATACACACTCACAGAACACAAAGAGAGACACACACTCACAGACACAGAGAGACACACACTCACAGACACAGAGAGACACACAATCACAGTCACAGAGAGATACACACACTCACAAACATAGAGAGGCACACACGCTCAGACACAGAGATACACACACTCACAGTCACAGAGAGACACATACACTCAGACACAGAGAGACACACACTCACAGAGAGACACTCACAGACACAGAGAGACACACATATTTACAGACAGAGAGAGACGCACACTCACAGACACAGAGAGACACACACTCACAGAGAGACACTCACAGACACACAGAGAGACATACTCACAGACACAGACACACACACATTTACAGAGAGAGACACACTCACAGAGAGAGAAACTCACTCACAGATACAGAGAGCCATACACACTCACAGACACAGAGAAAGACACAGACACAGAGAGACCCACACTCACAGACACGGGGAGAAACACACACAGAGACACAGAGAGAGACACATTCTCAGAGAGAGATGCACACTCACATATAGACACTCACAAACATATAGAGAGACATACACACAGACAATCATACACACGCACACTGACAAACACACAGAGGGACATACACACAGACAATCATACACATTCACACACTCAAACACACACAGAGACATACACACAATCATACACACTCACACAAAGAATCACAACAATGAAGCCCATTTGCCGCTTGTTCCGCACCGCGTTTCAGTGTTTGGAGCCGCCCCGCCCACAGTGATGTGAGATAAAGAGCCGGGTGGCCCACGGGCCATAAAATACATTGATAGTGGGTTTGTAGCAGAGGAGGGTGTTTGTAGGGGTTTCTATTGGCCCATTTTTTTTGTTGCTTCTTTGGGATTTAATCCCTGCTGAACTCAGATCTCCAGGTCAGTCATCTTCCTCTTGTTCATTTCCCTCCATCTCCTGGATCTGAGATTGTCATTGTCGGAGCCACCCGTGCATCACATAAGACATTAAACCAAGCTTCTATACCCTCTTCATGTGGCCGTTAAAAATCCCACAGCGTTATTCGGAAAGAGAAGGGAGTTTATCTTTCCTGTCATCCTGGCCAACAATCCCCCTGATAAAATTGATTACCCACTTCATGGCTGTTTGTGGGTTGCTGCTGTGTGCAAATTGGGTTGTGGGATTTGCCCACAAAATACAGTCACTGCACTTTACAGTATTTCTTGTGAGGCACTTTGAGAGGTTCTCAAGACATGATAAGGCACTGTATCAAATGCAAGGATTGGAGTTCTGTGACTCAGTGGTTAAAGCACGCGCCTTGCAAGTGAGAAACCTGGGTTCAATTCCCAGCAGGGCAAAACGTTGGGCAAGTTTCCTTACTCCACACACCTCTGTTTACCAAGCAGTAAGTAGAAACCCGTTTGTTAGTCAATTGGTGGATAGTTTTTCCGGGGGTAATAATTCCTTCAAAACAAATTGATAATACATTGGTCACTCAATCCACTCTTTGTGGGACACTGTTGTACGCAACTGGCTGCCGTGTTTCGCCAACAAAATATAGTCAATTCACTTTGCATTATCTTCTGTGAAGCGCTTTGAGAGATCTCGAAGACATGATAAGGCACTTTATCAAATGCAAGGATTATTATTATCATCAAATAGCATTGCAGATTATCTGCTCAGGCCTCCAGTGGGTCAGCCTGGCTCAGCACGTTTGCCTCTGAGTCAGAAAGTTGTGGGTTCAAACCCTTCGGATGATATGTCTGCCTGATCAGGTGGATGTTAATGATCCCGTGACACTATTCAAAAAGAGAAGGGAGTTTCTCTTGGTGTCGTGGCCAACAATCTCCCAAATAAAATTGGTCACTCACTCAACTGCTGTTTATGGGGCGTTGTTTTGGGAAAAATTGACTGCCGAGTTCTCCCACAGAACACACAGTCACACCACTTTACAGTAAATCGTGTGAAGCCCTTTGGTACATCCTGCCAACATGAAAGGCATTATACCAAATGTAAGGATTATTGTTACAGTATTATTGTTATTATTAGGTCAACTATCTCCCTCTCAGTCCTTCCCCTTTGTCTCCACATTATGGTCACATTTCCAGATCAGCGTTGCCTCTACTTATTTGCTTTCTACCTCTTTGATCTACTCACATTTCCAGGTCAGTAATTTCCCTCCCATCTGCTTGAATTTAGGAAGGCAAAACAATTTTCTAACCTGATCTGGAGATTTGAGCAGATGCTGGAATGCAGAATATATTGAGTGACATGGCTGGTCTGCTATGGTAAACTGTTGACCACCAAATAAATCCTGAAGAAGCAAACACTAAACTGTTGTAATACCAGACATTGTTCAGACACAAAATACATAACAAAATGTCAGAATGCCTTTCACAGCACCAACAGGGCCTTTGAGAATGAATGTTTGTAATGTGTTTTCTTAGTAATGTTCCCAACGGAGATTGCTGACATTATTGCTTTCAGTCTCTGCAGCTCAAAGAGAATGTACAGAACATTCAGCAGGTGTTTAATTGACTTGATGCTTTGGGGTCAACACAATGAACAGTAAGTTTTAAAATCCTTTTCAGCAGTGACTCAATGGTTCTGCTAATTAAATCGTTATTAGTCTAGAGCATGTCCTCTATATATGAGTCATATGAAACATAAATATCACATGGAAATTAAATCCTGCCCACAAAGAGCCTATTATCACTGTCCCATTATTACAGAAATAATGCTGATATGGTTTTGCAACATACAGTACATATAGTCCTTGCATTTGATATAGCGCTTTTCACGTCTTCTCGACGTCTCAAATTGCTTCACAGAATATGCTGTAAAGTGAATTGACCGTATATTTTTGCGCGAAACGCGGCAGCCAATTGCGCACAGCAGTGTCCCACAAATAGTCGTGGATTTAAAATGACCAATTTATTATTGTTTTGTTTTGGAGAGATTATTATTAGATGTATGGAGTAAGGAAACTTGCCCAAGGTTTCGCCCTGCCTGTAATTGAACCCAGGTGTCGCACTTGCAAGGCGAGTGCTCTAACCACTTAGTTACAGGACTCCACAGATGGAGAGAGACTTGGTGCGGGGGTCAGGGGATGGAGTGAATGTGAGAGAGAGATGGAGAGAGACTTAGGGAAGTGGAGAGAGACTTGGGACTTGAGAGAGAGTATATGTAGTATATTTACACCTACCATGTAGGTTAACATGTTGAAACACTTTGTAAAGACTGTATAGAAGCCCAAGCAAGTTAGGAAGTAGGGAAGGTAGGAGGGGACAAACACAATTCTGGTCCAAGATGTAAGTTTTCAAAAGGATTTTGAAGATCAGAAAGGAGAGCGAGCCAGAGTTACATTGGAGTGAGTAGAAGTACATCAAAGCAATTCTGTAGGGAAGTGGATGCTACAGCTGTAACAAAGATAGACTTCTCACAGTTCTCACCAGATAGAGTGGTAGTGAAGCCTCAGGCTGTAACCTTGGCCAACAGGTACAAGATCCATGTAACCTGTGTATACAAGGAAGCCTGTGTGGAGGAAGAAAATGTGATTCCAATATTAGGGGAAACAAACAGAAGGTTGTAGTAATTGGGGACGAGACTATCAGGCGAATAGATACACTTATCTGCAGCCGCAACCAGGAAACCCGAAGGCTCTGTTGCCTTCCTGGGACCGGGGAGAAGGACGTCTCGACGGGGCTGGAGGAAAATCTAAAACATGAGGGCGAAGATCCATTGGTGTAACTTCACATAGGTACCAATGACATAGGTAGGGTTAGTTGTGATGATTTGAGGAGGGAGTTCAAGGAGCTGGGAACTAAATTAAAACAAAGAACATCAAAGGTAGCGATATCAGGATTGCTGCCTTTGACATGTGCAAATTGGTACAGGAATAATCAAATTAGAGAGTTAAATACATGGCTGAGGGAGTGGTGTGGAACGCAGGGGTTTCATTTTATGGGCCACTGGCACCAGTATTGGAGGAAAAGGGGTCTATTTCAAAAAGATGGGCTCCACTTAAATCGGGCTGGGACAAATGTCCTAGCAAACCGAATACATAGGGAGGTAAACAAAGATTTAAACTAGTAAAGGGGAAGGAATACGATTAGAAATAATTGCAAGCCAGCAATATTAAGAAAACCAAAGGTGGCAGTACAGAATAGCGAGAGAGATAAACAGAATAGGTCAAAGAGGGGTAAGAAGCTCAGTGAAGAAGATAGGGCATCAGAGAGTAGGGGAAATGGTAAAAAATTAAAATCGCTATATCTGAATGCACAAAGCATTCGGACTAAGATAGATGAATTAAAGGCACAGAGAGATACAAATAGATATGATCTAGTAGCCATTACTGAGACATGGTTACAAGGAGATCTAAGGTGGGAGTTAAATATTTCTGGGTTTTCAGCTTATAGGAAGGATAGACAATGTGGAAAACAAGATGGGGGGGTGTAGTCTTGTTAATAAAGGATGGAATAAAAGCAGTAGAGAGGAGGGATTTCAAATCAGATAACCAGGATGCAGAGACAGTATGGGTAGAATTACGAAATAATAAGGGGCAGAAAACATTAGTGGGTGTGGTATATAGACACCCAAACAGTGAAGACAGCATAGCGCAGGGTATTAATCAGGAAACTAGAGGAGCATGTAGCAAAGGTAATACAATAATAGTGGGTGATTTCGATCTTCACATAGATTTGGAAAACTAAATCGTCAAAAGTAGGGTAGAGGAAGAGCTTATAGAATGTATGAGAGATAGCTTTCTGGCGCAGTATGCTGAGGAACCAAGTAAGGGACAGGCCATCCTAGACCTTGTTTTGTGTAACGAAACAGGGCTAGTCGGTAATATAGATATTAAGGCTCCTCTAGGGCAGAGTGATAATAACATGATAGAATTTAGTATTAACTTAGAGAGCGATGTAGTCAAATCCATAGCAAGAGTCTTAAATTTAAGTAAAGCTAACTTTGCAGGTATGAGGAAAGCATTTGCTAAAATAGACTGGGGAATTAGATTAATGGATATGATAATAGACCAACAATGGTAAACGTTCAAAGATGTAGTGATAATTCTCAGCGGTCACATATTCCCTTGAGGAATAAGGATACCACAGGGAAAGCAGTTCATCCGTGACTAACTAAAGCAGTTAGTGAAAGTATAAAACTAAAAGAAAAGGCCTGTACAACTGCCAAAAAAGTAGCAAATCTGAGGAATGGGAGTGTTTTAGGGACCAACAAAGGAAAACCATAAAGCTGATTAAGAATGAGAAAATGGATTATGAGGGCAAGGAACATTAAGACAGATTGTAAGAGTTTTTATAAATATATTAAGAGGAATAGGCTAGCAAAAGTAAATGTGGGTCCATTACAGGACCGGCAGTTTACCTAGTAAAGGATTTGAACAAAGAGACAGCACCCAGGTGGTACCATATAAACCAGTTGAAATTGATATCAGACGAATAAACTGCTGAGAAACACATACTATGCTTTATCCACAAGGGCTGACCAAGGAGTAATGGCGGTGTGGATCGGGGATTATATTCGGCTTCAGGAGATAGTTAGATTAGTGAGTAAAGATCACTAGGTGATACCTCATATTATTCGGTATCAAGGTGGGGAAAGTTAGCATAAGGGTGCAGAATTAACATACTAACAATGGGTCTGCAGTCATGGGTCAATAGAGGATAGTATTCCGTTTAACAAACCCCTAAGCTCCCGCCCCTTTATTGCCATCACTACACATACGAATAAGAAACAGCTTATGCTGGTTGATTCGGGAGCTACCCATACAATTATCCACTCCCCCGACCCTGATTCTGACTCCTGGAATTCGGGAAACCAGGTATCCATTGCTGGATATGATGGCAAGCCAAGTTGGATTAATTGCTCAGAGCCATCCATTTTAACCACCCCGGGGGGGATTGATTTACATATTCCGCGCCCTTTATTGATGAACATGCTGAATAAAATTGGGATACTAGGCAGCTGTGATATGCAGAATCACGGCGCGATAATAGATTACTCTAACCACTGTCTGTGGATAGGGCCCTTTGACCCCCCCCCTCCGCAAGACAAAGTCGAAGCATACGTATATGTGATTGATGACAAACCCAGTACTCAGTGTGTTAAAAAGCCAGAAGTGTATGCCCCTATCAGCAGCACCCTTAAATGGGTCCAGAGTTTGATTACGCAATATGCCGAATTGTTTGCCAAACATAAACATGACTGTGGCCAGTTAACTGACAAAGAAACGATTAACGGACCAACGCACCCACCTTGTAAACAATACCCCATCCCTCATGAGAGCCAGCCTTACATCGCCACCACCCTACAATCACTAGAACAACAGGGGATTGTCCGGAGAGGCACCTTCACTACCAATTCTCCTATATGGCCGGTTAAGAAACCGGACGGATCCTGGCGGTTGACCATTGACTACCGAAAGTTGAACCAAGTCACCCCTGCATGCTCCCCCGTTGTCAGTGAGACTCAGAATTCCTGGCTGAAGTTCCGGCCAACGCAACGATTTTCTCCACATTGGATATATCCAATGGATTTTGGAGTATACCCTTGGACCCATGCGATCAGCATAAATTCGCGTTTACCTACCAAAATCAGCAATACACATGGACATGCTTGCCTCAAGGGTTTCATAATTCCCCCACCATATTTTGTCGGTTTTCCAACAGTGCCCCCAAACACCCACGGGACGTATTATTCAATACGTCGATGACATCTTGATTGCGTCAACCACTGAGAGTGAACACCAAGTTCTTCTGGCCTCCGTATTCCGAACTTTACAGTGTGCAGGGTTGAAAATTAACCCAAAAAAGGCTCAATTAGCGCAGCCCTCTGTGAACTTTCTTGGGCTTACGTTAACCCCTGAGGGCCGAACACCTGATCAGCACAAGATTCAGATTATCCAACGGTTGCTTCTGCCTCAGACTCAAATGGCCCTTCGTTCATTCCTTGGTCTGGTTGTATACCAGCGGGTGTTTATTCCTCAATTTGCCGAGCTGGCCAAACCTTTATACGCTCTGGTGCACCGTCCTGGCGAGGAGTCGATCAGCTCTATGTGGAGGGACGTCCATACTCAGGCTTTCACCAGGCTCAAGTAGGCCGTCATCCAGGTGTCTTTTTTGATCAACCCTGACCCAGCACAACCCTTTCATCTCGAGGTAGCTGCCACGCAGCACAGCATTGCCGCGGTTTTGATGTAGATGGTACAGCAAAAGCTCCAGCCTATTGTGCATTTTTCTCGTATTTTGACTGGGGTCGAGCAGCGGTTTACCCCCTGCGAGCGACACATCTTGGCCGTCGTGACGGCTATTCAGAATTTCACATATATCATTGGGTTTCAGAAGATTGTACTACACATGCTGCACACTCCCTTGCAGCTTTTACTCAAGCCCGGGGACACTTTGATTTCCTCGCAACGATTAAGTCGCTGGACATTGATGCTCTCCGGTAAGACGATTTCTACTATGGCGAAAACCACCATGTTGTTACCGCAGATGTTGCTGATGCCTGGAGAACCGCATGAGTGTCCACTCCCCCTGCTATCCTTCCTCTCCTCGCATGTCAGTCAAACACCGATCTCCGATCCCTCCACATAGAGCTGATGGGCAAGATGTTTATATTGACGGCTCATCTTTCCATGTCAATGGTAAGGATCACACTGGTTTTACGGTATGCCTCCCCAACCATGTTTTACAACACTCCCTAACAGTCCATTCATCACAGTATGCTGAGCTCGCTGCCTTAGCTGTAGTCTTACGGGCAACAGCGGAAACTCCTTCCAACGTTTGGTCTGACAGTGCATACGTCGTTAATACGGTGCTTTTGCTTCCCTTGTATGTATCCCGGAATTTCTGCACTTCAGAGGGAAAACCCTTATGCCACTCTCAATTGCTCCAAGTAATTTGGCATTGTCTCCAGCAGCGACCGATGCCCCTCCATATTGGAAAGGTGAAGGGACATTCCCGTGATTCTCCTCATGCCGAGGGCAACAGTCAAGCTGATAGCTGCGCTAAGGAGACTGCCATGATGGCACCGGTGTGGACGATGACTCAGGGGACTGTCAGCGCAATCATGCTTACCCCAGATTTGTCCCTGGACCAACTACAGAAGACATTTACGCCGTACACCGAAACCATTCAGTGGCTCCTGCAAGATGACCCCAGACCTCCGGCACCAGCCTACTCCTGGGTTTCCCAAGTGTCCCTCGCACTAGCCTCTCATTTGGTTAGCGAGCCACTCCTCGTCCACACGGACACACATGGACACATTTCTGTTTGCGTGCCACCCTCATCAGCCGAGTCCCTTTTTCAGTTATATCACTCAGATCCGGCTGGGGGACATTTCTCCAGTACCACCACATATCACAAAATCTCCTCCGCGGCATGGTGGCCAGATATGAAACAGGATATACATTGGCTCACCAGTCGCTCTTTGGTGTGCTTGCAACACAATCCTACCCCCTCCTCTCGCAAAGCCTGCCTCACCCCAGCGCCACCACCGGAGGGTCCCTGGATGCACGTCCAGATTGATTATACAGGTCCCCTCCCCACTACATCTGGGGGCTATATGCCCTGGTAATAATAGATAAATTCACAAAGTGGGTGGAAGCTTTCCCCACAAAAAATTGCACCGCGCTCACCATGGCAAAGATTTTATTGAGTGAGGTGATCACCAGGTGGGGATTACCAATAGTGGTGGACAGTGATCAGGGAACCCATTTTACAGGGGCAGTGACACAAAAATGAATGCTGATTATGGGGATAGATCAAAAATTTCACATTCCCTTTCACCCCCAGTCATCAGGGAATGTGGAAAGGAGCAACCACACCGTTAAAACCATGTTAAAAAAATATTGTGGCGATCACCCCATTCAATGGAACAAGGCCTTGCCCCTATGTTTAAGGGCGATACGCGCCACCAGACATTGCTCCACAAATATTAGTCCACACCAGGCAATGACTGGAAGGCTGATGAGAACCCCAGGGGATTTAATTTACAAGGTGGGTTCGTTCCTCTCATGTTCTAACCCCAAGGGGGCAATTAGCCTCCAAGGTGGGGTGAATGAGGATTGGATGAGGAAAACTGTTGAGTGCATCAATCACACAAACCAGTATGTAGCACAACAGCTGGGAAAAACCAGGCAACAAATGCAGAGGTACTATGACTCTAAGGTAAATCCACAGGTATACGAAATTGGCAAGGAAGTCATGGTAAGGAAATTGGGCAAACGGGATCCATTTGACCCCATATTTAAAGGTCCATTTGAGATCAGAGAAAAAATGGGACCGGCAGTTTACCTAGTAAAGGATTTGAACAAAGAGACAGCACCCAGGTGGTACCATATAAACCAGTTGAAATTGATATCAGATGAATAAACTGCTGAGAAACACATACTATGCTTTATCCACAAGGGCTGACCAAGGAGTAATGGCGGTGTGGATCGGGGATTATATTCGGCTTCAGGAGATAGTTAGATTAGTGAGTAAAGATCACTAGGTGATACCTCATATTATTCGGTATCAAGGTGGGGAATGTTAGCATAAGGGTGCAGAATTAACATACTAACAATGGGTCAAAAGGGGTGAGAGATCATGGAATATATGGAGTCAGTACAAAGAAAGAGGGTTGAAGGAAACATGATTTGATATGTTAATAACGGGTTGTAAATGACTGACAAGAGATTGGAGGAAGGTATAGAGGGAGTGGGATGAGAGTATAAAGACAGGGAGAACAAAGAAGGAAAAACAGAAGGAAAAGATCGGAGGAGCACGAGGGAAGACTTGATAGAAGATCAAAAAGTTTGAATACCCAGACAAGACAGATTGGAACCTCGGCTGCTGAAAGTCTCGACCCGCGGTAGTATTGCTTTGCTGTAATCCCTCCATGGTGTAACTTTATGGAACTTATGGAAAGTTTGGCTTAATAGATTTTGCCTAAACGGAATGCTGGGTGACCTTTCTTGATATCCAACAGCATTAAAAAGTGACAAGTCCCTTGGACCTGATGGTTTGCATCCTAGGGTTTTAAAAGAGGTAGCTCATGAGATAGTGGAGGCCTTGTGTCTGATCTTCCAAAATTCTTTGGATTCTGGAACAGTTCCCATTAATTGGAAGATCACAAACGTCACACAACTAGTTAAGAAGGATGGGAGAGAAAAGATGGGGAACTATAGACCAGTTAGTCTGACATCGGTGGTAGGAAAAATTCTAGAATCCTTAATTAAGGACGTCATAGTGGGATACTTAGAGGATCACAATATGATTGGACAGAGTCAACATGGCTTTACAAAAGGGAAGTCATGCTTAACAAATCTTTTAGATTTTTTTGAGGACATATCAAATAGATTAGATAGGTGGGAATCAGTGAATGCAGTGTATTTAGCTTTCCAAAAGGCATTCAATAAGGTGCCACATAAAAGGTTGTTCCACAAGATTAGGGCCCATGGAATTAAGGGGAATATATTAGCATGGATTGAAGAATGGCTAATGGGAAGAAAACAAAGAGTAGGGATAAACGGGTCCTTCTCAGATTGTCGGGATGTGACTAGTGGAGTGCCACAAGGATCAGTGCTTGGGCCTCAACTATTTACAATCTACATCAATGATCTAAATGAGGACATCAAACTTAATATATCCAAATTCGCAGATGACACTAAAGTAGGAGGGAGAGTAAACACCGAGGATGACATTAAAAAAACGCAACGAGCTAGGTGAGTGGGCAAATAGGTGGCAGATGAAGTATAATGTAGGGAAGTGTGAAGTCATCCACCTTGGTGGCAAAAGCAGTAGAGATTATTTTTTAGAAGGGGAGAAACTAGATAGTGTTAGCGTTCAGAGGGACTTTGGTGTCCTTGTACACCAGTCACAAAAAGTTAGTTTGCAGGTACAGCAAGCAATTAGGAAGGCTAACGTTATGTTGGCATTTGTTACAAAAGGGTTGGACTATAAGATTATGGAAGTCTTGCTGCAACTGTATAGGACCCTGGTGAGACCGCACCTTGAGTATTGTGTGCAGTTTTGGTCTCCTTATTTAAGAAAGGATGTACTCGCCTATAACCAGGGATCACAGTCGTAAAATTAGGCGTAAGCCCTTTCGCACTGAGTTGAGGAAAAACTTCTTCACTCAGTGGGTAGTGAATTTATGGAATTCTGTACCCCAAAGGCCTGTAGATGCTCAGTCCTTGAACATATTCAAGACTGAGATTGATAGATTTCTTGTGAATAAAGGGATTAAGGGATATGGGGATAAGGCGGGTAGGTGGAGTTAGAATAAATCAGCCATGATCTTATTGAATGGCGGGGAAGGCTCGAGGGGCCGGATGGCCTGCTCCTGCTCCTAATTCTTATGTTCTTATGTCTGTAGACCTCCAATGGAGAATGAATTACCCATATCCTGATAAAACCTTAAAAACTCCAGTTCAGCAAGTGATGTTCAGCTCTGAATTCCAACTCCTACCTATACACACACACAGTTTGAGGATATCATACTTCGTGGGACACAGATGAATATTTATAGCTGAAGAGAGGTGGAAATCTTTGAAAGATGAGGAGTCAACTGACAATGCAGTCCATCTTGCTTAGCAATATTATTGCCTTCGTGTTTTCAGCACTGACGGTAACATACCATTGTCTACCTACTGCTCAATTCTGTCCATATCTAGATGCAGTGATTCACTTGCTCTCGTTTTCACTCTATTTCTTGGTCTTATGAAAATTGTGCAGTGACTACAGCTGACATTGATGTGATGGATGAAAGGAAAGGATAATGAAGCATAAACATAAGAATTTGCTGGGTGAAAGAAGGCAAGGTTCATTTAGGTTGCCTTCCACCATCCTGGAGGTCGCTTGACATGTCGTGTCCCATGCAGGACTGAAAAATTCCATGAGCTAATTAACCATCTAGTTTTGGTGAGCTGGAAGAGAAACTAGGGACAGGAATAGGCCGTTTAACACCTCAAGCCTGTTCCACTATTCTATTAGATCATGGCTGATCTGTACCTCAACTCCAATTACCCACCTTTCCATACCCCCATATAGCATAACTTAGCATAACCCTGTTTATTGCTCTACTTTCACTCGTAATTTCTGTCTTAATCACTGTCCTTTTACATTTTGTCCTTTGTGGTGAGTCGCCCACCCGACTGCTTCTTCCTCCATAACATTATGTATGTTATTCAATTATCAAACTTCTATCCTCTGGTTACATTTGAAGTAACAGTGTTTGCACACAGAGGAAATAATTGAGCTGAGTTCAAAAGACGTCTGCAGCTTGTCAAATGGCAACTTGCTATCAATGATTTTGATAGCACTTTTGGTGGTAGTGAATAAGTTAAATCATAAACACTCATTGGATAAATGTATTTAATACGCCACCATAAAATGGGAATAATAAATTCTGTGAACTAATCGTATTTCTTTATAATTGCTTCCTCTGTGGAGGCTGCCCTAATTGATCTGGTTATGGGAATAGCTGTGTGATTAGTTTGAGAAAAGCAGTGCTGAATATCTTCCTTCAAGGATAATATGTGAGAGTGTCCTAGCAACTAATTTCTAATGCAAACTGTAACAGATCAAAATCCAGTCATATGCCTCTGTATTAATTATTAAAGGTTTGACGCTATCTCTCGCTCTCTTATGTTCTTCTTTACCTCCAATAAAGTAGCACACTGCAATAAAACTGCACAGCAAGCATCATCCCAGTAAATTAATAGCTTTAATTTCTTTTAAAAAAGACAAGACCATATATCAATAAGTGCTACAGTCTATTGTATTTTTTTTACAGTTTATTGAATTTGTTAGCTGCCCTGGAAAAATGAAATCCTTACATGATAGCATGTTGTAAACTCAGTTTGTTTACATACAGGATTAAGGAATTGTTTATCTTTGTCCTTGTAATTGTCTGACCAAACCCCGTGTGCTCGTATTTTTCTATGAAAGTGTTATTGCTCTGAACAAATGCAGTAGCAACTCCAATCCACCAGCATATTGCTTTGCCAGAAAATAAATGAATTCCTCTGAGCAATGGATGTTTTAATAAAATAAAGTCTGACAAGGTTAAAGAGCCTAGTTTTTGAAGCATGCCATGTGACATTTAACTGAGACATGTGTTTTTTTAAAAGCAGGTTTGGTGTTCAGCCATATTACAAAACATACAGGCGGAACATATGAAATAATCCACAACTGTTTGTGGGATATTGCTGTGTGTAATTAGCTGCTGTGTTTCACACTCAAAATATACAGTCAATTCACTTTACCAGTATATTCCGTGAAGAGCTTTGAGACTTCTCAACCACATGCTAAGGCGCTATATCAAATGCAAAGATTATTATTATTATTATTAAGGCTGCTCAGTTCCCCTGTTCTCTCCACAAACCAAGCAAAATTGTTTTTTCATGGTATCTACCTCGAGGTGTAGCTGTTCCATGCTCCTATGATAATAATAATAATAATCCTTGCATTTGATACAGCGCTTTTCACGTCTTCTAGACGTCTCAAAGCACGTCACAGAATATACTGTAAAGTGAATTGACCATATATTTGTGGGCAAAACTCGGCAGCCAATTGCGCACAGCAGTGTCCCACAAACAGTCGTGAATTGAAGTGATCAATTTATTATTGTTTTTTGTTTTGGAGAGATTATTATTAGGTGTGTGGAGGAAACTTGCCCAAGGTTTCACCCTGACTGGAATTGAACCCAGGTGTCTCACTTGCAAGGCGAGTGCTCTAACCACTGAGCTACAGGACTCCACAAGGAGTTGTGAGGGGGTGGGAATATTGATCTCCACTTCCTCTATCCTGGGGTCTCACCATCATAGGTTCTGCTCTCAATTCCCATTACAAATGTGTGGGCTGCACTATGAGTCAGTCTGGGTGCACACACAACAAATATAGTTGGGAACTACAAAATGTAAACGCACTGCTCTTGCACTTATCACAGGCACATTATTAGGGATTTAACAATCCTTAGACTTGACATAAGACCTTCCAGTGCTTTGAGAGACCATCTCAAAACACTTCACAGGATATACTATAAATTTTAAATTTGACCTGGAGGTTTGGTTGTCAGGGCATTGGGGGAAAAAAAAACTTGTCTTTTTGAATAGTGCCTTTAACATTCATCAAAACAGGCAGACAAGAGCTCAGGTTAACATCGCACGCGAAGGACAGCACTTTCACCAATGCAGCACACCCCCAGAAGTGCATTGGGGTGTCATCAAAGATGATATGAGTTCAAATAATGTCAGACATCCTAATTTGCGTAATTAATGATCAGCACGGAATTTCCACCCCATAGAGAGAGAAAGATATCAGTAGCAGCAGATTCAAAACAAGTTAGGATAGTATCAAGGTTTTTTTTTACCCCCCCCCCCCCACCCCATATTGAAGGCAGAAGCCACTATTAATTTTAACCCATTCATAAACAATTACATATTTTTATTAGAAGTTGACTGCCATTACATTAATTCCTAATTCAGTCATTAATTCAATCTTAATTTGAAAGCTGATTTTCTGCAATATTGAAAAAGAGCTGTGGAAAATCTGTTTCCAAGGTTAAGATTGTTTTCCAAAATTTCATACGATCTTAGATTTTAAGACAATGGCATGATTTTAAGACTCAGAAGCATTAGGAAGTTTGTGCTCCAGGCTACATAGCATTGTGTGATGAACATTTTTTTAATAGTATCACCAACCTGCCTTCCTCTACCGCGTTGTTAATTCTTTGAGAGCAGGAAGTTCAAAGCAACCTCTGCAGAATATCAATAGTTACTGATTCTCCCCTCACTGACATCCTATCCGTAGTTATCAACACCTCTCTACTGCCAACCCAGTGTTCAATCCCACAACTTAATTTGCCAAGAATTTCAGGAGCCGTAATCATCCACTTCAAGGTTCCCTTATGGAAATTTATCAAATGCCTACTGAAAAATCCATGTAAACTAAGTAAAAAAAATTTTGCTTTTTAATGACTGTTTTGGTTAGTCTCACAGTTTCTTTATCTTTGCAGATGCAAGTAATTTGTGTTGTGAAGTCCTCTGATCTTTGAATCAAATAGTGACACAGAGGATTACATTTTCAATTTACTATACATCATTTATAAAGCATTTCAATCATTACTCGACATTTTGATATAGCGGTTTTCACGTCTTCCAGATGTCTCAAAGCGCTTCAAAGAATATGCTGTGAAGTGAATTGACTGTATATTTCTGGGCGAAACGCGGCAGCCAATTGCGCACAGCAGTGAGTGTCCCACAAACAGTCGTTTGTATGATTAATGCTTGTATGAATGACAACAGCAACTTCTACTTATATCATGGACTTCATATCTCGGAGAGCTGCATAGGGGCAATGCTAATACCAAGCCAGGGGAGGTGGGGGCAGCCGGGAACAGAAGGTGTGGTAGAAGAATTGATTTTTAGGTTAAGGGGAATTTAAAGACAGATAAAGAGGGCATGACATTGTGGGGTAAAGAGAGAGATTTCAAAAGGGTGGGGGCATGGTTGCTGAAGGTTCAGCACTGATGGTGGAAGGGGTTGGGGTAGGCCCAGAGGTGCATAGGAACATAACAGGAGTAGGCCATTCAGCCCCTCGAGCCTGTTTCGCCATTCTGTAAGATCATGGCTGATCTGTACCTCAACACCAATTACCCGCCCTTGCCCCATATCCCTTGATACCCTATAATAAGGGCAAATAATAAAGGCAAGAGACAATAACAACTTATGTTTGTAAAGTGTCTTACACATGGAGTAACATCTTGGTATGCTTTATAGAGAAGGTGTCGGACACTGAGCGGAGGTGGCAAGTGACTAAAGGGTAAAGGTAAGGGAAGCGACTAAAGAGCAAAGTCAAAAAGTAGTTTTTTTAGACAGTTTTTGAAGACTAATAGAGATGGGGTAATATGGAGAAGATGGGACATAATGACCTAAAACTTGGAATGGAATACTAGACTGGAAGTCAAATAACCCATGGTTATGCGATAGGATTAAAAACTCTTGCATTATTAAGCTATATAAAAATTACACAACTGAATGATAGATAATATGGTAAATAATAATAATAAATGGTATTTTCTCCATGCCGTTGAGGGTACTTAAGGACATGAGCTATCATTTATCAGCGCTATAACAAACATGCAATGGGGGAAGAAAAGAGCACAGAAAGAGCTATTGAGGTGCTGCCACAACACTGAGAGTTACTCAAATTGATTAATGATAGCTGCTTTCCAAAATGTATTCAATTTAGTTCATTACGGTCAGAAAACATGGCAGCACATTCACATGAAGAGAACCTTCTTCTCTGTGAATACAATCCCAGTGAAATTACCATGGCTGCACAATTTGTCTTGGTATGTAGACGGGTACCTATTATTTGTACCCTGCTGTTAGGATGGGTCATAAACTAGCAGCTGTTACACATTGTAAATGCTGACTTTGGCTGCAGTTTTTGATATTCTGAGCTGGGGACTATCAGTGCATTAGTGTAAGGGAATATAATATCAAGCACAGGAGAATAATAAGTGGCAAACTACTGAGGCAATGAGACATCCCTCCCTAAATTGTTCAATGTGGTAGGCAGGTGATTGTATACTCCAGTGATTTAAGGACAATTTCCTCTTGATTTCCCATACATGTTATTGCATTTGATACTTTGATGCTTTTTAGCTCTCAGAACTGGATTTAGGATTAGAGAAATCGGTTGTTGCGGTGAGATAGGGCAGGGAGTAAATGCAAATCTCAAATTCCCCCAACTCAAAATATAGCCCCAATTTTAACTTAAAGACATTTTAAAGATAACTAGAGAAAGGGTAGAACCATAGAAATTTACAGGACAGAAAAAGACCCTTCAGCCCATCATGTCTGTTCTGGCTCTTTTAAAAGCAATCCCTTCAGTCCCATTTACCTGGCCTTTCCTCATTTTAGTGTAGTGTTTTCCTTTTTAGATATTTATCTAGTTCCGTAGAGTGACACTATCTTCATAAACAGGATTTGGGTAATCTACTGTTGTATTTTATTCACAAACATATGAAACAGCGCATACATTGGGTCAAGATGCATCTTTGTTTCACTTGTATGTGCTGTGTGTGTGTGATAAATGGTTTAACATCGCAAGTGAAAGATGGTATATTTGACAACGCAGCACTTCCCAGCACTACATTATTGTGTCAGCCTACACTATGAGCTCAAAGTCCCAACATGGGACTTGAACCTTTAATTTGGATCAAAAATGCTGGATCGGAGGCAAGAGTGCTAGTACTGAGCCATAGGTAGGATGATGAGATTAATGTTGGAATTCACTGGTTCTCTCAGAACAAAACCTAATCTTTAATAAGTTGGCCATTTCAATCCACGACTGTTTGTGGGACACTGCTATGCGCAAGTGGCTATGGCATTTCACCCACAAATATACAGTCAATTCACTTTACAGTCTATTCTGTGAAGCGCTTTCAGACGTCTAGAAGACGTGAAAAGCGTTATATCAAGTGCAAGGATTATTATTATTAAACACTGCCCCTTCAGCACTATTCATATAAAGCTGTTCGAACAGAAAAATCAGAACTAGGACAGATAGAACTGAAGACAGAAAGCATTTCTTCACACAAAGGGTGTGATGAAATTGCATACTCTGCCCAGAAAGCTATAGAAGGAGAATCAATAGGGGTGTTTAAAAGAAAGACAGTCAGAGATAGGAATAGTAGAGAAATTAAAGACTATTAAATTAATTAAAGAAGAGCAGTGCATCTGCCATGATCTAATAAACTGGTGGAACAGACTTGAAGGGCTTAATGGCCTCTTCCTGTTTTCCTATGTTCCTACGATCTGTTCTAGGCTACAGTATTTAGTTTGTTTTGTCTCTTCTGACATCTCAACACTGATTAGTAGATTAGTGAGAGTGGCCATTACAGAACTCTTTTTATTGTACAAATATAAGGCAGAATCTCATGTTGCTCTCTAGCTTGATATGTTACATTGACTGTTGTTTCTGTGCAGGAATGAATATCTGTTATTAAGAAATTCTGGGCCAAAATACACGTCTAAGATTAACTGTGAAGACTGTGCTTTGCCTCTTAGGTGACAAACTGTCTGGGTATGATCTATTGCTCAAATGGATGTGTTTGGTTCCCATTTATTTCAGTTTGATTTTATGTCAACATATACATTTTATTAAAAAATCTCAATTAATCCTTATGGATCAAAGCAAGAGTTTAATCATAAGGAGAGCAATGAATCCAGTTTATAAAGCACTGCAGATTAATCAGGAAAATTTAGTTAATCTGAAGATGCTAAAGGCCTCCCTTTTAAATTCAAATCAGCTCCAAGCTGAAAATTAATATTAAATCCATAATTACAGTCAGCAGTCTTAAACTAAGCAGTGGCAGATTTTTAGTAAATGGTTTCCAACATTTAAATAATCTAGATATGTTTGCACATTTGAAAGAATCATTGCTATATAATTATAATTTTTTAAAAAAGATATGAAATATGGCTGTAGATATTTGCACGTTGACTACAGATATATTTCAGATCTGGATGCCTTGCAGTATTTTAAGATCCTCCAAGGACAGGGTTGAATTATAACTCTATTAGTGATTTCTATTTAGATGCAGCATCTGAATGTAATAGGTCTCCAAGTGAAGACTTATGCAAGTTGTAATTAAGACACAGCAAACTTTAACCGCAAGAGAGTAAGATAGCACATATGACTACGGTAGCTTATATGACTAACACAAGTCACAGTAGCCACTAGCATATTTAAGATCTTCAGATCAAGCCCACAGTTACTTAAGATCATGAATTAATAATAGAATAATTATCCTTGCATTTGATATCGCATTGAGAATGTGACAAAGAAATTCACAATGTATTTGTAGAGTGAAGACTTTCCTCTTAGTGTCTACGGTCGCCTCCCCATTCTCCTGGGTTTGGCGTGAAACTACGCCATTGTTAAGCCATTTGAGACACTACCCCATACGAAGAGTCTATATACAGTAAACTCCTGATAACGCATCACTCTGAGGAAAACAGGCTCAGTGACTAGTTATCCGGAGTGGCTGGTTAGGCACAGGTCCTCCGGGATCATAAGAGATGTAGGCGTTCGGTAGAATTTGGACGCACATGCTCAGATTGATCACAGAAGCCTCTAGTCTATCCCGCAGGATGTCATAGGATTGGGCATGGCAGGCGGCCATGGCACAGCTTTCCAATGGATCAGAGGCCTCTGCAACAGGATTGGGTGGGAGGCCACAGTGCAGCCCTACAACAAACCAGATGCCTCTGTGATGCATCTAAGCATGGGCGCCCAATCTCTGTCAAGTGCCAGGACCAGTCACAGGATAGGGCGGAAGGTTTCTGGGATCCAGTACGCTATCCTAAATGACAAATTATCTAAAGTAAGTACTTAGAAGGATTTGTAGAATGTGACTGCTTACATGTTAACTGGAGTGACAAGTAAAGAGGAGTCAATTACCAATATTTTGTATGAGAAGTGGCCAGGATATTGACAGCATGGCTACTTAAGTGGTAGTGACAAGTTAAGCCAGGGTCTTGTTATCAGGTGTTTGCAGCAAATTTATGCTATTGTAAAGGCCGTGTACTAGTAAACTCCCAAGAAGTTCCCAATGATCGATTTTATTGAGGGATTGTCAGCCAGGACACTGAGAGAAACTAACTTCTCCTTTTGAATAGCGTCATGGGTTGTTTACGATTCACTTGAACTGGCAGATAGAAATTTGGTTAACACTTTATTCAAAAGACGGCATCTCTGACAATGCATCAATATCCCAGTACTGCACTGTGAGCTCAAAATCTCAATGTGGGACTTGAAAAATTCTATATCGTATCTCTCAAAGAGCCGGAGGCTGTAATGGTCTCAGTTACCTAAATAAATGTGCTGTGCTAATTCTTATTTCATATAAAATCATGGGTCAAAGGCTAACCAAAGTCCCTGATACTTCCATCTCAAATGGAAACCAACTAATGCCATATACAACACTAAGCATTGCGAATAACACTGATACTGATCTGCTCTTCCAGGTGCTATCGGTCAGCCAGGCTGGAATGCCCTGGAATACTGGTTTGCTCTTGAGGTCCCTCAAGATGACTAAGTAGAGATAATGAATTCCCCAGAGATACAATCTAAGGTATAATCTTTCTATCATTTGCTTTGGTATTTTGTACAATATTGTAAAAAAAGAATTTACCTTAAAATACATTTCTGTCTTGTTCAAATTTGCATAACTTATTTGAGAAACATATTCAAATTCTATGTCTACCTGAATTAGGCTAAAATGAATTAACACACTGTTGAGAAATGTGGCTACTCAATGTTTCAATTTATCGATGGGCCGTGGGAGTGAATCTCCCTCTACTTGACGATCACAATTTTTTGGGGTCAGCCAGGTGTCTGACACAAAACTCATCACCATGCTTAAGATTATCCAAATCAAGTCAAGCTGATATTTCCATGGATCCCACCAAACACATGGAAATCCCAGACCGTTGGAATGGAAGGTGCATTCTCTCCCTGGAAGGACACATCCTGCTTAATAAATTCTGCAAAGTATTGTGCGTTGGGTTACTGCTGGAGTTCAACCAGCTAAAACCACATAGTATTGATATTGCTGTCTGGCAAGCTTTCCTGGCGCTTGACAACTAGGACCACCCTACATTTTAGGGCTTTAGCTTTCAGGGTTAACAGTAGCTGAGTGGAATGACTCCCTGTCCCCACTGACTGGTCTGCCCTTCCAGGTCCTACTGATGAGCCAGGCTGGCTATGCTGTCATGAGCAATGCCCTAAAATACTACAGACCCGCCTGGCTCGGGAACCAAACTACCGAGACCGCCACAGAGGCTGGCTCGATTCCGACATTCCATTACCAGGCATCTCACCTTGAAGCCAGTTCAGCTGCTTACCTCCCAACCACCCACCAGGAGGAAGGGGCAAAAGCCAATCACTGCATTGCACTTGATAGTTAACAACTGGAAACCTGAGTAAAATCAGGATCCTGCACTGGAAGTCCAATGTACACATTCATTTGCTTCAGACCCATGGAGTCGGGGATGGGTTCAGGTTCATATCAGTGGACCAATCAATAAATTAATAGCTGTGTTTTTCATTTGTGTTGTTAAGTTACTTTTTCGCTACACCATTAATACTATGATTCTACCAGTAATAAATTGTCAATTAAGTCTACATCTACAGCTAGTATGAAAATGATCACTAGTTATCTCACCCATGACACATGAGCAGCCTTTTTTTGGAGGTCAGCTGGGTGTCTGAAGCCCATCAAAAGCAGCCTGGTGTGAGACATTTCCAAGCCACCATAACCTCACCCAGGGCTTCATACCGCCTGAGGCAAGAATGGCCCAGGCTCACTGCCGCTTCTGCCATTCTAACTCCCTCTCATCAATGTCTAATTAGGTTCCTCATTAGTTAACTTTGAAACAAAAAAATAAAGTTTAATGGACTTGAGTGGAGTCCTATAGCGTATTGATTAGAGCAATTGAGAAAACCTGTGTTCAATTCCTGGGCAGGGTGAAAATTTAGGCAAGTTTCCTTTGCTTCCTAGGCAAGCAATTGGCTACCGCATTTTGCCCACAAAATATAGTCAACTCACTTTACAGTATATTCTGTGAAGCACTTTGAGATGTCTCAAAGACATGATAAGGGGTTATATCAAAAGCAAGAGTTATTATTATTATCAATAGACTTGAGTGCTAGCCCATTATGGAGTACCAATGTACACAGGATTACATAAAAGAAAAACAATCAGAGACACTTTGAATGGAGGTGACAAGTAAAAATTAGACTTTTAGTCGGGTTCCTTGGATACCAAGAACAACCTGTACTTATATTATGTCTTTCAGATAGGAGAATGTTTTGAAGCATTATAGAGAGATGGAATTAGAGCCTGAGCAGAGTGTGAGATAGAAGAAATTGAGAGGAAGTGGCTAAAGGCACAGTCAAAGATAAAAGTATTTAGACAGGCTTTGAAAGCAGAAAAAGGAGTGAGGCAAAAGGATTTAGAGAGAGAGAGATTACCTTCAAAATTCGAGTGCTTTTGCACTTCAGAAAGGTTATGCAGAACAGATTTTTTTTATTTTCTCACCATTTTTTTCTCCTCACAATATCATAAAATTGGTTTGGTTGAAGAAGGCCCTTTGGCCCATTCAATCTCATCCCTCCAGAACACCCACCCATCACTGCATCAAGTTGTTTTTTAAATGAGCCCAGTGTCTTAGCTTCTACCACCTTTCCAGTCATTGATTACTCGCTATGTAAAGGAAAAGCTCCAAACAGAGAAAGAGAGAGTGCAAAGTGGCTGAAAGCTCACCTACCAATGACACATAGGAGCGGCAATTTCCTCACTCCCTATTCCAGGGGCACTGAGCATCCTCACCAAAACCTTAATGAAAAGCAGCCAATTCAGCACAGACCAAGGATAAAAACAATTGGACTTCCCGATCTGTGCATCTCAGCGCCGCTTCACCCAATCCATTTACCCATTGAACCATCAAAATGTTACATATATATTAGAAATTAGCTTTGTGCTGTGTCTGTGTGTAACCTTTCAGTAAAAACTAATTTATCATCAATGATGACTACAAACCTCCGGGTATGGGGAGGGCCTGCTATGTTGACAAAGAGACCAAATTGGTTTGACTAGATCAATACCATGCAGCATACTATAGGCTCACTGTGCAGCAGCTCTGCCATATTTGATGTGACAGATTCAGAAGGAGAGATTACTGAAGTTGCAAAAATTACACAATATTTCCACAGATGTCATCTACGTGCTCTGCATTTGTCTATGTGGGTGCTGGGAGCTGTATTTCTTAAACCATGGCATTGGAGTTCGATTAAAGATTTGCCTCAAGGGTTCTGTGAACAATTTGCAGCACTGACAAAACTGCTTTCCAGAGCTGTGCTTAATATTCACTCAGCCACTTGAAGTCTTTACCAATCTTTTGACAATCAGAAAACTTATTAAGTTTTGCATTCCTGCCACCCCATTGTTTAGAATAGAATAACCACATGAATTTTAGTGGAAACAAAATATATGAAGAAATCGTTGCCTTGATCCATTAATTGATTTTGCAATTATGTGAACCTTGGTTTCCACTTCATTTCTTCTGCGTGGAATGCGGTTTGTTCAATGCAGTTGTATCATTTCAGACATACACAGGGACAATTTTGTATAGCGGAGTGAGTGGAGAGGGAAATAGAGAATAACATCTAATAAGCACGAAATTCGAACGGGATTCAGGAGCCTGAGTGGAGAAACCTTCTGGTAACTATTTTCATGACACACGTCATTCCGATCCATGGGAAGTACACTCCAAAAACAGATCACATCGGAGTAGAGTTTTCGCAAGCAGGTATGGGATGTTTCTGGTTTCCTTAATAAGGAATCCGATTAGAAATTGTCACCCTTTAGACCCCAGTTGTAAAAAAAATTACAGAGGGAATCCTTGCAGAGGGATAAAAGGTAAGAATATACTATGCATACTAACTTTCAATAGGATAATGTCAAAATTAACCAGCATCATCAGCTGCCTAAATCTGTACATGGAAAAAGTTATCAAATCAATAGCATCAGGATTTTCATTAAATATTCAATAAATTACACACTTATTCAAAATAAAACCTTGTTAAGTGTAATTGCCTTTCCTCAACAATGGAGGTTCACGTTGATATAACACTATTTAATAGTAAGAATTAATTATTAAAACTTTACAGCAGCAATAACAAAACAAATCAAAGTGCATCACTTTGCCTACCTTTACGTTGGTGCCTCTCTTTTGTCTGGAATGACAGAGTACCCATCAGAGCCCCCATCTTCAATGGTTTTATCAGAAACTTGCAGCCAGTTCTCCTCTCTCTCCCTCTCTCAAACACACACACACACACTCACACACACAGTGTGGCTAATGTTTATGACTTGCTGTGATACAGTGAGTGAGGAATCAAAGCACAGTTTGAAAGCTGAGATAAGGTGCACATAAGCTTTGAGACTTCTTTTGTCAACACTGCTGGCTACTTGCTGTGATGCTATTATTCAATCTGCTGCTCATCAGAATTTTAATTTTGACGTATTCGCTCACAGCTCAAAGACTTGCTTCAGAGGGAGCTGTGCTACTGAAATATCTCAGCTTAGCGCCATTGTATCTGAGCACTTTGATTAATTGTACTAACTGTATCTGCAGTAACTTGTCACACGGTGAGTCTTTAAAGCTTCTACAGGAACCGCCACAGCAACTTTCAGTACAGCTGCGAACACCAGCCATGAAAAACGTGAGTTCATGCTGCTTGTGTAATTTTATAAATATACAGTATAAGGAGATGTTTTATTATAAGATTCACCAACAGGAATGTATAAAGATCCATTCACTCATTGGAGTCGATGTGCAGTAAGCCTGTTGTGGTAAGATAACATTCCCTGGAACAGTTTGCTTATTTTAATGATAACAAATTAAAACATGTAGTTTCAGGCACTGTTTTGTAAAATGGATTAAGTCCATGTGTATACAGTTGAGAATAGATGATTATAGGAAAAATAAAAATCTATATTTGCTTCCAGTAGGTTAAATTATTTTAATAGATGATTTCACTGTGAATGATTTCTATGCAATCTAGACAAAACAGACCATTGGAACAGTTTTTGTGTAAGAACCTAATCTACATTATTGAACAAAATTAACAGCAGTCCCATAGTATTACATCTAATAATAATGGTCTGGCAGGTTTCTGAAAGCACAATAAACTGGGAAAACGGAGCAGAGCAGAATATCTGATTTTAACTCCCTCCAGCTCAAGTTATTTTATGTTCTGTGTTATTATAATTGCAAAGCTATAGGGAAACATCCATGCTCACCTGTGATTTAATTATATTTCCAGTTGACCATAAAAACAAATGTCATTTCATGGGACTCTAGAATGTAATGCCCCAATTCCAAAATAACTAAGTCACATGATTCACAAGAGTTATAATTATGTTTTACTAACAGTAAATTACCTGGAAATTCACCTCATTGGTATGAATTACACAGAAGCATTGTAGAGGGAACCTCTACCCAGAAAAAAGTAACACCTGCATTTCGCATTTCAATGCTTTACTAAATGTACTGATTAAAATATGTCCTTTTGCAGTTACTGGATGGAAGACTTAATAATAAAAATAATAATTATGTAAAGATTGTTATTTTCATGTCGGGAGGACATATCAAAGCACTTCACAGGCTTTACTGTAAAAGTAATCACTGCATATTTTGTAGGTGAACGTGGCAGCCAATTTGCACATAGCAATATCTCACAAACAACCATGAAGTGAATGACCAATTCTATGTGGGAATTGTTGGTCAGGACACCGGGAGCCAAAAAGGAGCTCCCTTCTTTTTTTGAATAGTGCCAAGGGATCTGTAATGTCTACCTGAACAAGCAAAAGGGATCTCGGTTTAACGTCTCATCCAAAGATCGGCACATCTAACAATGCAGCACTGCACTGGAATGTTTGTCTAGAACAGTGGTTCTAAAAACCAATTTTTTGGGTTGGCCACAGTGAACGGCTACCAACACTTACTGCTGGCTGCAGTGTTTAGTTTTTCCTAAAACGAATCAATTAATTATATGAAAAATAAACGAAATCTAGACATATGCACATCTCAAATGATTTCATTTATTTCTGTACATTTGACAAATCACATTCGACAAAACTCTTTTTCACAAAACCTAAGAGCAGCACAAAAATTTTTTGAGATGTACATAAAAATTATTATTATTATTATTATTGGGGACTAAAATTGTAATTGCAATTGCAGTTGTAATTGCCTTAGTGGTTAAGAGGGACTGCAAGTTTGTTCTATCACTTTGTACGACTTTCACTGTATTGACCCTAATAGCAGTTGCACACCGCATTTGAGAAACACTGGCCTAGACTATAAAAATTCTAAATCCCAAAGAGGGCTACAGAAGCTGGGCCATTTGGAGCATTGTGCAGGAAGTCTGTGGTTTATGTAAAGTTAAAGGAAGTGGACTTTCTTCTCTCATTAAGGACATGATTAATCACAATGGTGGCTAGATGACAATATTTGTAAACAGGATTCAAAGCAGTAATTATGATTTATATTTGCGACTTATGTTTGTCTAGACTGCTTTCACAAGTTACAATGTAAATATGCAAACTCTGAAAAACAGTTAATTGCAATCTCCAGAAGTTGGCAAGGTGCAAACAAAAGGTTCCCACAGCACTAGACTACAGCTTCAGTTCAGGTAGTGTCAAGCCTTGGTTCTAGTCACACTGGACACTCTTTACAGCTCTTTAGATGTTTTGACATTATAGGCTCTATATCAAAAGCAGGGCTTATTATTAAATTAGTTAGCAGTCAGTGTCTGTTAGCGGAGATGTGAGGATACAGCTAGTTGCACAGATGCAGTTGTGCATGCGTGGACCGTTTCTCAATTTCCAACGCCTGTGATTTGCAGCAGATTTATATGAACTTGACTTGCTGCTCCAAATTACTTTATGATTGGAAGTGATTTCAAACCTCTCCAGCAGCAGTAGTATAGAAGAAACATTAGGCAAGAATAACCATGAAGATAAACCAAAAAAGAATTCATTCAGTGTCGGCTCCATGATCACAAGCGGCTATTCCGCAATGAGGAACTCATTCAGTAATACAAATATAGATATTTTGACTCAATTTGTATGTATGCATCTAGAAAATTGGAATTACTTAATGTATGCATAGAAATATAAAGCAGGTATAGAACATATTGCCTGTCACAACAGAAAAGGGCTGCCCAGGTCTGAGAGGCAGTGGAGAGGTGAGCAATGAGGATAACTGGCTGTGCTGGAGGGATGAGCTATAAGAAGTTGATAAACCAGGGTCTTTTATCCTCAAAGAGAGATAACTCAGAGAGGAGGGACCTTACAAAGGTGACAGTGGTAGGCAAAATCAGTGTCATCAAGTGCTTTGAGACATCCTACTGATATGAAAGGCGCTATGCAATTGTAAATGATATCGATTGTATTGTACAAACAGAAAAAACTACCATAATGGTAGTAAAGATACTGTAATAATACTAATGCTAATAATTATTACAGTTGATAAGCATGTTGGGAGGACATCTCTAAGGACGTCACAGGATTCACTGGACAGTAATGCAGCACTCCCTTGGCACTGTTTGAAGTGCCATCTTAGACTCCGAGTCCCAACCTGGGGCTTGAACCCACTACTTCTGAGTCAGAAGCAAGTGAGCTGATCCAAACTGTACTGACCAAGCGAGAAGACCTAGGTTCGATTCCTAGGCAGTGTGAAACTTAATGCAAGTTTTCTTACTCCACACGCCTCTGTTTACATAGCAGTAATTAGGAACCGGTTGTTAGTTGATTGGCAAATTGCTTTTCTAGGGGTGATAGTCCCTTCAAAAATAATAAAAATAGTAATAATAATTTGGTCACTCAATCCATGACTGTTTGTAGGAAAAAGCATTCAATCTGCCCCTATCTCTCACTCTGTTTGGGTTCCCCTCAGAGTCTGATAAAGCTTTTTTGCGTGTCAGCCTAGCTCAGGAGGTAGGACTCTTACCTCTGAATCTAAAGGTTATGGAATCGAGCCATATATCGATTCTTGTAACTCATATAATCTTGGTTGTTGTTCCAATGCAGTGCTGGGGTATGCTGCATTATTGGAATTGCCATTCTTCTGATGAGACCTTAAACAATGCTAAAGATTCTGTGGCACTATTCAAATAGAGAAGGGAGTTTATCCTGTTGTTCTGGCTAACAACCCCCAAATAAATTGGTCATTTACTTCATGACTGTTTAGTGGGAGATTGCTGTGTGCAAATTGCCCATATACTTTACAGTATATCAATGAAGTGCTTTGAGATGTTATCGAATGTGAAAGGATTATTATTGTAAGGATGTAAGGATTATTATTTTTTTGAAATGTTTAAGTGTAAGAAAGTCCTTGTATAAGTACAACTTTGTTGTTGCTGCTGTTGAAATCTGTCCTCCCCATGGCCCTAATTTAAAAATTTTCAGCTGAGATTGATTCACAGTCTTGATGCAGCAGATATCAGTTGTACAGCAGTTGAAGGATAGCGATTGGCCTCAGGGCTAATCAGGGCTTAGGACTAACATTAACCAAGATTCCTAATACTTCCAGCTGGAAAGTGCAACAAGGTACCAGAAGGCATTTGTTGCTGTAAACCCGTTACAGTGAGAGACAATGTCTTTAGACAAGGGAGAAAAGTGGGGGAAATTGACAAAAACAGATGATCATTCATTAACTGACAGTAACTTTGGAGCAGTGCTCAGAATTTATTAAACTATTTTTACATTTATTTTAGTTCTCAAGTCCTGTTTACTTAGAAGTAATAATGATAATAATCCTTGCATTTGATAGAGTGCCTTATCATGTCTTCGTAATGTCTCAAAGCACTTCACAGAATGTAATGTAAAGTGAATTGACTGTATATTTCATGGGCGAAACGCGGCAGCCAATTGCGCTCAGCAGTGTCCCACAAACTGTCGTGGATTGAAGTGACCAATTTTTTTTTAAAGTACTTTAAGGTTCAATAATAATAATAATAATTCAGGGACTACTGATGAGAGGCCACCCATCTGTTTTGTCAGCTGAAGGGACGGACCTTCACAGTGGCAGGAATTCTTCCCATTCACTACTATTAACCCTGCAAGCCAAAGCTCTAACTGGTACAAGGTCTTAGCTGGGCACATAGTGTTAAACTTGCCAGACAGCAATATCAATGACAAACTGTGCAGTTTCAGTGGATTAAACTTGAGTAGTACCTCAATACATACTCTGTGGTTCCCAAGACTTCACTCCTGCCAACCTGCACTTAACATTCCCCAGAATTAGGTAAGCAGGATGCGTTCCTCCACAGAGAGAATGTACATTCCATTCCAGACCCAGGTAACTTCCCATGTAAGGTGGCATACATATGTGGAACTCTTAAGCATGGTGAACGATAGCTTTTTTTTTGTCAGCTGGATGTCTGACACATGCGGAAACCCCTCACAAGTCCCAGTGGCTTGGCACTACCTCCTCACGTGAGAGGCACGATACCAATGTATTTTGTATTGTATTGTGTCACTATACTTAAGAGTATCTAAACCAAGATGAGAGTTCCACCCATCCCACCTACACATGGAAATCCCAGAGATAGATTGGAATGCACACTCGCTCCCTAGAGGGACATATCCTGCTTACCTAATTCCGGAAAGTATTAGGCACAGGTTAGCATGAGCCAAGGCTTGGGGACCCCAGAGTGTGAGTTGGGGTACTGCTGGAGTCAAACCAGCTAAAACCATATAGCTTGCCATTTATATTGCTGTCTGACAAGCTTTCCTACTGCTTGTCCAGCTAGGACCACCCTACCTGCTTGGGCTTTGGCTTGCAGAGTTAACAGGAGCTGAGTGACAGGATTTCCTGCCCACAGTCTTCCCTTCCAGGTCCTGCTGATGAGTCAGACTGGCTGTGCTGTTATCAGCAGTGCTCTGGAATACTGCAGACCCGCCTGGCTCAGGAACCAGACTTCTGAGACCGCCGTAGAGGGCTGGATCGATTTCGACATTCTATTGCCAGGCAACTCAAGTTGGAGCCAGTTCAACTCCAACAGGACCCCACTTAACTCCCCACCCCCCCTACCCCAAGGAAGATAGTCACTAGTTTGTTGTTCGATATCCAACAAGCGCGCATTTGAGCCTCACTAGGTGGATAGTAGGTTCAAGGAACTTCCTGCGAGCTTCCTTGTCTTTGTACCATTCGCCTAGTTAAGGCTCAAAGCTATGAATGATATCTACTTGTGTCAGACACTCAGCTGGACAAAAAATACTTACTAGAAGCATTCTTCTTCTACCATAAGTATACTTCAATAAAGAAACCAGTCTTACATATATCTACTGTGTCATTTAAATTGACGTATTTCCTCCAGGAACGCAATACAGTAATAAGTCAAAACTTTGCAATTATCATTGTGGAGACTTTTTTCTTGAATTTTTTAAAATTAATTTTACTATAATAACAAATCATTTATAACCATCATTTTAAACAGCAGGCAAAACTAAGTGCCTGTACAATTCAGTGTTCAATAGGAAACTAAAAACAATTCCTGCATTTTCATTGCTTCCACCTTCCATTGAAACTCCATCCTATAATCGTAGGATATACTATAATATGAAGTAGATATATTTTGTGGCTAAACACAGCAACCAATTTGTACACAGCAATGTCCCACCAACAGCTATGAAGTAAGCGACCAGTTTTATTTGGGGGATTGTTGGCCAGGACACTGAGAGAAACTCCCTTCTCTTTTCGAATTGTGTCATGGGAACCTTCATCCACCTAGACAAACAAGACCACAGTTTAATGTCTCATCCTAAGGACGGTACCTCCTACAATGCAGAACAGCCCCAGTACAGCATCAGAGGGTCAGCCTAACTTGTATGAGTTCCAAGTTTCAATATGTGAAGCTGGAACCCACAACTATCTGAAATAGATGTGAGAGTGCTGCCAACTGAGTCAGGATGACACAATAATTGATGTAGTGTTTGATGTACTATGTAACATTTAATTAACATTAGGGTCAAAACTGTGGTATTCCTAAACATATTCTGGGGAGAAATTTCCACTGGGGCTAAATTTATTCTATTTTCATATCATTTTAAAGTGTGCAGAAATTGACAAACTCTTACCTTTGAAGCCAGTTTTCAGCAGTTCTTAAAACATACAAAAAAGCAAGGTTCAAAATTAAGATTCCATTTAACAATTTGCCAAATTCTGCATTCTTCCATAGAGTAATTTGGATCCTGATGGAATTTTTAGACCTTGATTCCTTAACTGAGGTGCATTAGTTTGAAATATCCGTTCCCCCAACTCCTGAATTAAGGTAACAAATAAAGTTGACCACAAATGTTGCGAGCTGCCACTTTGGATTCCTGCTCAGTTTGAACCATTGTTTCCAGCATAGGCCCAATGGGCTGAATGGTCTCTTCTGTGCTGCAAAATTCTGCAATATTAAATATGGCCTGCAAATTGCTTTTATCACTCAATTGAATGTCAAGCTGCGAAGTGCAGATAAATCCATCATCCGACCAATGCAGTAACAACTACTTGAGAAAACGTACTGTAGCAAGGCTACACAAACCTGATGTTAGCACCAAAGCATGAAGACAAACTTTTGTCTTGTTTCATTATAACTTTCAACATAGTTTAATAACTGAAATGAAGGAAGCCTGTGATTTTGGCAGATAACTGTGGTAGAAATGATGTACCTTTAATAAAAGCTCTTATCATTTCCATTCAGACATAAATAATAATTCCATTGGGATTACAACCAAAATATTAGTAAGTAAAAATTGAACTCTGAAGATTTTTTTTCACTTACATTCAAAGTGTAGGAGCTATGTAAGAGTCTTGTGTTGAGTCCCTTTTTCAGAAAAAAATATTATTTAAATGTAAATGAGCTTGACTATATCTTTGAGGATAATAAACGTTACTTTACTGGCAAGGCTGAAATGGCTGAAGGCATTTTGCTGAGTCTCAAGGACAATTGTTAGCAATTTCTTACTTGCCGCTGTATTGCTTAAATCATCCACAGCCCCGCTCCAGAGGTGCATGGAGTAAGGAAACTGGCCCAATGTTTCACCCTGCCCAGGTCCTCTCGCTTTTGAGATGAGTGCTCTAATCACGAAGCTACAGGACACCACAATTGTAAACAGGGCAAAATAATTGCAGACAGAACCATGTTAGTGCGCAGTTGTTGGGATCCAGAAAATTATAAGGGAAAGTGAAAAACAGCTGTCCAGTAAGGGCTTCCGTGTTTGCAACATCACTTGTGATATTACTAGGGAATGTTGTAAATGCGTATAGAAAACCGGCTGGCAGCTCCCATGATGCACAACCTAACCTATCATTCTCCTCCCGACATAAAAGGCGCTGTATCAAATGCAAGGATTCTTATAATGATGAGATGTTTAGGCTTTGATGTCACAAAATTGTCTTAACATAGACATGTCAGAGTTTGTTGCGTATCTGCTACATGAATGAAGCAGTGTTACCTGCCATATGAATGAAGCAGTGTTATATTGGGTTCCCTCTACTTGAATTTGATATTGTACATATCAAGTCAACGTGTCTCAAAATACTTCATGCAGTGGGATGTAATTTGATGCATTTTTAACATGATTCTTTGATGAGGAATACTGCTATACTTCTCATCAACCTGTAGGAAGTGTTGGGACTGAGATTGAGTCAAAGCTGAGTTCCCGTGGGTTGGCGTGACATAATTCCAATTACCGAAAGGAATCCCATTTACGTAACCTGGAATTCTTATTATGGAATCCTGTTAGGAAATCCTGTACTGCAATTTAGACCCACAATGGCTTTGAAGTGTAGTTATGTGGACAAACAGAGGAGCTAATCTACATCAAAAACGTCCTTCAAACAACAATAAAATGAATGATTGATTTGTGTGTTAGAAATTGATAGTTAGGTGATCTCAAAATTGTATCTTAAAAGCTAAAAGGTTATAAGAGAGAACCAAGACTTAAGGAGGGGTGGAGAGTTCCACATCGTATACGCATTGGAGAAGAATGAGTTGGTGGTGTAGGATGAACACCACCAACTCAACACCAACTAAACACAACAACAACTTGCATTTGCATAACACCATGTGGGGAAGCATCTCCGAGCACTAAAGCTGCCCATAAAAGATAATTAACACCAAAATCCCACCAGGCATGGAAAATCTAAACTGACAATAATATTAGCACTGTTTTTAATTGATCTTGCAACAAATATAGGAGCCAAAGACCTAATACAGCATAGCCCTGTTCTTACAGGAAAGAGCTGGCAATGTCCATCACATATTGTTGAGGCATTCAATGTGTGAGTGACGATATTTTATCAAGAACCAAGCAGACAAGACAAGACACGTTATCTGGGGCTCACGTAGAATAAATCATTGAGACAGAAGATGAAAGTCATAATATATTATTCAAGGAAGCAGGATTACAACAACTGTGATCTATCATAAAATATATTTAGCATTTTTTCCACATCTAGTTCCATAGTGATTTGAGTTATTCCTCTGGTAATAATAAAAAATCTGCTGAATAATAATCAGAATTTTTAATTCTCAGCTAATTCTTGAAGAACACACTAAATCACAAGCCTTTATACTATTGTGTATAACAGCCATATGGATTCATTAAAATTCACCTCCTGCTGTGTATATGAATATTTTGTACTGATACTGCACTGACAGACTCAAGAAAATCCTGGAAACCTTGTAAAGCTATAACTGTATTTCAAACAATTCATTGATTCTCTGGAACTCTTGCCTCAAAGTCAGAAGTTGTGGCTTCAAACCCCACATTAGGACTTTCTGCTTTCAGTCTAGGCTGACACTAATGCAGTGCTGGGGGAAGACTACCTCCTTTTGATGAGAAGTTAAATTGATTGGGGGACATTACTGTAAACAAATTGGCTGACATGTTCACCTGCAAACATAGTCATTCCATTTAGTAGTAAATCCTGTGAAGTGCTTTGAGTCATTTTGGCAATGTGATAAGCACTATATCAAATGCAACACTTATTACTTAATTATTATAACCGTGGTCTATGTAGAACCTTCAAAGGAGAATAATCAATCCTTGTACAAACTGTGCAGTAGTAACATTTCTATATCACTGTTATTTACCCATTTATTTCAAGGATAAAAAGAATTTGCATTTTAATACAAATGGTACCTTATTATGTCAAAATTTCCCAAAGCAATCTACAGTAATTACTGGCAAGCGTAGTGACTGAATGTAACAATAATAATCCTTGCATTTGAAATAGCACCTTATCACATCTTCAAGATGTTTCAAAGCACTTCAAAGAATATACTGTAAAGTGAATTGACTGTATATTTTGTGGGCAAAACGCGGCAGCCAATTTCACGCAGCAGTGTCCCACAAACAGTCGTGGATTGAAGTGATCAATTATTACATTTTTTTTGAAAGAATTATTAACCCCGGAAAAGCGATCCGCCAATCGACTAACAACCGGGTTCCTACTTACTGCTAGGTAAACAGTGGCGTGGGGAGATAGGAAACTTGCCCAACATTTCGCCCTGCCGGGAATCGAACCCAGGTCTCTCGCTTACAGTATCCATTTCATAGGCATGAGTTGAATGATCAATTAATCTGGTGGAATGTTGACCACGACTCTTGGGAAAGATCCAGTATTTAAACAAAATATATATATTTATTTGTTGATATATATTTACGCTTGTCTCAGACAGTATCATCCCGTTACAGAAAAGAAGACATAACAGGTTATTATCCCGTTACAGGATGCAACAGACCCCTTGTATTGGGGTGAGGTGAGTGGGGATTGCCTCAGCGCACTCCACTTTGATGAAGGATTTGCCTTGGGGTTCTGACGCCCTTTACAGGGTGCAGTTACAAATAATAATAATAATAATCCTTGCATTTGATATAGCGCTTTTCACGTCGGGAGGACTTCCCAAAGCGCTTCACAGAACACACTGTAAAGTGAATTGACTGTATATTTGTGGGCGAACGCGGCAGCCAATTGCGCACAGCAATGTCCCACAAACAGTCGTAGATTGAAAATGACCAATTTATTATTGTTTTTGTTTTTTGGAGGGATTATTATTAGGCGTGTGGAGTAAGGAAACTTGCCCAAGGTTTCGCCCTGCCTGGAACTGAACTCAGATGGGGTCTTGTACACCCTTTCCTATCCCTCCCCTCTTAGTGGGGAGCGTGGACAGCTTCACAGCACACAGGTTGCGCACACAATTTTTTGGGACGCTTCCTTTAAGACAGTTCGGGGATCGTCCTTGTGTGCACTACATCCACATGCGCGCCCGCACACACCCTGATAAGGCGCACTTGCCACTTTTGGATGGCGCCCCAATGTGCACCGTAATCACAGGTTTATTAAAATGCTGCTTTTTCTGTAATTTATCAATATAGATTTGTAGATATGAATTTTGAAAGCTGAAAAGGTTTTTAGTCCTCAAGAGTTCCTTTTCATTGTCACGCATCTTTATGTTCAACTGACTTCCAGGGTACCATAAATCATTTTTCCAACTGTTTGACTAGCAGAGATACTTGACAGGTTTTAAAGCCAGCATTCAGCACTGAGATTCTCGTCAGATATCACTTATGTGATAGCACTGCGGCTTTCAAAGGGAAGTACATCTAGATTCTTAACAAAATGTGTTCCTTTAGTCTTACTGTCACTCACTTCTGTCTGAGGTATTCATTGTCAAGTGATGAATGCTTGTCATTGCTATAAAATATCATAACCAGACTTGTTCTTTTTATATGTCCTGTACTGGTGCATTTACATGCTGAGCCACAGATTTTATTTACAATTTACTCTAGTAATTCTTTTCCAATATTTAGTTACCAGTCTCATGTTGGGACATTTTGGGTGAATATTATAGGACACTTTAATGAAAGTTATGGCAAAAAACTTCAAGCCAAGCCACTCTCTACTTCTATCGACTGCAAATACTGACAAAAGTTCTTTGAATAGTGATTAAATGTAAGTGTGTGTGTTGTGTGCGGCATTAGCAATTGGCAGGGAGAAGATAACAAATGGGTGAGGGAAAAGAAAAGAGCTTTTTTTATTTTAAGTTGTAGCATACTGAAAGTTTGTTCCCCCTCTTTCTCCACCTGGCTCGTTGTCACACTCCGCCATGGTCAAGCACTCCGGGTCGATAGATGCAACTTGTTGTTGTTGTTGGTGGTGGAATTACTCAGTTTATTCTTATATCAATTGTTAAATTGACCAAGGTTTATGATCATAGAAGGTTTGGATGAAGAGGGCCCTTTGGTCTATTGAATAATAATAAAAAATAATAATAAATATCCGTGTATTTGATTGAACAACCAACCTTCACGCAGCAATGTCTCATAAATAGTCTAACATTCCCATGGTGCGCCCACATCACTCAGCAGGCTCTCACTGCTGGTCTCAAAGTCTGCTGCACTACCATGAGGTTCTTAACACACACTTAAACACGAATAAATGGAACCTTATTTTAATGTTTTAACTGAAGGATGACACACTTTTCTTTGACAATAACTGCGATCTCCCAGCACTATACTGTAGTACAAATGAAAATAAATAATAATCCTTGCACTTGATATAGTGCCTTATCACCTCTTCGAGACATCTCAAAGCGCTTCACAGATTATACTGTCGAGTGAATTGACTGTATACTTAGTGGGTGAAACGTGGCAGCCAATTGCGCACAGCATTGTCCCACAAACAGAATTGGATTGAGTGACCAATTTATTATTATTATTCCCCGGAAAAGCGATCCCCCAAATGACTAACAACCAGGTTCCTAATTAATGCTAGGTAAACAGAGTCTTATGGAGTAAGGAAACTTGCTCAATGTATTGCCCTGCTTGGAATCAAACCCAGGTGCTCTTGCTTGCAAGGCGAGTGCTCTAACCACTAAGCTACAGGACTCCACAATTGTAAAGAAGAGGGCAAAATAATTGTAGATGGAACCATGTTATTATGCAGTTGTTGGGATCCAGAAAATTAGAAGGGAAAGTGAAAAATAACTGTTCACTTAGGGCTTCCGTGTTGTGGATTAAGTAACAGAATTATTATTATTATTTTATTTTAAAACAATGTTTTAAAGGGATCAGCCATTCGACTAACAACCGGGTTCCTGCTTACTGCTAGGTAAACAGAGGCATGTGGAGTAAGGAAACTTGCCTAACATTTTGCATATGAGGCAAGTGCTCTTACCACTAAGCTATAGGACTCCAAATGCATTTGTTCTCCATTCTTCAGGAATACCCTTCCTTCTTTCTCATTACAACATCAAGCTGTTTCTCAAATGATTCCAGTGTTCTGGCCACTACCAGCCTCCCTGATAATCCAGTTAATTTATCTCTTTTTAAAAACTGCTTCCTGTTTTCTGTTCTAAAATTGCTCTACACAACCCTGAATCTGTGCCCTCAGATCGTGCTGCCTTGGTGTATCTGATAGTATTTTTCTACATCCCATGCATATATAAGCACGTCATGCAGTGTTGTGCTGATCACTAAGAAGCTTGCAGGAAGTTCCTGATTCCTGCCATCCACCTTGTAAGGGCTCAAGTTTATGCTTGTTGGATGTTAAATGGCCAATTAATGACTATCCTCCTGGGAGGGAGGTGAAATCAGGGTCTATTTGGGGTTGAGCTGGCTCCAAGGTATCGTATTTGCCAACAAATTGTCAACAGAATTGAATCAACCCTGTCTGGTAATATCAATAGTCTGGTTCATGAGCCAGGCAAGTACGCAGTACACTAGGGGCTGTTGATAAATGACCGATCAGCTTGCCTAATCAGTGGCAACAACAACAAATTTACATTTATATACCACCCTTCATTTTGGGAGGATATCCCAAGATTTGGCAGCAGAGCAGTCACTGGGAACAGCAATTCTTCTGATTCAGCTCCTGTTAACCCTGCAAGCCAAACTCTAACTGGACAAGCATTGGGAAGCTTGCCAAACAGTGCTTTCAATGGCAAACTTTATAGTTTTATTTGGTTAAACTCCAGCAGAACCCCAACATAAACTCTGAGGTCCCTAAGCCTTTTGTTGTGCCAACCTGCGCCTAGTACTTTCCAGAATTAGGTAAGCAGGGTGCATCCCTTTGGAGAGTGAAATAGGTAGCATAGGTATGTGGAACCTTCAGTTTGCTTTGGATACTCTTCAGCATGGCGATAGGTTTCTGCATGTGTCCAAAATTCTTGCCTCTGAATCAGAAAATCGTGGGTTCAAGCCCCACGTCAGGACTTTGGACTCACAGTCTAGGCTGACACTTCAATACATTGATGGGGGAGCAATGCATTGTTGGGAGGTATCATTCTTCAGATGAGGTGTTAAACCATAGTTTGTTTGTTCTGGAGGGTGTTAGAGAAGCCATAACACTATTTGAAAAGAGAAGTTAGTTTCTCCTGGTGTCCTAGCCAACAATCCCCCAAATAAAATTAGCCATTCACTTCATGGTTGTTTGTGGGACTTTTTTGTGTTCATCTACAATAAAATACGTATTTTACAACAAATCCTGTAAAATGCTTTGAGATGACCAGCTGATGTGAATCGCGCAATGTCAAGTGCAGGGATTATTATTGTGTGTATTGGCAATAATACTCTTAAGCATAGTGATGGGTCATCATTCGCTGTAAAATTTGGAGTACATGTCGATATTGAGGCAATGAATATCAAGCTCCATCCCTGCTCTTGACATGACCTCAAGGAGGTCATCTCAGGAGTTCAATTCTATCCACAGTACTAAAACACAGTGAGTACAAATTAAACTGGGCTCCACTTCCACATGGTTCATTGGATGTTCTCAAGCTATCTGTATCATTAGCTCTTTTCCAACAGTACAGCAACAGCTAGATGTGGAGTTCAGAACAATACCAGAACCACAGAATTTGCATTACATTTTAATGGTGCTGATGCAATGAAATAAAAATCAGTATTCCCTTCTCCAAAATGATCTTCTTCACTCCCAGCTCTGTAAACTTGAGAGTGCTATAGTGAGAGACTACAACTGCACTCTAAAAATCTTCCGCAAATAAGAAAGTCAGAAGATACACACTTTTGGCCAAAATTAATTCTGTGATTTACAACAACAAGAAGATTACATTTGTATAGCGCGTTTTTAAGATGGACTCCTGGCCATACTAATGGTTCATATATCTTTTGGTCTGTTTGGTGTAACGCCACTATATGAGGTGAAGTTCAGGAGTCTCAAGCCAATTCCTATGACAAATCTGACACTAAACAGCAATCTCACTCAGCGAAGTTATGGAAAACCTGGTGAAGAATATGGAACCAATACATCACATTGGTTTAGATTAACATTGCAACATCATGACTTGACCTCTGAGGTTAATATCTACTTTAATATCTACGTGCTCCCCCTTGGTGACATCATCCACAGACATGGGGTCAACTTCCATATGTATGCAGATGACACCCAACTCCATCTTTCTGCCTCCACCCTCAACTCCAGGACCACTGCTGTCCTGACAGACTGCCTGTCGGACATCAAGTCCTGGATGAGGGCAAATTTCCTACAGTTGAATGTGAACAAGACTGAGGCCCTCCTGATTGGCTCGCGCCAGCGCCTCAGCACCTCAGGCTCTGGCAACATCAACCTCTATGGTTGCACACTACAACTCACCAAGTCAGTCAGGAACCTGGGTGTCTTGTTCGACCCTCAACTGTCTTTCCTTCCCCACATTCAAGCCATGACCCACTCTGCCTTCCCTCACCTCCGTAACATCGCCCAACTCCGCCATACCTCACCTCTCAGCCCCCTGAAACTCTTGTTCATGCCTTCATCACCTCCAGGCTCGACTATGTAAATGCCCTGCTTGTCGGCCTTCCCAACTCCTCCCTCCACAGGCTGCAGATAATCCAGAACTCTGCAGCCCGTGTCCTCTCCTGCACCCATCTCCCCCATTCTCGCCCGACTCCATTGGCTCCCTATCCTTCAGAGGATCCAGTTCAAGATCCTGGTCCGCACCTACAAAGCCCTCCATGACCTCGCCCCATCCTACCTCTGCAACCTCCTAACCCCCGACCAACCCACCCGTTTCCTCCGTTCAGCCGGCTCCGGCCTGCTCCATGTCCCCCGCCCCACCATTGGTGGGAGAGCCTTCAGCCGCTCTGCCCCCAACCTCTGGAATTCCTTCCCCAATCACTCCTCCTCGCCCCCTTCTTAGCCTCCTTCAAGTCCCGTCTCAAAACCCTCCTCTTCGACCATGCCATCGGCCAACCCCTTCCCCTCCCCTTCCTTCTCCCTCCCTACCCCAGCTCGGGTCTGAAATACTGTACACTGTCCAGCGCCTTGGGATGTCCTCCCGACGTGAAAGATTCTAAACAAATGTAATCTTGTTGTTGTTGTTGTTAATGTTATGATCTTTATTAATTAATAAGCAATAGACAATGGAACATAACAACTACAAGTTGCATTTACATAGCACCCCTCACGTAAGGTAGTGTTCCAGAGCCTTAGACATTTTGTGCCTGGTTTGGCAGAATAGAAAGAACGTTTCTCTGTATCTAAGACTGCAGCCATCAATAGTGATAGTATCAGTGGCTGAGGTGCAGAGGCGCTGGTGGGAGCCAAGCAGGAGGGCCTCTGTCTTGCCAACAATGAGCTGGAGGAAGTTGGCTCTCGTCCAGGACTTGATGTCAGACAGACAACTTGCCAGGTCATTGTCATTTGTCGTCAGGTCCTGGAGTCGAGGGTGGAGGCGGTGAGATAGAGTTGGGTGTCATCCGCATACATGTCGTAATTGACCTGATGCCTGCGGATGACATCACCGAGCGGGAGCATGTAGATATTGAAGAGGAGGGGACCGAGGGCACAGCCCCGAGGGAAGCTACACGTGACAATGCGGGGGCTAGAGGAGAAGCCGATGGTGGACACAAAGTGGACACAGACGGTGGGAAAGATAGGATTGGAACCAGGCAAGAACAGAACCATTGAGGTGGAGGAGAGAGGAGAGGCGGTGAAGAACAATAGAGTGATTGACGGTATCGAGAGTGGTCGAGAAGGATGAGCAGTGTCTCACAAACAGCCAGCAATGTCCAATGAACAATCAACTACTTTCTGACCAACACTAAAGATACTGAAGTCTCAAATCATAGCAATTGGGTCACATTTCTGATTTTCAACCACTTTTTGTCTGTAATGTTTCCCAAGAGCACCACCATGTGTCTAATTGTGGTATAGCAGCTCTGCCACTTGGAAGCAACTTGCAGCAAAACTCCATCAATTATTTCAAATTTCTCTAAATAATTTGCAATCCTTTTCATTGCTGACTTTATTTCGTCTTTTGTTTCTGAAATACTTGCTGGTTTGCTTAAATCAAAAATACACAGCTACATTCTCTCAGCTTTTCAGTTGGGATTTTGAGTTCACAGTCCAGGCTGACATTCCAGTGCATTACTAGAAGAGCAACTGTATTGTTGAAGGTATTATCATTCGGTTGAAATTGGTTGCACTTATACAGTGTCTTTCACTTAGGAAAATATCTCAAAGTAAGTGCTCAAGCTGGGAGGGAGGAATGGGGAAGGCGAAAGAGGCTGAAAGTTTTTAGATGAGTTTTTAAGGCAAAGTTGGAGGGAGCAAGATTTGGGACAGTGTTCCAGAGAGTAGAGACAAAGCAGCTAAAAGCTATTTGTCCCCCCAAATAAAGTGATCATTCACTTTGCAATAATAATGAAAATCCTTTCATTTGGTTATAGCGCCTTTCATGCCACGAGGACATCCCAAAGCACTTGACAGGATATATTGTAAAGTTCAATGACTGTGTGTTTTGTGGACAAAGACAGCAGTCCACAACTTCATGGCTGTGGAATATTGTTGCACACAAATTGGCTGCCACAACTACTTACAAAGACAAATTACTGTACTTGAGACCAATTATCTGTGAAACATTTTGAGATGTTTTGACATTAGGTGATATATTCAAGGCAAGAAATATTTATTTTATAACGTGTGACTACTTCTCATAAGTGCGTTGATGCTGCTGACTAAAAGTGTCCTGCCAAATACAAAACCTTGTAACACAGTAAACAATGACTGAATCTCTTCACACATCCAAGAAAATAGCATGCAAAGCAATCTGAATATTCATCAGAAACCTTTGACAGTTGAGTTTTCAGAGAAACCACTTCTGGGTTTTAGCCCACTGTCAAAACATGGCAGGGAAGATGGGAACAATGATATTTTAAAGATAGCATCCTTTTTTTCAACCATGACACCCTGTCCGCTTGTCTCAGAAATAAAGCACTTCACTTTCACATCAATTCTCAAAGATTTTACCCCTAAGTGTCTATCTGTCACTTGATGCAAAATAGATCATTTTATGACATCATCTCCTTCAAAGTCCTCTTTTAACATTTCACACGTTCATTTTCTCTAAACAGGGATTTTTTTTGTTGGGATAATTGGGATAAACTGATCTAATTTGACATTTCAGACAATCCAAAAATAACAGAGTAATTACACATTCAAATTGAATTATTATTCAGTTATTCCAGCCAATCCATTTCAGATGACAAACCATTAACATGTTATATACATCCATTTCCGCAACATTATATACACAATTACTGCGTCAGATCATTCAGTCTTTTATCTAAAGGAGGTTACAGGATTGTATAGTTTTACCCACAATCATAGTAGCACAATAGCTGGCCCATCAAGCCTGTACTAGTGTTTTTTCTCCAAATGAGCAATCTGATCTACTCCCAAACCATACACTTTAAGATTAGTAGAATCATACAGTCATAGAAATTTACAGCACAGACGAAGCATTCAGCCCATTGGGTCTGCACCTGCTTTCAGAGCAAGATGTTCATTCAATTCCACTTAGCCTGCCTTATCTCCATATCTGTTCAAGCCCCTAAACTTCTATACCTATCTACTTTGTTTCCCCACAAAATGCACATTCACCCCACTTTACAACAAATCCCATGGTATTTACCTTGGTTCATCCTCCCAAAGCGAAAAGCACTTTACTAAATTAAGCAGTATTGTTTGTTATTTCCATCTTGAAACCTACAATGAATTCCGTCTCTGCATAGTGAATTGGGTCCACAGTACAGCTGTGTTATAACCAAATCCTTGCTGTAAAGTAGCACGATATAATAAACCTTGCTGTATTGTTACCCAGGGTAGCACCTCAGCACTCTGGAATGCAACCCTGCATGAGGGGTGCCATATAAATGCAAGCTGTTGTTGCTGCCATCACAGTACTCCAAATAATCAAATGACCAACGAAATTCGACGAAAACTTAGTGGCATTAGGCTGGGAAAAGTTGTTTTTTTTCCCCTCTCTGTCTCTCTTTGCCAAATGTTTGCCCACAAAATATATAGTCACTCCAACTTTGCAGTAAATACTGAGAAGCACTTTGAGACATTCCCACCAACATGAAAACAGCTATATCGAATACAAGGATTATTATTATAGCAGGTATATTCTTCTTGCTAATGCTCTTTCTGTCTTATTCTGGAGAGGTACCTAAGGCAGTACAAGAGCTGAAAAATTTAGAACCCAATGGGATGAGATCCAGGCAAAATGAGATTGACTCTGTCTGATGCCATTGCTTTGCAGAGGAATGATTGTCAGGCCCCAGGATTAAAGCAACACCATTTTCATCAAAAGTTGTTTGACAAGTCATCTTTCACAATAAATAAAAAAACATAGGTATGTGTGTACAGATTCACAGAACTTCTTAACGGGCACATTTTTAGAAAAAATAAAAAAAATAGAAGAAAGAGGGCTAGATTACTCGGCAGTGATGAAAAATAGTGTAATCTATCAAAGTGTAGATGTATCAGTCTGGCTCAGTTGGTAGCATTCTCGCCTTTGAGTCAGGAGGTTGGGGGTTCAGGTCCCAGGTCAGGACATTGAACTCACAGTTTAGGCTGATACTCCAGTACGGATCTGGGGAAGCGCTGCATGGTCAGAGGTCCTTCAGATGAGATATGAAACTGAGGTCCTGTTTGCTTATGAAGGTGGACATTAAAGATTCCACAGCACTATTCAAAAATGGAAAGGAATTTCTCCCAGTATCCTGGACAACAATCCCACAGATAAAATTGATCATCACTTCATGGTTGTAGGACATTGCTATGTGCAAATTGGCTGCCACGTTGGCCTGCATTATACAAAGTCGTGACACTTCACAGTAAAACCCTGTGGATCCCTTTGAGGTGTCTTGAAGACATGATGAAGTGCATATCATAATGCAAAGGTTATTATTATTTTTAGCATAGAGAATCATTTTAAATAATGGGAAGGACCAAGAGTACAAGAAGCTTGCCTTATGACCGTTTGAAAAAAATCATGTCTGCTGCCCTGAGCAGTAACTGTGAGATGGATGGGGGTTTCTGGCAACTGTGAGGTTAAACATCTGTCACCAGTGGTGTCCATCATTCTATTAGATGGAAATCTGCACATCCATGTTGATTGGTGTGCTCATTGCTTTTCAAGCCTCTGGGTGTACTATTTGTTTGTCATTACTGCCTTGAAACCAATAAAAATTACAAAGCTCAACATCAAAGAGATGAGTTCTCACATGGATGTATTCTGACTCCAGGCACTGTTTGCGCTATTCTTAGCTGAATAAATAGCAATGATCTCATTTACCCTTTCACATCAGGGTATTAAGATTTCAGAATATTGGCAGAATTTGCAAGCATGTGATTCAGCAGGAGTGATGAAGCAGCTTTGCACAAAGGAAAAATGTTTAAAAAACCATGATGTCAGTATAGGATATATCTCTGAGATGTTAGTCCACACACTGTCTACTCTATCAGTGAGTCAAGCGTGTCACATCAGAGTCACACAGG